>NC_137265.1:25555247-26155247 GCF_053477335.1 Acartia tonsa
CTCAACTTATTTAACCAAGCAAAATTCAGTATAAGTCCCCAAAGTTGTTTTTAAAAAAAAATTTTTTGGGGGGGGAGTTAAAAATCTTGATTTGTTTGTTTGCTATTTTAGGTCAGGTTAAATCAGTCTCTAAGTAACCCGCATTTTTCAAAATTAAGGAGGGGTTTAACAGTGCTCAACAGGCACTTTGTGTGAAAGCACTAATCATTCTTGTTACCCAATAGAAACAGTTCACAACAAAAACTGATACAAAAAAGAAATCAACGAAAAAGTGAAACCCAATCTAAATTTTCCGTGCAACCTTTTCACCTTTTCATTTGTAAACGATTGAAATATTTGAGTTTTTATAGATTTAGAAATTTAGCTTAATTCGTGACGATTTAGGTTTTTTTTATCCTTAACAATTTAGTGATTTTATAAAGAAATGTTAAGCATATGAGCTGTTATTAGATCGACATGTGACTGCATCTAAATAAAAATCCTATTTAACATTGTATACTCAAATTACCTCTTTGTCTTATAAGAATTAACGTTTTTATAATGTCGACTCAAAGCTCTATAAAAAGCATGTCGATAATATGTGAGCCTAAAGAACTTTGCTATCATGCTGTTAATGTTTTCTAATTATCTTTAATTAATGTCTAGAAACGAAAAGCTGCCTTTTATTGACATATTTTTTTGTCATATTGATTTTCAAATCAGCCTTTGTCTTTTTCTGTTTTCATTAACTGTATTTGTCCGTCAGTCTGTCTGTCTGTCTGATAAAGTTTTTAAATGCATTGGTGTCAGATTTCCATTCAAACAGGAGTAAAAGAGATAATGCACTAAAAGAAAAAAAAAACATTGCCTCTTATTTTATTCCAGCCAAATATTGTTAGTAAAAAACAGCCTCGATAATTTTTCAAACATATTTTGTTAATCATTTCTTAAATTGAAAAATGCAAAAAAAATAATCTTAATCCATTATTTCTGTAGCTTGAGACATTGCACTTGGCCGTAATTTAATCATTTTATACATCTTTGGAGTATTATTAAGTTATCCCTCCTGTCAGACCTTATACTCTTATTATATGAACTAGCAACTACGTCCCTAGAGGCCTCTAGAAAGGGGAGATCGACCACCGCACTTTCAATTGTAGATTTAAAAATAAAAAGGTTAACATTTTATTTTTTTTTTTTTTTGGGGGGGGGGGTACTTAATTTTTTTCTAGGGGCTATTTCTCGTGGTTAAACGGTGCAAACCTTTCCAGAACCTATGAGAAGCAACACTGTAAAGTAGAATCATATCGGTTCACCGGTCACAGTGATCCTTCGGTACAGACGAACAGACACAAACATATCCTGTTACTTTTATATGAGGATTTTTTTATATTAAATGTTCTAGTCGACGATATTGAATCAAAAACCCTGAAAAATGATATTGCATGTAGTTATACTGTATATGTGTCGATAAGCTTACCTTTAAAATTATTGGAGGATTTTTTCATTTCGAAGATTTTTCTCTCAATGTTTTTGAAATTAGAACATCGTTATAATGATAAAAATGTCAGACATTAGTTAATGCTATAAAGTCGACTTATACAGATTTACAACTGCAATCTATATCTACAGTGTAACGCTGTTCATATAATTAAAAACTGCAGTAATATTTGTTAAGCTGGGAACTTAGTATATATTGTTTCCTATTGCGAATACTGTCGTTCATGTTTTAAATTAGTCTGTACAAGAAAAGTAGGGGGAATAGTTTCTTTTCACCAAGGAACTAAGACAAACATTCAGAATATTAATAAGGTGACTAAACCTTGAAGATACAGACATGCGAATTATGAAGTAGCTCCGCTACTAGAAAGGAAAAATATGTTTGAATTTTTAACCAATACCAAAGCAATCAAATAGCGTGGATTTATATAGAAATATGTGTATTTTTTAAAAACAACTTTACCTATTTTCTTTTAAAATCAACAATAATTTCTTAAATATTAAGTAATTTAGACACTAAAAAAAACATCAAAAACATCTCAGAAAGTAAAAATAAAAGTGTGCCTACTATAACCTCTGGTTAAGAATCATAATATTTTAGCTTTCTATGAGGTTTCTAAATGTACTAAATATATAGATTACAAGAATAAAAATGCTGCCCCTTTTTAGCTGCGTCTATTATTGTGGCTTTATTCCCTCAAAATTGTTCTCTGTTCCTACTTATAGTGTAAAAATGTAACTTTGACAGCAGACAGACACTCTGCCTAATAAAGAAGTTTACAAAGTTTCATAGGCGTGCATATAAGGTGGGAGGAGGTATACCCCCCCCCCCCCCCCGAACATTTCAATAAAGGGTTGTTTTGTGTCCCCCATAGAAAAATTTATGAGAGGGGTTAAAAATAAATTTCACCCATAACAACTTTAAGAAATTCATCCAGCGGGGGATATAAGGACACTTTACACCCCCTCTGGCTTAAATCATGTGCACGCCTTTGCAAAGTTATTACAAGAATAATATTATTTCACCTGGACTTGTACGTTTAAGTAGCCTTGAGCTGCTTTTAGTTACAAAGCTTTTCTCTAACTCTAATAATCTTACTTGCTGTTATCGTTTCAACATCAGGCAGATGTATAATAAAACAGCATTAATGTTATGTCATTCGTGATCACTTTTATCATACGATTAGAACCGGTTCTAAGCTATATTGAAAAATCATGTATTGTGTCTTTTTACAGACAATTTTACACAAAAAAAAATATAATAAAACCCAACCTTTTTTATTAATTTCTGTGGAAAGCTGTCTATAAATATTTATGCGATAAATAACTATTTCAGTTTGGTTTTGAAATAATTCTATCATTTTTTATTTTCCTTACCGCGGTCAACTTAACTTCTATACCTACATTGAAAAGTTATTTATTGTTTCTTATTATAGACAGCTTTCCGCGTATATCAATGTAAAAATTATAAGATAAAAACCAGTTTTGTTAGCTCTGATGGGTCGAAGGCTATTCATGATTTTTCAATATGGCTGAGAACCGGTTCCAATCCAGCAGATATTAATAAAGAGTTTAAAAGCCATAGGTACTGTAAAATGTATTTTAAATTTCCTAGAACTTTTTTCTTTAAAAACGTATCTTTAAATATATCAAGACTTATATACTTTCTCATAATTAAAAGCATTAAGTCACACAAGGTTAACTTTTTACATTAAGTTTTAATTTTCTTATGAAAAAAGTAATTTTATACTAATTTTAATAGGCGCCTTGATAGCAAGGACGTCTAAGCTTTTTATAGAGGTAAATGGGGGGGGGGGATAATCTAGTGTATTTTTAAAATTGTAGTAGTAGTAAAACAAGGTATTTCAAAATTTAAGGGGATAAACTTCGACGTCTATACCTTTTTTTTACCTGTAAGGGAAGCAGGGTATATATAGTTTATAAAAACATTTTATAAAGTATTATAAGGTAGGTACCGAAGAAAGATTTTAGAAATTTCAAATACTTCGATTACACAAAAGAAAAGCCTAAATTAATTTCAATTCCATTATCCTATCCCTGACATACTAAAGACCTTGTATGTTAAGGTAACATAAATTAATGATCAAAGAATCAAAGTTTAAGTTCTACAGATCAATGTCAGCGAAGTTGTATTACAATGTAACAGATAATGTAACTATAGATAGCACAGAAAGCAAAAGCTTAGTATAGGACTGTAAATTTTTATTTTATAGCGTTTTTTACTAAACGAATTAATTGATAAAGAGAATTGCCACTTCTGTAGATTAAAATTAAAAAGTTTTAACAAAGCAAGCAAGATCTAATAAAAGTATGTAATGTTTTTAAACCAACGAATAAAAGAACATTTCTTTAAACTTTGGGTACCAGTAACATTAATAGTCCAATGTCCCCACCCTCCCTGGAGTTATCGAATGAAGGTCTATGGCCAATGTAGAAAGGCTTCGTTTGGCAATTATCAAAAATATTTATATAAAATTGCCTGTTTTGTATGGCCACCCCAGAAAAGTTATATTTTACTGATAAATATCAAATTTCAACTGAATTCAACTAATTAAGGTTACGCTTTCTTTTTTCTTCCAATTTCTTTTAAAAGTTATCTTTACAATAAAATCTTATCAAAATGAAATAAATAGACAATAGGATGTCTTTATGTCTGTCTGCTGGACAGAATCAGTTCTCATTAACCAACGGATAGGACAATGATTGATGAAATCAATTTACACAAGAAATAAGACACATTATGCTTGTATGTAAAGGTTAGGTATTCAAAATGGATAGGGTTGAATGAAATAAAGCCTAAAACAATCCCAAGAGTTTAATCTAAAAGTTAAAAATCCTAAAACTATCCCAGGTCCTATAGCGAAGATTCTCAATAAAAAAGGACTCAATCAGTTTTCTAGTTATTGAAATCTTAAGCTTCAAAAAAAACCTTACTACTTTATATAAAAATGGGGGGGGGATTTTTTGGTTTTTTTTGGGGAGGTTGTGGGTGTCCCATCCCCTTAAGAAAATGGTTACCACCAAAGGACCAATAGGTATATACCCTGAAGAGTAGAATCCGATCGGTTCAGTGGTTACCGAGATCTTAAGGGACGGACAGACAGACATCAAGCTACTTTGTATTATAGACGATAACATCTACTAAACTTAATGTTGCAGCCTATTCCTGTTTTATTTTTCTAACTCTTTTTGTATGAATACCCACATCCTAACGTAAATATAAAACCAAAATAAGAAATGATCTAATCTTAAAACTGCCCTATTCTCTACTCCTCTATACAGTAAAAATCTCAACCATCAATCTAAAACAACCAAATTAATGGATTAACGACTTTTTTTGCTCAACAATTATGGTGGGCGCTCTTATTTTGGATCGATGTTGCAGATGGATATTTTTGGCCATATATAATAAATAAATACTATACAGTCGTCGTAAACGTTATTTGCTTTTGGGGCAATAGAGTTTGCAATAGAGTGGTCAAAATTTACAAATAAAAGACAAATTAGTAAATAAATAGTATAGCAAAGAGAGAAAAGGATAATTGGATGTATTGTAGAATATTCTTGGATATCATGACAAAAAATTTTCGTTAATTTAGCTTGATTTATAGTTTGTTGGTCAGTTCGTTCATCCAGTAGGGGGGGGGGGGGTGAAGGAAGGAGTTAAAGGCGGGAAATCGTTATTTTAGCCCGCTGCAAGGTTTACTTTATTTGAGAACATGAAAATCTGGTCTAATGTTCAAGTAATAATATATCCATTTGTAATGCTAACTGTATCATTTTTAATTTCGCAAGATTTTTATTTGCAATTTTTGTACAAAATTATCCTTGTTTTAAAATACGTATACTACTGTAAATTATTTCTATTGGATTTGTATTTATTCCCCTAGCTGAAGCTGTATTCTGCTTTTGTTATACTGATTTATTTATACATATATTAAATTATATTTATAACCCCTTCTATTATTCTAAAAATAATTAGTAATCCAAATGTTCTTTTTTGTTACTATTTTCAGTTTTAAAATCATTAGCAGATGAACCCCCGGCCCCTCCCCCCCTCCCTATAATAAAGAAAAATATGGATTTAAAACTTTTTAAATAATGACATTATGAATGTATGAATGCAGAAGAGGGGGTGGATACACCCCCCCCCCTCTTGGTGTCCACCCCTTTATAAGGGTCTAAACTCCCCTGATACACCCCCCTAACAAAGCTAAGATAAAAAAAATGCCCCACACCCCATCACCCCCTTCGATTATTGTTTAAGGGGGTTCTCAAAATTTTCGGGTACAATCGCATACACCCTGGCAAAACCCTCTGCACGCCATTGTTTACAGGAATGTTCTACGATTGCTCGTTGCTAATGTCTTGGTGTAATTGTTGAAATTATGTAATAGTCCAACAATTAAGATCACCTCATTAAGTTAAATAATAACCATTTGGAAATATAAATATACAAGAATAACATCATCTACAAATGCACAACTATAACTAAAACAATAAGATTTTTTAAAGTTCACAATAATATGAATTTAATTTAATCAAGATAGTTAAAACTTTTAGAATAGGACTTTTGTCTGAAAGACAAACAATTCATAATTATAAAGAAGTTTTGCTCTTGATTATCATTACAATTACACACACAAACTACACAGACAAACTACACACACCTACACACACACATACAAACACACACACACAAATTACACAGACAAACACACACATAAACAAATTGTGAAATCTAGCAGCGTGAACTCTACTTCCGCTTATAATATGAAGGGGTTAATATTTATACAAAACATTTACAATTGAGCGCGTGCTCAGAGTTTTCCTCCATATTTCCATCATCGGTGTTGAAAATACAATACATTAAGCAAAGAGAGAAAGAACATTATAGGGAAAACTTTTATGCCTTAAATTCATTGACCTTTTTACTTTTTAAATTTTGTCTTCATTATTAAATAAGTCCGTAGATTTTCTTTACTATCATTACTTATTTATCTTTTCTTTTGCATGCAAAACGTAGATAGAATATTATTACTGCGTTATTCATGGACATAATTGTCCATGAAAATCATGGATTTTAGGGGATAAGACAATAGACAGTAAATTTATGTACAACAACTCCAATCGTAATAATCTAAATTAATTTTATATATGTACATACTTAATCAAATAAAACTATTCCGTCTGTAGATTTAAGAAATTGCTTAATACTGGATTGTACCAACCAATTAAGATTTATTAAAGGTACCCAACCTTCATAAGATAACAAATGTAAGGACGTTACGATAAAAATTTTCATTTTACTTTTCTATAACCCCTTTTTCCCTGACTTTTTCGCTTGCAAATTGAGAACTATATTTTTCCCTGTTAATTTTTTGCCATGATATTACAACACAATAATAATGCAAAAAAAATTTGATTTTTGCAAACATTACCTGCTCTGTCCCTGTTTGGCTTGGAGAGGCTGTTATCATATCAACATAATACTTTGATTAAATCTTTATTGGATGGTTTAAACTAACAATGTCAAAACTATTTAACCAATAATTTATATCTACAGAATGGTCATTTTGTCTATCTTCATGAATAAGGCTAAAATCAATTAGTCGACCATTTTCTTAACCCTGTCAGCATGCCAACTACTGTTAGATACTATACTTATAATAAAGTAGCAGGATGTCTGTATGTCTATCTGCACCGAAGGGTTTCGCTAACCGCTGAACCGATATGGTTCTACTTTACAGGGTAGCTTCTCATAGGTCCCGGGAAGGTTTTTTTTTACTATTTTGGGGGAGGGTACCACCATCTTCCCAAAAGAAATCGCCCATAGAAAAAAATACCCCTAATTTAAAAAAAATATTTTTGTTTAAACTAAATTTCTAAAATAAAAAATGGGTTTTCTAATTCAACTTCCCACCCTCAAGTGCCGTTAGTAGTATGTATATACAAAAAAACAGTCAAATTGTGGGTCAACAGAATACCACTTGGTTCAACACGGTTATTTGGTAGATACAAATTATTTGAACAATTTGTTACGGTTTACATTCAATAAATGCAAAGCTTTATAAACAATTTAGATCATATTAAAACTAATTAAAAACTAAAAGGGGTTTACATAAGGCATGGGGTTCTCATATATAGAACACAATTTATACGCCTTATCAGCCGTTTAAAACCTGTATGTTTCATATCGACACGCAAATGTTTTATGCATGGATACTTTGAACGATAAATAAATTTACCCCTTTTGTAGATAAAAATGATTGGTTGAAAAGTTTGGACACAACCAGTTTGGAACCAACCAATCAAAATTCAATATTAGTGTCGAATAAGAGAACGTGGTTAAAACTTTGTTTTTGGGTACCTGTGAAATGACCCCACCATCCCTGGATTTACCTGGACTATATGATTTTAAAAGCGAAGCTTTTCTATAATTAGGTTCGGTCCGTCCGTAACGGATAGCTTTTATCGTTAATTTAGGCATGTTAGAATTGTCCTCAGACATGTATTTCAGACATGATTACTTATTTAGTTGCTGTGATAACTATACGAATTTTTATTATGTTAGGTAGTAAAATACTCCTAAATAGCTATACCAATCTATCAATTATGTAATTAAACAATCTTAAAAGTAAGGTTTTTATTGAGGAAAAATTAATATTTATAATTTTAGTGAAATCATATGCACTTATAATATTGAAAGTAAAAATAAATTTGTATGGCTTCGTTCACTAAATGTAATTCTAAAATCCTATAGTAATTTGATATTATGCATTAGGAAGGGCTGTTCAACTTTGAAATTTACCTTATTGAACCTTTGTCTGCATGGTTTAGTTAGTTTAAAATGTTTGGCTTAGATTCTACCTAAAAAAGGGGGTTTATAGTAGGACACTTGATATAAAAAGTTAATTAATATGCTCCATTTGCTTTCACATTTTTGTTTCTCATTCCAATACATGAAACACTAAGTCAAAAATGGTTTTAAAATTTAAATTATAATGAATTCTCCCCTCTCACTGAAGAATATGTATTACCATATTCTATAAAACAATAGAAGCGCTTGTTACATTGTTACTTCAAATATAAAACTAACAGTTCGAGAGAAAAAAGTTAATATTTTACCAGAGAAGGACATTGGACTGAAAATTATTTTAGCCCCCATGTTTTAAAAACATGCTCCAACATTCTTAAACCTAAAATTGGGTATTTTTGTTAAATCTTGATTAGTTGGTTTAAACTAGCAGTGTCCAATCTTTTGATTAAATCACAGAAAGGCTAATTTTGTTTGTCATCATTGGTGCATTTACATAAATTTATAGTCCATTGTCTTATCCCTTAAGATCCCTAATAATAATAAAGAACCATTAACATTAGAAGATTTTGAAATCATAAGTTTAACAAAACACTACTATATAAATAAACACTTAAGAATGATATATAATCAATACATGAAGCACTTTTAAGCATAAAAGAATTAGGCCTATAATAATTTTATTAGTTCCGGACTGCACGATTTTATTGTTATGGATTTAAAAAGATAATCCACTTTAAGTTTGTATTTATTAGTTGATAAAAAAAAGATATTATCGATCAATTTCTGTTAATGGTAAGTGGATTAACTACTAATTTTCTTTGAGAGACCATCTAAAAATTGCGTAAATATATGCATTCATATTACATCTTTGTAGATTTGTTGGATATCTCAATTTTAAAATTTCAAACTAAATACAATTTACTGTTCTTGTTTATGAAAAAAATGTATTTAGATTATGTTATTAATGCGCTACTGATTGATATAAAGCTATAGAAAATAGTGCATGACTGTCCTTTCAACTATAGCACAAATAGATAGATGGATAGGCAGAATTATAAAAAGCACTGAATGCATTTTAAAAAGATCAAAAATGATTCCTTTTATTTTCAATTTAGTTCACGATTTGTAATTTCGGGGTCAGAAATGGTAAACTTTGGGTTGTGCATACAACCCTGCATAATTCGAAGCACGCGTTGACATCCAGATTTAAAGATTTATTTTAGCTATGGGCATTAAGTAATTATTCTATAGGGCTCTATTTAAATGATACTTACGTCGACATAGTGTCATTCATTATAAGAATAACCAAGAGTAATCTGCTAAAAAAAGAAAATATATTAAAATTTTTGTTACAAATGTAGCAGGATGTTTGTATGGTTATCTGTACCGAAAGATCTCGCTCACCGAAAAGGCTTTCCTTAGTAGGAAAGCTGCTATACATCACAAAGAAAAATACCCCAACCCCCAAACATGAATAAATATTCGTTAAAGCTAAAATAAAAATAAAATAAACCTCTATGGGTGTAATGATAACAGTATCACAGTTGAAAAACTTTTATTATATATATTCTTTTTTTTCAGGTAAGTTTTTACAACCTTGTGGGTAGTTTGTCTCCTAAATCCATATTACCTAACCTGTGCAAGTAAGATACAGTGTACGGGGTGGAGGGGTGGTTATTTAACGTTACACGGGAGATGTAAGAAGCGTTTTTTTAAAATAAACAGTCCTTTAGCTGTTAACATTATGCAAAATATTCGCTGCTTAGTAGTTACAAATATAATTTAATAGGTTTTTATTAGGTTATGAAAACAGGTAGATATTTTAGTAGGAAGGGATATTTGTCTAAAGAAAAATCTATTCTGTCTGCCAAAGTAATTTGCGCAGGTTCTAAATGCTAGTACTGTATTTCATGCAGAAATTGTTATAAATAAGTCCAACATCTATTTTATATCCACTACTAGCGGGTACGCCCCTAATATCTAGGGGCTTTGTATTCTAAAGTTAGAGAGGAGGACTAGAAAAATAGCTTAAAACCATTTTAAGACTTAAATCTGAAAAAAGCCTAAAACCATCATAGGACCTATGTGAAATTTAACTAAAATAGAGAACCCAAACGGTACAGTAGTTATAGAGATCTTAAGCTTCAGACAAGAAAAAACCTTACTACTTTATATAATAGGATTGATCAACGATACAAAAAACCTAACGTTTAATAAGAATACCTTTATATAAAACCTTGACAGCAAGGATGTCCTTGGCCCTAAACTTGTCACAATAGTTCTTCACATAAAACAACAGTTTGTCTCTATAATGATTTATTTTGACTTCTAAAAAGATTTTTATAAACTTTTCGCAGATCGAAAATGGACCACAGATCGAAAATGGACCACAAACGAAATTTTCAAAATCTTTTTTAATGCTTATTGTTGGTTTGGTTAGGTTATGTAAAGTTTAGGGGAGCCCCACAGGAAAAGATCTAGTCCTCGCCTATACCCTCCCCGTGGGATAGAAAATGGGGCATGGAGGTTCCAAATTTTTGCTTCTTCAGATAAAATATCCCTACTTTTTTTTCATGGAGCGATGTGTCGTAGGTTATCATTAAAGTAAGGTTCCTGTATTTTAATCTGTGGACGATAACTTCCACAAAAGTATCATATATCCTTGACTGTGGCATACCAAAGGGAAATGCCTTCACCCAAAATAGGTGCAACTTTTTACCAAGAACAGTTAGGACTGTTAGACAGGGTTTGTTGTCTACTGGATATTTGACTGCCTAAATATGCACTTCATTTGGTTCAGAGAATTAAAAAAAAACATTATGGGGTATCCCATCCTCTTAACCTCATTAATTGCAAGGTGTTTCATATTAGCTAAAGACAAAATAGCAAAAGTAGAAAGAAGTAAAAAGAAAAGAACTGTTAATTTAATAAAAAAAAAAGAGTTCATGCGGTAATGATGTTTCACCATTTTGATTATACACGAAGCAACACATATTTTTAAAAACAACAGTTTTAGATAAAATATTTATGATAATTTCCGGATTTTAAACTCAAGAAGTGTTTTATATTGCTTAGCTTTACCCACTTTGACTCTTTTTATTCATATTTAACTAGCAGCTGCACCCCTAGCATCTACCGGAGGGAGGGCAGTAAACTAGCAACAAACGCAAGACCTAAATTTAAAAAATAGAGGCCTAAAGCTATTCTAAGACCTATGTGAAGTTTTTCTATTATGAAGAACTCATTCTGTTAAGAAGTCAGCAAGACATAAATAAACAACCAAAAAAAACTATTACTTTATATTATAAGATACACACACATTACACATTATTTTACAACAAAAATTTTCAATAAAATATTTCCAGTTTTTGTGCATGATAATCTATCTACAGTTCTAATGAAAACATTCTTGCTACAATCCTAGTTTGACAAATAAACAAAAAAACGGTAGGTATCTAATGAACTATAAAAAAAATAATCCTGAATAAAAAAAAACTTAAAAAGTACCCTTAATTTTTACCCTTTCTAAAGTTATGTAATACTATCTTTTCCCACTCCCCTCTCGAGAAATTCCATATTTCAAACTTAATATATTACTTCCTTTAACAAGGACAATTATGACCAACAACAAGCATTTTAATGCGAAAAAATATTTATAAAATTTTTTTAGAGAACATGGGAATTAGACAATCAAATTAAATTTTCAAAATCTTTCAACTAACAAAAAAGGGTTAGTGACTATATTATAGAGTATGGTGCACTGCTAAAAATATTTGAAAGAAAAACTCCATCATATTATAGCTATTTAATCCCCAAAGCTTAGAAGGAGTGCATAAGTAAGAAATCTTTTAATGTCTAACACTCATTTCTTAAGTGCTCCAAAAATAAAAATATGAATAATGATTTAGAATTTATTTATTCCCTTACAAGTACAGTTATGTTCAAAGGACCTGCATTGAATATTGGCAGTAAATTACAGCCATACATTAATAGTAAAATTACCAATCTTTATTTATCATTTGAAAGGATTGAATTCTTGGCAAGAATTGTCAATAAATGTTAAAATACTATCAATTCTTTGAAATCTTATTAAATTTTGAAAATCCACCAATTTAGAAGAAAGATACATTAACAAAAACATCCTTTACTTATTGAGTAACAGCTATGGATATTCACAAATAAGAAAATGGATGATAAGTTGATAAATGGTTGAACAGTTTGGACACTACAGGTTTGAACTGGCCAATAAAGAATTTACAAGTTTTTTAACCAACGAATGTTTTTATAAATTTCGGGCACCAGTATAATTTTTCGACAAATTTCCCCTCCTTCCCTCGTGCCTCTAAAAAATTTTTTAAAATTTTTTTAAAAAGTTATCAAAATTGTGGAAAAAGATGTGCACGATTTAATAGTATAAGCCATGAATACTGTCCTGATTTTGGATTGACATGTCCTTGTACAATGTCAAGCTATATAATGAGCTGCTATGGTACATAGCCCAGAGATATTCTGCATATTAGAGGATTTAAAAACAATTTATCTTTTGAAATACTGCGAATTTCTTTCTATTTTGTTCTTTTAAAGGTTAAAGCAAAAATCTTGCATAAAACTTGATTTTTATGATGATTTAATATCACTTTCTTATATAAGATAAGCAGTTTCATTTCCATTTTACAATTTTCATAATTAAAGCGCTTGAACTTTTTTGTTTCATAAATTGTTTGACTGATTAAAGAGTCACTTATTCTCTTTGATCTTTAAAGATTTATTTAGAAAATTATATTTATATATACAGATTGCGCAAATTCACAATTTGCATAAATTTTGGAACCATCTACTTAATAATTACTCGTGTTGCTCGGTCTTAATTAAAATGCGCACCATATTATGCTTCAGGATAAGTTTTGCATTAAAAAATGTTAGTTATAACTATTATTATATCCTGAGAATCTAGAATCGATATAGTATATGGGAGAATGGTAACCTCCCCCCAAAATAGCTATAAGCCATCCCAGGACCTTTGAGAAGCCAAATTGTAAAGCGGTTAGCGAGATCCTACAGAAAGACCGGGATTACTTTTACTTTATTATAAGTTCATTCATTATGGACGATCAGACAAAGTGCTTTAGGTTAGATGTTAAAAGTAATCTTTAATAGCAGCCGAGCAAATCATTTTTCAAAACTTTTTTTACAGACATACGGACTGAAGATAAGATGTAAGTATAAAGTAGCCTCAATAAAGAATCCAATATGCGTATTTTATGCATATTTGGATATAACAAATGTAATTAACCTTTTCCATGCCTTAAATAGAAATGGAAGGATTAACCTTTTTATCAATGCCATGCTAATAAGGTTAAATACGTTTATATTAGTAACATACATATTATTATTAGCAGTGCAGCCCAGGGAGGGAAAGGACATTGGGCTGTTTAATACACTAGTCCCCAATGTTTTATAATAACGTTTTCGTATTCGTTAGAATAAAAACTTTGGGGACTTTTATTGTTTTTTTGATAAGTTTGTTCATGAAGTTAAGTGTCCAAAGGTTTCAATCACCATTTGTAATCTACAGGAGGGGTAATTTTGTGTATCATTATTCGGGATGTACATAAATTTATTGGCCATTATCTTATCCCTTTAGATCCCTAAGTGCAGTCACTCTACATCTTAAGTGTGTCCGTATGTCCATGGGCCTTAGTTGTTTAATGATTGATATAAGTTTATTGTTTAAGGCAATGAATATTTTTAAAAAAATAATCTAAGGGCCTAATAGAAGAAATTTTTCAGAGACTTTCAATTTGGAGGGTTTAAGCACCCTCACAAAAAATAGAACCATCCTCTAAGTTATTGTGCCATGAGTTGTTTGGGCGACTTTGATTAAACTGTAAATATCTGTAAGAACAATATTTGTTCTAAAAAACGTTCCTTCTTCTGTAATACAACTAACTTTGATTGACTCTTACCACCGAGAGAGAAGGGTAGGTCAGTGGTTGATAAATTTAGCTAATCGTGAAAACATAACGTCATAGTTGATGCTAGAAACCTATTGATATTATAAAACTAGAGTTGGCTCGATATAATTATCTCCCTATTGGCTAGTTTTCTATATGCATATCTATTTCTCAATAAATCTATTTTCCTCACCCGGCATTACTATCTAAAAGAAAGTAAATATTTAATAATTTAAATGATTTTAAAAAGATTTTTTAAATTATATTTTTTTCTTTACATTACCATCACCAAAGGGTTAATAATGATGATTACAATTTTAGTTTAATATTTGAACACACAAAATGTCGCCACAATCGAATTCTTTTAAAACAGAGTTTTCTTAAATTTATTATATTATAAGTTAAAATTTTCTTTTTTATTATTAGAAATTAAATACATCAATATAAGGTAAATAGCAACATGAAATTAAAAAAAGGAATTTATTTTTAATAAAGTAAATAATGGGTCTTATCGTTCTGGGCAATGAGAGTTTATTATGGATTATTGGAGCACTATGAGTTTTAAACAAATATTCCTTGGAAAATTTGAGCTCGTTTATAGACATTTATTTCCTATATAGATCTAACATGGATCTTGAAGCAATTAAGCAGGCCGTTTTGTACATGTTAAAAATTGGAAGATTTCATTAAATAAAAGTTATCGCAAATATACTTAGTAAATAAGTGATATTAAGAGATTATAGATATCACAAAAATAAAACATCATATTCAAATAAGATTTTTATATATAATCCTTTAATACTCTTTGGGGTACATTTTAGGTAAGCTTATTTTATTTTTCATTAACCAATCCATCCATTGAGTAAACTTACATACATTATATTGAAGATACAGTAAGTCTACAAGATAAAAATCTATATATTGTAAATAACTTCTGCCAAAATGGTGTTAAAATAAACTTGCGAAAAAAACTTACCATAATTTTTTACTCTACCCAACGAAAACAATTTATACTTATTTGCCATACCATCAAATGCCTAACAAAATATAAAAACAAGAAAAAAACAAAAGGAAAATTAGTTACAGACAATCAAAATTCATGCCTTGCAGAATAGGACTGTTTTTCTAAAAGCCTTTAGATTTATTTCAGCTATTTTATAAGAACACAAGACATGCATATATGCTTATTATATTTGCCTCAACTAAATGTACAGCAGGGAATAGGGATATAGCCAATGAAGAAAATTAATTGGTGGTTTCCATCTGAATTTCATGAAAAAGAAACGTATTTTTCTACTTAATTCAGGTTAGGTTAAGTTAAGGTCACAAGAGCCTAAATGAATATGGGATGCAGAGTAAGAGCTAAATTTATTTTACTCTTAAAAAATTAAAAACATGGGAGGGCCAAGAAAAAAAAGGTTGAATTAAAAGCACCAATTAATATAAAATATAATTCCAGTTTTCTTACAAAAAGTTTTGTTTGGTTTTCTTTTCAGGAAAGCTTCATTCAGGCCTTAGTCTTATTTTGTAGCATATCTTGTTTAAATATAGAACGATAAATAAGTTTATATAAATTGTATTTTTGTTGCTGTAATTCAAACGGATCTAAATAAGTTTGATATTCTTTAGAAAGGCATGAAGCTTCAATTTTTAAAGGCCAAGGATTCCATATTTTTATTAGCGTAGCTACTTCATAACTACAATTTATTTTTATTTGGTTCTTACACCAGATTTTTATGGCATGTACCCTGCCCCCAATAATTAACCCCATCCCTTCTCCTGTTAGTGGTAAACGAACTGACCAATAAATGACAAAAGAAATAGCAATATAAATAAAGGTCATAATATCCACGTACTTTCTACATCCATTTCTGCATATTACAATCTTTTTCTTAATTCAAACGCCAATGGTTTTCAATTAAATTGGCCCTTTTAGAGTTATAATATGACCTCCAAAAAATATTTTTTAAAATGAAAACTTGTGTTGTTTTTTGCCGTTCCAACCCATGTACAAAATTATTCTTGTAAAACTCCATTTAAAATTTGCATTTAAATCAAATTCTATTGCATTTTACCCTTTTAATCTTGTGTGCTAAATTTCTTTATAAATCCTTTAAAAAGTTTTAATTTAAGAAATCATATGTTACAAAATGTCGCAATAATCGTTAAACAGTTTAATATTTCTATTTATAAAATATAAAAAGGGCTCTACAGTCGCGGGTTAAATTTTCCAAATTAATATTGCGTCTAACTGATAAGAAATGCGGGTAAAAATGCGGAAGCGGAACATTTATAAGAGCCCATGTGTTTCTGATTAAAAACATTTCAATATAAACATTTCATTTTAGAATAACGATTCTTTTTTCAGTTAATAGCTTTGTTATTGTGAAATTCTCTACAAAAAGGGAGTTTTTTTTTCTTAATAACAACAAAGACAACATATAGAAAAAGCAAAGCTTTTGAAAACCTAAAATTCTGGATTAAGAGAGTTTTTAGTATTAAAGAAAAAAGTCTTAACAAATTTCATGTACTACACCTACTTTTGAAAATGCCAAATTGTCATAGGAATCTCTTAATTCTATCAATTCAAATCTATGGTTTCAAAGTTCAAAATATTTATTACCAACTTTCCAAATCTATCAAGCTATTTTTTCAAAAGTTTTCATGCAAAGTTTAAGCTGATCGGATGACTCCAATCGTAAAGATTGTATTAAGTGTATAACTTTGAAAACGGTTAGATTGAAATAAATCTGAAATGAAATTAACATAAATCAATCTATAAATTATACAACCCTTTTAGGTTTATCTGATAGATTCTAGTATAATGGGAAAGGTACATATATCTATTTTCGTAGCGCAGCTACTCTTTATTCGTCCGACAGTACGTGACTTAGTCTGTTAGTCAAGCGGTAACTAAATGATGATTATCGATTTAAAATAATTCAGCTATTTTTTAAAAATAAAATATTTGTTATTTTATATTCTATTTATGTTAGTAATTGTTGATTTTAAATCACCCCCAATAAATTTAGGATTAAAGTCATCATAAGTGAATATATCTTCTATTTCTTTCTAAATAAATTTAAGTATAAACAAGACAGACATTATCCATGAGTTGAAGAATTTCGCATTTGGAATCAATTTCCACCTATGAACTTAAAAATGATTAAAAACATCAATAATTATCTAAGTTGTTAAATAGAATAACAAGTTATTAGTTGGTTCGAGACGGATAAACGTGTCCGGGGTGGGAGGGGGGGGGGGGCAAAGGGGTGTTTAGCCACCCTAAAACCGCTCATTTTATATATTAGATTACTCCCCTTAAACCTTCACAATCTTACATTTTAACCAACTCAAAAAGAATCTTCGCTACTGAAAAACTCATATAGGATAGCATCTCAAAATGGGTTAACTATTTGTTTAAACTAAAATAGATAAGAAATCAGGATTCTCTTATCAAACAACAGCTTAGGGGGGCAATCTATTATGGTGTTCATTCTTTTCCGCTGTTTAGAGCCTCATATTCGCAAAAATGAATTAAAAGCAAAATAAATAAAAGGATTGGGGGGATGGGTGGTCGTAATGATGAGATTGAACAAAGGGAAAGGGGGAAGCTTTTGATATTGTAATATGTTGTTTTGTCCTGACGATTTGATGACGTACGTGTGGTAGTAATCACACACCCCATTTATTATCTGTAACCTATAAATCATAAATAGTTTTCAAGAAAATTCTATGATATTTTTAGTTAAAATTAAGTTTTACTTCTTGTTGCGTCCCTAGTTTAATTAACCTTCGTTCTATGGGGTTGTTATCCTTCCTTCATATAACATTTTGATTTTATGGAAGATGATATACATTACTTAAAACAAATAATAAACTAATATTTTTATAATTTCTATGTTTGCTTCTAGGTAAGTTTAAGAAATTTGTAGCAACTGAAATAAAGGTTTGACAGCTATCAACCTCCGATCTAGTTCTGTAGCCTATTTAAGCTTATATGCTTCCAAAACTATAAGCATTAAAGACAGACGCTTCAATTCTCGAAAATTTTAAATCGTCGCAGCGTTTTAAAAGATCTATCACACTATTTCATAATACCCAACCACATTCAACTGCCAAATTTAAAACAATTTTCAGTCGCAACTAGCCAACTGAAATAAAACAACTGCCCTAAAATTTGGCGGCTACATCGCCCTGATCTATATTGTCACCATACAATATTAGTTTTTCAAAGGAAATGAGGTCCCACTTTCTATTTCCTCAATGTATTTCATTCAGCAATCTTAAGGACAATGGACGATAAATTGATCTAATGATGACACACAAAATTACTTATTCTGTAGATTATAACTAGTGGTTGAAACGTTTGAACAATCAACTAAATTTACCAACCAATCAAAATTGGATGCAAGTTCTTAAAGATTTTAAGCCAACCTACAAATAAGAAAATGTTATAATAAAACTTTGGGGACTAGAGTAATAAACAGCCAAAATTTCCCCTTCGTCCCTGATTTCTTTTTAAAGGAAGATCTGTCATACATTTTATGTGCCAAACTTTTCTATATTTTAGTAGTCGTCCGTAACGGATAGCTTTTTAGCTAATTTAAATCGTTTAAGAATAGATAAACATAATACCTACATTATTTTCATGTTAAAATAGCCCAAGAACGAGTTATGTCCTTGCGTTAGTATATTCCTCAACCTATCATATTGTGCTTTCAGATACTATTCTCACTGGTCATGTGGTGGTTTTAAGCTGTTTTCCTTGGATGTGTAAGAAAAAACCGCCCTTCTCCCCATAATACTTAATGTTCGTTTATCCAATAGTCTGATTTCTTGAGTTAGCTTCGCTGAACTTCCATGACACTATATAAAAGTAAATATAACTGAGTTAGTTGCAATGTTAGTATGCATAATATTGAGTGGGGTTACAAACTATTGTAATCTACGCAGTTTATGTATTAAACACTATCACGCTTGTGCTAATAATATCATTTCTCGTATTCATTCGAATCCGGTGGATAGGAACCGGTTCTCATCCATACGGAAAAACTATGTCTAGCATCGTATTATATCCAGTTTTCTACGAATATAGAAATGTACAATCATAAGATTAAAACTAGTTTTAATCTTATAATTGTACATTCTATATCCGCGGAAAGCCGTTTATAATACGATACGAGAAATAACTATTCTATAATTTTAACAAAATTGGATAATTTATTTTTTAAATATGTAATAATATTTTCTTATTATGAAGTAAAACTCTTGTAGCTTGAAAATAAATTATTTTCCAGTATGAGTTCGAAACCAATTATTTTCCGGTGGATTAGAACCGGTTCTCAATAATACAGAAAAAATCATGTATAGCATAGTATTACAGACAATTTTCCACGAATATTAATATGAAAATATATAACTATTCTGCAATAATATTTTCTATATTGCTAAACGGGTGACTGTTTATTTTCATATGAGATATCATTTGATATATTGTTAACAAGTTGCAACGCTAAATAAGTCCATAATTGTCTTTGTTTCTAAACACCTTATTTTAAAAAATTCGGAGCACCATATCATTTGATGGGCACGTCTAATTCGTTTTGTGAATGCGAAAGCGAGCGCCAGGCAAAACTAACATCTTTAGAAGTGTGTGTGCAATACACCTACAAAATAATCTAATTATGAAACAAGCCCTTAATCTTGTATTCCATTGCCCTTTTTGAGGATATATGTGAAGGAGTCTAAAGGGAAAAGACAATGTTCGACAAATTGATGTACAAAAATACACAAAATTACCCCTTCTGTAGATATGAATTAGTGGTTGAAACTTTTGAACACTAATCTTAATGAAGCAACCGATCAAAATTAAGTTATTATAAAACTTTGGAGACCTGAGTAATAAACATCAAACATCCCATTTTTCTGTTATTTATGACACTATGATAATTTCATACTTTCGCGGAACTGATTCGACACCCTTTAAAAAGCTTTCCGTGCACTAAATAATACACTAACAAGAAAATAATAAATTCAAAGAAGCTAAGGCATTGAAAAATGTATTTGAACCATAGGAGAGCAAAATCAGAAGTATCATTATACAGTAATATTAGTCGGATACCAAATGAAGAATTCTACGACTAAACATTTAGAGAAAGCATAAATAGATAGTGTCAACATAAGTATGTAGCAATATCATCATGTCAATTATATGTCAGCTATTTAATAAACCCTGTGCAATTGTATCAAGATTTCTAATTTTAGTAAGGCAAAATTAGTCACAAAATTCTGTCAAAATTTAAAAAAAAAACTTCGCTTTCAAACTGAAACTAAACGTTTTTAAAGATTAAGATGGCCTAATTTGATATCAAAATTTAAAAGTCTTTATTCTAAAAATCTTCTAAAATAAATTGTGATTTTATCAGATTGCCTTTCAGGCTTAAAATTTGTATAAAAAAAATTGAGGTCAATCAATAATCAACAAGGAGAATTTTCTCCATTATTAGCGCGCGCATCAACAATAATATCATGGACGTACTGATGGGATGTAGAAGGTCCTAGGAATTGAAATTTTGTAGAATGCTTTTCCTTTTTATCCCCTTTATTACCATCTGTTCACTCCACTCATTATGATAATAAATTGTTGGATAAAAATCAATAGTAAACAGTAAAACAGTAATGCATTGGAACATCTTATGACATATTCAGTAAATTTAAAGACATTCAATCAATAAGTAACAAAGCTTTCTGAGCAAAAAAACGCATAATAATTACAGTGATTAATTTAAATCTGAGAATCTCTGCTGCAAGCGCTTTGTATATCCAAATGCATGTCTAATTTAAGAGAAGTTACAATTCATACTTAGGGAGCTTTGGACGGGCAGACATAAAAACATTTTAATATTTAAGAAATACAAAAAAAGAGAATTTATACGGTCTTAGAATCTCAAAACTTTAAAAAGAGTGATTAGAAGATAAATTGTAAAAGGTGACATGACGAAAAATGTAAAATCAATTTGATATTGTTTTCTTTTGGTCAGCATTTTCTATTGTTCACGAGGAGCGTAGCTTTTCCATGTTCAGACTATACGTCTTTGAAATGTCAACATACTAAGTTCCTAAGGAAAGACTTAGGCGATTTCCCTAATATTGCATATGATTCACAAATAAACTATAGAAGAAAACCCCATATTTTATCCTATTTTAAGATAGGTTAAGTAACGTAAATGCTGCAGAAATTATTCAAGGATTAGAACCAACCGACTGGGGCTAGAAATTTGTTTTTTTCTCCAAAATTTTAATCAAGGGGTTGGATTTTTTGGGTTTTTTGAGTGATTGAAAGCCATAGGACACTTTTTTTTACTGTGTCTGTCTGTCTGTTGGACCTTAACATGATTAGAATATGTCTCAATGGAGCTTTTTTTCATTTGTATGAGGTGTATTATGCGCTTTTTTGGACATTTTTTCTCTTCTTCTTTCAAGCTCTACGGCTTTTTTATTACAGTCCAAGTAGGGAAAGGACAATTGCTATAAATCTATTTACATACCTATATTCTGCCTAGGTAATATACAAACGATATTAAAGGCAATATGACACAATGGATTTAGGGGAATAACTATTTTTTATCCATTGTTCTATCCATGTAATCATAGCAAAGTAAAAGGTTTTCTAATTGATCAATTTATTATACCATTTAAATTTGTTTAGAACCTCTAAAATATCTGAGGTGTGCCTTTACTTCTGTATATTATCACATCTTAATGTTTTTCATATTCGCAGAAAGGCACTATAGCAAATAAAGAAAAGAGGGTGTTTAATGTTTTAAAAGAAGCCAATTATTCTGTGTTGTAGTAATAATTTGTTGTACTGATGATTTTATAATGTAATGCAAGTGCGAAAGTGAATGCACATCAATATCCAGTAAGGTCCAGGAAGGTATTTTAGTTTACAACTGAAGTCACTATACTACTTTCTTTTATAATCTGGGCTTAGGAATGTGTGATTTACAAGATTACGTATTTTATGTTAAAAGAAGGCCTTATTTGTATCATTATAGGTTTAAGTTTTATGTTTGAAGGATAATTATCAAAATAAAAAAAATATTCAACTTGAAAAAAGATTTCAAGAAAATCAAGAATAAAGACTATTAGTATTTTATTATTATAATAGGACCATAGCTCTTGTAGTAATGCGTTCATGGACCTAACTGAAATATCCCAATTTATCTGGCTATTACAGAATGGCCGATAGGTATATGTTATCTTTTAGAATCAACTTGTTTTTAACTTAAAAATATTTTCAGGTCCTAAATGGCAGTTTACTGTAATTTACTACTTACAAAAACATATGAAATCTAATATATATATGGATAGTACAGTCACTCTATAAATATATAATGTATGTCCGGTAGTGTGACTGACCGTCAATTATTCACTGTTTGCAAAGTCTCAAAATAAGTCTCTTGCTTTTCGCTCTACATAGTACAAATTATATAAATTGTTTATTGTGAAGGTCTCATTTATTTTAAAATAAATTCAAAACATTAAAGTTAGTTTGTCTTGGGCTTCTTAAGGTTTGCATATCTGTAGTTTCATATTTTATTAGCGAAATTACGCCTTGGCCCTTCATGTATCGGCTGCTATTTAAGCTAGACTTCTAAAATTTCTAATGAAGATACATAAGGCCCATGAGCATCTACTTCAGAGCAACCTTTGTCTGTCCGTCTGTTCATAACAATATGTAGGATATTGCATTCTATGTTGGGTTTATTTGCAGATTCTAAAGATTTAAGAAAATCTACTCTATAACTCACCCTTTCGTCCTTTAATTTCTGCTTTACATAATACGTCACTACAGTTTTATCAGTTCATGTGGATGTAATCATTCTTGTTTAGAATACATGTTGTTATAAAAACCGGCGCATAGTAAAATATAGAAATTACAACCCCGACAAAAAAAAAGTAAAGATTTGCGTGTATGTATGTTTTTCTATCACTACCGCAAAAAAACTTAATGGGGACTATCCACGAAAAAGAACAAGTGATTCTAAGCACCTTCCAGCAGTTATTCTAAATGTTTTTTTTGGTAAATAGACTAGAGTTGTCTGATATAGTTATATCGACTAAAAAATTAAGTTTTACCATGGTTTTCTATATACAAAACTTTGAAATGTTAAGCATTTTTTGACATAATATCATCAACTGTTTTGTTGAGTTCAAAAGTTCAAATAAAATAATATACCAAAACATAATCAAATGTTATAAATTAGTACACTAAGAAAACTGTTTACAATATATAAGTTACCATCCCTTTTTCTAAATTGACATTTTTCATCAAAAAAGTTTACTTTTATGCCATAGCAGTTTGAACTCAACAAAACATATGATGATATTTAGTCACAAAATGCTTAACATTTCAAAGTTAACATTTAAATGTTTTATTCATATAAAACCATGGTGAAACTAAACTTTTAAATCGATACAACGATATTAAACATAACCATAGTAAATAAATTCACAAAAAAAACATTTAGATAACTGCTGGAAGGTCCTTAGATTCACTTGCCCTTGTTCGTGGATAGTCCCCTTTCAATTAGTAAAAACAAAAGCAGATTTTGAATGATAGACGTTTGAAAGGAGTGGTGATATTTGTAGATAAATTGTAAATATAAGTGAAAAAATTGAAAAATCAAAGAAAGTAAAACTTTAGAAATATAGAAAACAGGTAGGTATTACATATCAAAAACAAATGTTTTATCCAAAAAAAAATTTCTTATTCAGCAATGCATTTAATGTTGAAGGAAGAAGGTAACACTTAATGGTAAATTGAATTTCTTCTCATCTTGATTTACAAGATCTTTCGAATAATCAACTCACAATTCATTACTACAGCATTAGAACTATCCCTAGCCAATTCATTATTCATAACATTTAACATTCGACACCCTGTCAATCTAATTGTGCTATTCCTAAAGTATTTTCGCGGACTCAATGGAGCACCCTTGGATCTTTAGGGTCTAAAAACTTGGAATTCATGCCGGGAATTGAAATTTACTGGGTTTGAAAACCCCTGTAAGGTTCCGCCAGTCAAAAAGGTACAGGCATAATATGTAATATTTTATCCTATAAGTATAAAATTATTTCATTTCTAAAGTTAAAATGCAAAAGCTAAAAAAAATTTTTTTTAGATTTACTATCTCTTGCATCATCACATAAATGGAATCATCTAAAATACAATAAAACAGTAAATTAAGAAAGTATCTTTTACAATTTTTTTTATGTTTGCTTTAGGTAAGTAAATTTGACTGTTATAGAATCGCAATTTTGAATCAAATCATCGCGCGATTTTTTAAAGAGTTTTTTAGACTTTATAACAATTCCTTTTTTGTTAGCGTAGCATACATATAAATATGGCATGTCATTGTTCATAAGTCATCCCAAGTTATTGTATAATTTATAATTTATAATTTATTTTACAAAGTAGGATTATTTTTTTGCTGTATTACATATTACGATTTTATTCATACAAACCATTGGCAGACTGCTATTATATGCTACATTTGGTCAATACTGTCAATGTTTCATTTTAAGTGTTTTAAGATGTTTTATTACATTTTCATTTATTCTTGATGAATAAACGGTATTAGCTAAGCAAAAAAGCGCCCCACACCCTCAATTTCTTTGGCCCAACCCCTTTAATAAAATTTATATGCTTCTTTTGGGGTATATAAAAATATTAAAAAACATTTTTCCATAACTTTCTTTCAACAAAAAATGCTATAAAAATACTTTCGTGAGGGGAAATGATATAACTTTGACTGTCAAAAAAACAAGAGGCAGATTTGTTTTCTTAAGCTGGAAAAACTCCTTCTTCCCCCTCCCTCTCCCACCTTTAAAAATCTCCTCCTCCAAGTTTGGACTGTAAAGGTACCGTTGTTGTTTTTATCTTGTGGAATTTTAATAAACTCTCCTCGTGTGGGGCGTATGTGTGTGTGTACTTTATGGGTATGTAAGCCAGTATTAGCGTTTTCACATTTTTTGTTAAAATTGCAGAAATTTAATAAACCATTAGGGCGATCTTCCTTCTTCAACATAAAGCATAGAATTTTCGGGTATTGTCGGTTTCGTGAAATCGCCTCTTTGTATTTTCACAGTAGCTTTTCTCCTATTTCTATCCCCCTGCGGGGGGCTCTAACTTTACGGGTCCAATTACCTAAATCTTGAAGGCAATCATTAACTTTTACCTAACCTAACCTAAAATAACATATCAAAAGCTACAGTGAAAATACGACGAAACGCTCTTAGAGGCAACCGACAAACCCTGAATTTTCTTTATGAGTTGAACAAGAATTTGTCAAGTAAGAAATTCTTATCCATAAGTAAGGCGAATTTTTACATAACCAAAAGAAAATTTGAGTGGTTTTTAATTTATAACTGTTCTGTAAGAACATTATAGTCTTGGCTTCATTGATATTTCTCATCAGATATAAGTGAAGGGTTGTTTAAATTTTCCCCGGGGTGGGGGTAAAGGATAAGGACTAAGGGGTTTTATGTTTTACTAGAAAGGTAGGGGACATTAGACCGTAAATTATATGGGTATCCAATGTTTTATAAACTTTGGGTAAGATTGAAATTGGTTGATTTACTGTAGGATAATTTGAGATATGAAAAATTAGTTCCCCAAAAATGTTAATTAAAAAACTAGTCTATGTGTCTTATATTGTGGATAGGGGCTTTTACCCATGCTATTAGAGTTAATTTAGAAATCAGAAATGATATTTTATTGAAAGAAATACTATTCCACCCCTAAAGGAGCTTAAAAGTTTCACAGCATAGTATTTTTACCAACCGTAAGCAAAACCATGGGTTAAGTTGATTGTAAAAGAATATATGAGTTGTCAATCTATAACTAATATATCTATTAGTTGCTCTAGTTTTTTTGCTCATAATAATCCTTCCTCTAGGGGTAAGGTTTAAAAATCTTTAATCCTATATCTTGGTTCTTATAATGAAGACAGTTAATTAAAGAGGGATGGGACTTTGGACGGTAAATTAAAATAGTTCTCTAAGGTTTAAAAACATATTTACAGATTGGGTCGTACAAACTTTTCCAACAATAACTAATTTACGGAAGAGGTACTTTGTTAAATTAATGGAAAAACAATAATTATATATTACAAAGAGAATACTTGTAAAAATATTAGGAACAATTAAATAAATTAAAGTGTTACAGGTAATGCAAACAAATCTCTCAATATATTGCCTTAAATCTAATTTTGATAATTTTTAGCCTTTTATTTGCTTTTCTAAAATTGTTAAAATCAGCCATCAGGCATGGAAAAGCGAGACATTTTCTTCTCGGACCGTTGGAAGGATGTACGAAAATACCCATGTTATAGAGTAGCTGCGTTATATCATACTATCAAATTTAGCATTAATATGTTGTCTATCTTTTAGCTTAAAGCTTGAAGTATATCATTTTAAAGCATAAAGATTTAGTGTGCAATCACTTCCCCACCACATATTCAAATCAATTGAATTGAAATTATTAATAGAGACTACGACCTTTACATCTAAAGTCTTTGTTTGCGAAGGGGGAGGCAGGGAGAAGAAGAAAAATATTCCAGCACCTATCTGAAGTTTCCTTAAAATCAGTTCAATGGTTAGCGAGATCTTAATTGATTAATAAAAACAACCTGTTACCTAGGAATACCTATAAAATAGGATTCTGTATTTATAAAATATTAAATGCTTTGCAAAACTAATGACCCGGTGGATGAGAATTCACACCTAAAATTTTACCGTTTTCCATATCTAGAAATGGATTTTGGAACATAATTTTAGGAAGATTTTTGTATGCGAATTAACTTAATATTTTTCATGTGTCCGTCAGTTTGACGGCAATACATATAACAAGAATTCAAGTACACGCTTACAGCAGAAATACGTTTCAACAATTTTTTATACTGGCCTAATGTCATTTTATGTTCACATACTAAATATTTTCAGGGATCTAAAGGGATAAGAAAATAGTCAATGTATTGATGTACATCCCCATTGATGATACACAAAATTATCTCTTCTGTAGTTCTCAGTTAGTGGTTGAAACGTGTTTAAACTTAACTTACTGAACTAATCAATTAAAATTTATTAAAAGTTCCCAAAGTTGTTAAGCCAACGAATAAGAAAAGTTTTTATAAAACTTTTGGTACTAGTGTAATAAACAGCCCAATGTCTTCTCCCTCTCAGAAATATTATTGTTGCGCTTTTTTTTAGACACAATTGTTAGTATTATTTTAGAAGTTTCACTACCAATGAAAATGATCAAATATTACTATTTGGTTTAATTACGAAATTTAATTTACGCCTCATGATTTTAATTTTCAATTAGAAATCTATGTTTCAATTATAAATTGATATTGAACAGTTATCTAGGTGCCTGGTGCAATTTTGAATATTTATCTAGCCAACCATGTTCAACATTAAAGCTGTTAATATATCGACATTAGACAAGCGTGAAGCTTAATGTTAAGAAAAATGGTAACATATTTGTAAAAAAAAACAAGAATGACAACATCCATAAAACAAACACTAATATTGTAGAGTGTCATAACTAAATAAGCAAAATATAAATCTAGTAAATGTAGAAAGTCTAAACAAAATTGTAAGTAAATTTGTTGCAAAAACTGCTTAAATATCTTACCTACTGTTAAAGAAATCACCATGCAGAGTTTGTAATCGATAGAACAACTCCAACATGTCTAAATAACGAAAAGAGCTAAAAATAGTGTTTACAAAATTTCAGCTGTTAACTGTTTTTTTCCGAAAAACACATAGTTCAATAGTGTTAATTAACTTTGTGAATGTTAAGCCTCGCTTTTATTTATGTTGTCATCATTGTTATTATTTCTAAATGCTTTTATGATGTTGTTGTATCGAATTGATAAATAGTTAATATTAAATTATTATCACCGCCTTATTTGTCTATTTTCTTGAAATGATGTAATACGCCACACCCTGCTAAATAGGGTGTTGGAACGTGTCAGCAAAGAAACTAAAGTCGATCATATAAATCAGATGGAAGTAAATTGTATAAATCATTCTGGAATAGCAGACATGAAAAATAATACCATATTTAAATTAATGATAATAGAATATGAGGATATTGTTGCGGGATTTGTTTTGTTATTTTAGGTTGCTAATATAGTCCTGAGATATTAGTCCATTCGTTGGTCCATGATCTAGGGAGGGAATGAATCATAAGGAAAGGTAGAAGGTATCTTTATATAGCCAGCTGAAAGAAAATATCAGGGCATGCAAGAATCTCTCACATTGACCACGAATTCTATATCGATTCTTAAATTTTACTTTTGCTACAAAACACTTTCTCTAATTTTTAAAATAACAAATCTACTCTGTTTAGGGGCGTCCAAGCTTTTTATTTTGGGGGGGGTAAAATTTTTTTAAGGGGGGGGTAATTTGGTTTTGGGGGGGGTAAAATTGTGCGCGAAGCGCGCCGCAAATTTTTTTTACCCCCCCAAAAATTTTACCCCGGGGGTAAAATTTGCTTGGGGGGGGGGTAATTACCCCCCCTGAAATCTGTTGGCAGGGGTAAAATTTGTTTACCCCCCCCAAAATTTACCCCCGGGGTAAAATTTTTGGGGGGGTAATTTAAATTTTATAAAAAATTTAGTATTAAAAATGCGCGCGAAGCGCGCAAAAATTTTTTTTGTTAATGATTTTCTATTTTGGGGGGAGTATTTACCCCCCCAAAATCGTTTGGGGGGGGTAAATACCCCCCCCCCCCCCCCCAAAAAATCGTTGGGGGTGCCTACGGCACCCCCAAGGTAGGGGTAATTTTTTTTGGGGGGGGGGGGTATTGTTCACAAAATTTTGGGGGTGCCAAATGGCCCATTACCCCCCCCCCCCCCCTTGGACGCCTATGACTCTGTTACTCATTTTGTCTGTCCGTCCGTCCGTATTTAGCAACAATCAGTCACGATACATTTTGAACGCTGATGGCTTCGCCCTACAAGTAGTATGATCATTACATTAACAATTGGTTCAGCTGATTATAGACATTTAGACGAACAAACAGACAGACACTTTTCTATTTTATTGTACAGATAACAAATATTCGAAATGTAATTTAATTTCTAATTTTAGGTAAGTAGCTATAGTTATTAACTACATACAAACTGAATATCATGAAATTTAAATTAGTAATCTAAGGTGGGTCATTTAGGGAGTGTTTAGTAAAGTAAACATGAGCAGTCTACACAAACGAAGTGCCTACTCTTACGCACATGTATTACTTTATCAAATCACTAGCGGCTACGCCCCTAGAGGCCTCTAGTGGCACTTTAAATGTTTTTTTTTTGTTCAAGTCTCTACGATACCTATCTATGTTGCTTTCAAGTAATAAACCAACCAATCAAAACTCACGTGAGCTAACGAAAAAGAAAACGTTAAAATAAAACTTTGAGAGCTAGTGTAATAAACAGCAAATTGCCCCCCCCCCTTACCTGATTAGGATTTTTGCATATATATTTAATTGTGTCTATTTGGGATTGCACAATACAGAAGTGAAAGCACACCTTTAGAATATTCACAAAATGGATTAGGCAGAAAATAATGCTTACAGCAATATTAATTCAGATTCATCTTAAGATCTTTGCGCATTTACATTTTAAATGAAGATTCTTGCTGTTGGAAATGGAATTCATTAAAGTTGCCGCATGCCTATATTTTAAAAATTTTAATAATTTTTAGAATTGGATTATTGCACTTTGCACTATACTAATATGGAACACATATGCTAGTCATTCAGTATTTTTTTAGTAGCACAGTTACTCTATAATTCACTCTGTCCGTCCGCCAGTCCGCTTTTCTCGACGACACACGGCTAAAATATGTTGTACAGGTTTCCTTAGTCACTAGCATCTACTCTATAAATAACATTGTCTGTAAATAATATCCTTATTTTTAATTCCAAGATATTTTTGTTAACTACTTTTTTTGTAGACCCAAAACTACCCAAAAAAAGAAATTTTAAGACCAGTTGTTTTAGAATCCTAGACAATATTAAGATTATTTTATTTCTTTGGAAATATCTATTCTCCATTGATAATAATATGGCTAATGTCATTTATGATGCAATTGTGAAAAACTAGTTTTAACACTTGAGATGCTTTTATAGATAGATAGGAGATAATAAAAGACAATTGAAATTGTTGCCTCAGTCCCATTTTAAAATAAATCCTTTTCATATGTAAGAAACAAAAATATTGTCTGTAGCATTTTAATTTTAGTAAAAATTGATGATGTACATAAAAGGGGGGGGTTTTTAATGAACCATCTCGTAATCAGTGATTAAATGGCACTTAGAATTCGAATTTCGATCTGAAATTTTGCATGAGTAATCCTTGGTAGGTCTATTTTCCCTAAATCGAATAAAAAGTTGGAAAAGTATCGGCTGGCGGCTGGCAGCTCAGCCGTTTAGCCGTTTTTTGCCTATTTTCAGGGCAAATTCATCATTAATTACATAGGAATCAACTTTTAAAAGCCATATTTTTGGTCTAATTCATGGTAAATGATAGCAATAACCATTTTTAAAATTTCTTGTACCAGCTGCTAAACGGCTGGAACCGGCTGAAAACGGCTGGGAGCTGCCAAGAGTATGAACGGTAATAATGGCTTGTGATGTGTCTAGGGGTAGGTTTTTATGGCTGCTGAGCTCAAAAATACTTCCAAAAATAGTGGCCGCTCATCCATATGGCAGCTGGGTAACAGCTGCAGCTCAGCTGGGAGCGGCCAAGAGTAGAATGAGTAGATAGGGCTTGTGACGTGTCTAATGGTAGGTTTTTATGGGTGCTGAGCTCAAAAATACTACCAAAAATAGTGGCGGCCAACCCATATGGCAGCTGGGTAACAGCTGCAGCTCAGCTGGGAGCTGCCAAGAGTATGAAGGGTAATATGGCTTGTGACGTGTCTAGAGGTAGGTTTTTATGGCTGCTGAGCTCAAAAATACTTCCAAAAATAGAACAGCTGCAGCTCAGCCAAGAGAAGAATAAGTATCAAGGAATCTATCCATATGGCAGCTCAGCTGGGAGCGGCCAAGAGTAGAATAATTTTATAGGGCTTGTGAAGTGTCTAGGGGTAGGTTTTTATGGGTGCTGAGCTCAAAAATGCTACCAAAAATAATATCGGCCCACCCATATGGCAGCTGGGTAACAGCTGCAGCTCAGCTGGGAGCTGCCAAGAGTATGAAGGGTAATATGGCTTGTGACGTGTCTAGGGGTAGGTTTTTATGGCTGCTGAGCTCAAAAATACTTCCAAAAATAGTGGCCGCCCATCCATATGGCGGCTGGATAATAGCTGCAGCTCAGCCAAGAGTAGAATAAGTATCAAGGAATCTATCCATATGGCAGCTCAGCTGGGAGCGGCCAAGAGTAGAATAATTATATAGGGCTTGTGACGTGTCTAGGGGTAGGTTTTTATGGGTGCTGAGCTCAAAAATGCTACCAAAAATAGTATCGGCCCATCCATATGGCAGCTGGGTAACAGCTACAGTTCAGCTTGGAGCGGCTAAGAGTAGAATGAGTAGATAGGGATTGTGACGTGTCTAGGGGTAGGTTTTTATGGGTGATAAGCTCAAAAAACTACCAAAAATAGTGGTGGTCCATCCATATGGTTGCTGGGTAACAGGGGTTGGTCTGAGCTCAAAAATACTACCAAAACTAGTGGCAGCTCATCCATATTGCAGCTGGGTAACAACTGCAGCTCAGCTGGGAGCAGCCATGAGTAAAATGAGTACATAGGGCTTGTGACGTGCCAAGAGGTAGGTTTTATAGGTGCTAAGCTAAAAAAAATACCAAAAATAGTGGTGGCCCATTCATATGATTGCTGGGTAACAGCTGCAGCTGTGCAGTAAGCCGTTGTTTAAGACTCAGCTGTAAGCACTTTTGGGACTATTGAAGGATAACCAAATATTGAATATTTCAGTATTGAATTAGTTGTTACAACAGATAAAATTGGCTGAGAACAGTAACCAACAGATAAAAGTAAAAGTTTAAGACATAGCTTGTGATGTGTGGGGTAAGTTTTTATGGGTGCCAAGCTTATTAATACTCCTTAAAAATAGAAAGGCCCATCCATATGTCATCGGGGTAACGGCTGCTGCTCAGCTGTAGCTGTTACCCAGCGTCCATATGGATGGGCCCCCACTATTATTGGTAGTATTTTTGAGCTCAATACCCCCATAAAAAGTTAAAAACCTACCCCTAGAAATGTCACATGCTATATCTACAACATATACTTTTGCTGTTGATAACTGTTTTCAGACGTTTTTGGTAGTTTTTAGTGAAATCTAGAAATTAGAAAAGTGTTACTAGTAATATGTCCATGAAATAAAGTTATAATGTAAGTTGGGAGAAGTTTAATTCTACTGAAATAATAAATTTTTTAATATCCTCCAAGCTATGTCTTAAACTTTTACTTTTATCTGTTGGTAACTGTTCTCAGCCAATTTCAGCTGTTTAACAACTAAATCAATACTGAAATATTCAATATTTGGTTATCCTTCAATAGTCCTAAAAAGTGCTTACAGCTTAGTCTTAAACAACTGCTTACTGCACAGCTGCAGATGTTACCCAGCAACCATATGGATGGGCCACCACTATTTTTGGTAGTTTTTTTTTGAGCTTAGCAGCCATAAAAACCTACCCCTTGAGACGTCACAAGCCCTATGTACTCTTTCTACTCTTGGCTGCTCCCAGCTGAGCTGCAGTTGTTACCCAGCTGCCATATGGATGAGCCGCCACTATTTTTGGTAGTATTTTATCCATAAAAACCTACCGTTACACATGTCACAAGCCCTATCTACTCATTCTACTCTTAGCAGCTCCTAGCTAAGCTGCAGCTGTTACCCAGCTGCAATATGGATGGGCCGCTACTATTTTTGGTAATAATTTCAGCTCAGCTTTCATAAAAACCAACCCCTAGACACGCCACAAGCTCTATCTTCTCATTCTGCTCTTGGCCACTCCTAGCTGAGCTGCAGCTGTTACCCCACTGCCATTTGGATGGGCCGCCCCTATTTTGAGTAGTATTTTTGAGGTCAGCACTCATAAAAACCTACCCCTAGACACGTCATAAGCCCTATCTACACATTTTACTCTTGGCCACTCCCAGCTAAGCTGCAGCTGTTACCCAGCTGCCATATGGATGGGCCGCCACTCTCTTAGGTAGCACCCATAAAAACCTAACCATAGAGACGTCACAAGCCTTTTGTACTCATACTACTCTTGGCCACTCCCAGCTGAGCTGCAGCTGTTACCCAGCTGCCATATAGATGGGCCTCCACTATTTCTGGTAGTATTTTTGAGCTCAGCACCCATAAAAACCTACCCCTAGACATGTCACAAGCCCTATCTACTCATTCTACTCTTGGCCGCTCCCAGCTGAGCTGCAGCTGCTATATGGATGGGCGGCCACTATTTTTGGAAGTATTTTTGAGCTCAGCAGCCATAAAAACCTATCCCTAGACATGTCACAAGCAATATCTACACTTCATACTCTTGGCAGCTCCCAGCTGAGCTGCAGCTGTTACCCAGCTGCCATATGGATGGGCCGCTACTATTTTTGGTAGATATTTTTGAGCTTAGCACCCATAAAAACCTACCACTAGACACGCCACAAGCCCTATCTACTCATTCTACTCTTGGCCGCTCCCAGCTGAGCTGCAGCTGTTACCCAGCTGCCATATGGATGGGCGGCCACTATTTTTGGAAGTATTTTTGAGCTCAGCAGCCATGAAAACCTACCCCTAGACACGTCACAAGCCATATTACCCTTCATACTCTTGGCAGCTCCCAGCTGAGCTGCAGCTGTTACCCAGCTGCCATATGGGTTGGCCGCCACTATTTTTGGTAGTATTTTTGAGCTCAGCACCCATAAAAACCTACCATTAGACACGTCACAAGCCCTATCTACTCATTCTACTCTTGGCCGCTCCCAGCTGAGCTGCAGCTGTTACCCAGCTGCCATATGGATGAGCGGCCACTATTTTTGGAAGTATTTTTGAGCTCAGCAGCCATAAAAACCTACCCCTAGACACGTCACAAGCCATAATTACCCTTCATACTCTTGGCAGCTCCCAGCCGTTTTCAGCCGGTTCCAGCCGTTTAGCAGCTGGTACAAGAAATTTTAAAAATGGTTATTGCTATCATTTACCATGAATTAGACCAAAAATATGGCTTTTAAAAGTTGATTCCTATGTAATTAATGATGAATTTGCCCTGAAAATAGGCAAAAAACGGCTAAACGGCTGAGCTGCCAGCCGCCAGCCGATACTTTTCCAACTTTTTATTCGATTTAGGGAAAATAGACCTACCAAGGATTACTCATGCAAAATTTCAGATCGAAATTCGAATTCTAAGTGCCATTTAATCACTGATTACGAGATGGTTGCATTAAACCCCCCCCCCCCCCTTTGCAGGATTCTATACCAAAACAAAAATTGTACAAAGAAAAACTGTATCTTGTAGATCGAAAAGCCATGCAGTTATTAAATTAAATCTCCAAGTCATATTAAATTACTCCTTCAAAGAAAGACATCAATTATTTAAGTAAGAAAATATGTTTCTAATAGTGCGCATTAACTTCCGCATGTGTGAAATTTTTAAATCATCACAATAGCCTATTAATACAATAGCACAAAATTCCAGGGATCTAAATGGATAAGACAATGGCCGATAAATTGATGTACATCCTTAGTGATAATATACAAAATTACCCTTCTGTTCATTACAATTAGTGGTTGAAACGTTTAGACGCTAAACTTAAGGAATTAACCAATCAAAATTCATAAGAAGTCCCCAAAGTTAGTAAACCAACGAAAAGGAAAACATTATTATAAAACTTTGGGGACTAACTAACGAATAGGACAATATTATTATAAAACTTTGGGTATTAGTGTAATAAACAGCCCTTTGTCCAATGAAAACTTTACTCTTACCATTAAAAACCCTCTCTATGAATTTGCTATTGTGTCTTTAAGTAAAAATAAAACACTTTGAGGGTGTCATAACATGCGGTTATGAATACACAACGTTTTAAATATATATACACATTGATTTTAGATTCTTAAAAAGTAAACATTTAGATTAGATAATAACACATGTGATTTTTAGTGATTCAATGGAAATTCATAAAGAGAAAAGGATGACAACATCCAAAAGTAGCAAAGCTCAAAAATTATGGATGGACATTAAGAGATATAAGTTTTCCGGAATTGTAATGTAGGGAGTAGATTTGAAATCTGCATCAAATTTTAAGGATTTTTTATAAAATTCGTTTTTTGTATAATTCTTTATCTAAAAGCGGAAATACAAATTAAGTTAATTAATTTTGGCATCTGTGATTGGTAGATTTAAAAAATCTGCGCTCTGATTGGATGTCGTACATCATTCAACCAATTAGAGCGCAGGTAGTTTAAAATCCACCTATCCTATTGGTCAAAATTAATTAACTTAAAATGTATTTTCGCTTTTAGATAAAGAATTTTACAAAAAACGAATTTTTATAAAAAATCCTTAAAATTTGATGCAGATTTCAAATCTACTCCCTACATTAAAATTCCGGAAAACTTATATCTCTTAATGGACATCCAGAAAGAAAAAAACTTTCAAGAGGAAACTTAAAAATATGAAGAATGTGAACTTATTTAATCCCTGAAAATTCCAGTGGTTTATATTGTAAAGGATTCGAGAAACCCATGTTTCCCCTAAAACGTTTCATACGGATTTATGGACCAACGGACGGGCGGACATTAAAAAAAACCATGTCCTCTCTCATTGATGAATTATATCCTTTATAAATATCGATTTAAAAACGCTGAACATGACATTTTTTACTTTCTTTTTAAAAGTATTTAAATTATATTATTTAAACTGTATTTCACCTTTTTTTATGAATGAAGGTTTTCTGAAATAAACATTTAAACCAGGATGAAAACATCCAATAGAGCGAAACAAGTCGGAGTATATTATTCCAACCAATTAGAAATAACAAGTTATAACACATACAAATTTTCGATAGAAATAGTACCAAATACGCGTTTAATTGTTACAGGAATCCTTTATGTTACAATTTATCATGTCTAAAAATTTTTTTTAACAGAAAACGTACGACACACCTTAATTTTAGAAAAGCTTAATTTTAGAAACAGTTGTTCAAACAATTGAGAAAAAAGTACAAAGGTTATAAAAGAAGAATAGATAGAAAAAAGATTTGTTTTATTTTCAATGAAGACTTTTATGTGACTAATGACTAACAGATGAATTTGTATAATCCCTTTTCATTAAAGTGGATAATCTAATCCCTTCCTTCCTTAACCAAATGTGATTAAGGTGCTATTTTAATGAGAGTGAAGGGAAAATGGGCAGTTTATTACACTAGTACCCAAAGTTTTATAATAACGTTTTCTTATTCGTTGGCTTAACAACTTTGGGAACCTTAGTGAATTTTGATTGGTTGGCTCGTTAAGTTCAGTGTTCAAACGTTTAAACCACTAATTTTAATCTGCAGAAATGGTAATTTTGTGTATCGTCATTTAGGATGTACATCAATTTATCGGCTATTGTCTTATCCCCTTATATTCCTGGTTATTTTAGGTTTGACCGGGTAATGCTTTACAATTTTTATGCGGGTAAATTATAAAATTAAGATTTAAGTCATCAATTAGCGGCTGTGCCATTAGCATCCAATAGCTCTATGCTCCGATCTAAGGGGGTATAAAGAACCCAGGTATCTTAAGGGATAAGACAATTGCCGATAAATAGATATACATCCCTATTGAAGTTCTGTTGGTTACAATTATTGGTTAAAATGCTTGGACCTTAAATAAATAAAACCACTAATCAAAATTCATCAAAAAAGTCCCTAAATGTGTTAAGCCAACGTTATTAAAAACTTTAGGGACTAGTGTAACAAACAACCCAGTGTCCCCTTCCTTCCTTTAAAGAACCAAAAACCATCCCAAATAAAACGTCCACTTTTCAACATAAGCAATTATATGTTAATATAATACTTTCATAGATTTTAGAAAGACCCACTCGGGCTAGAAATAAGTTTGAAATATTTAAAATCTAGAGGGCGGAGGTGGGTGGCACACTGACAATTAAAAAAAATAATACAATTTGTTTGGTAAATTCTGTGGTTAAGATTTAACAATGAAAAGTTTGTTTTCTTTTAAACAAGCATTTAGATTCAAGGTCCAGAAGGGATAAGACAATGGACAATGAAATAATGTAAACTCCCAATAATGATGAACGTAATTTCCCCTTTTGTAAATAGATAAAAATAATTTGACACTGAAGGTTTTGTACAACCCAATAAGATTTATCATAACCAATGGAAGATCATGTTTACAAAACTTTGGGTACCATTCCTTCCAACTCAGAATTTACTGCATGATTTTAGCTTTAGATACCTAGCATAGCTTTAAATTCTTATTTTAGATCCATTGAAAGTTTTAGTTTTAGTTTATATTGTTTACCAAGGCCTTAACTTACACTTAGTTAAAATCTTTTATTTGATTAGCCTAATTTTATTGTTTCTTTATGTCTCTTCAGCTTTATATAATTCTTATTTTTCATTCTCTATAAATAAAACCTATTAATGACTGTCTCAACCATGACACTTTGGTTGAGTGTGACTTCCGAATTAGCGGGAAGTTCTAGAGATCTTGTTGACGTACACACAAACCCCCAATACCAGGAACCATCAAGTTTCAACAGCAGGTTTGATTATAGATTTATTGAGGCAACTATTTCAAAGTCCTGAAATTACAAAATCAATTAATACAAAATTCCAGTTTTTTATAACCACGTAATCTTATTTGCTTTTTAAATCATTTTTTTCTACGGTTAAGAATCTTTGGAAACTTTGGCTTTAAAGGAAAATTATTTGGTTTAATAAATCATTGTTAAATGCAAAAATAAAAGCACATAAAAAATTACTAAAACATAATAATTAATCATAATAAAGTTTCATGTTTAGCTGGCTAAAGCCTTTTAAACTAAATATAATCGTCCTATACGCCATTCCATTTAAATAAAATTTACAAATCCTACCTGAAGTTCTTATGGTTTCAAGCCCCTGGTATACTAGGGTCGTTCACGCACTATGAGACCAATGATAGGCCCAACTTTGTTCTCCGAAATCTTCACACACTCACATATCATTCAAAAGTAACGAACGTGGACGCATCAAAATATAAACAATCCATGCCGCGTCTCTTTAGAAAAGGAAAGTCAAACAAGACGACATTTGCGCTTAATTTGGGATAATGAATAAGGAATTAATTTCGATCTTGATAAACACAAAGCTTCCTCGAAAAGAGGTTAAGACAATGACGTAATATAGGTCATGCTTATAGAAATCAAAGTTTATTATTACACCATATACTTCTAAAATGTATATTTTGATATTTTGAAGTTTCCAGTCTGTACGATATGAATTTTTCTTGGCTGCTGTGAAAGATTGAAAGCTAAAAGTTCTTGAGACGATACTTCTGTCCAATGAACATCTACTCAATAGCTCACATGATCAGTTAGTCTGTCGGTAATGCTATTGGAGACATTGAATTTCAATACGACACTCAATCACAATTTCGAAATAAAAATCAATTAATTGTAAAGCAATACAATAATACAGATCTTAATTGGATGATTAGGATATAAATAAAAGAACAATACTAAAATAAGGAAGATATCAAAGTAAACTAAACAAGGATGATAACATCCATAAATTACAGGAATACAAACTAATTTAATGTGATATAGAAAACATCCAAAAAAAAGACAGACAAATAAATGTTGTAGGAAAGGCGCTTATTAGTTAATGAAGTACCTTAAAGAAAGAAAAAAGCATATTTAAAAATCAGTAAAGTAAGCCATTGGTTTCAAGTATCATGAGGAAAGAATATTCACTTTAAAAAACTGACAGAAGCAGAGTAAATTACATTTCCCTCTAGGACAGACAATCAGACGGTTGTACATACATAGCAAGTTATAGAGTAGCTGCGCTACCAAAAAGGAAGTAACTCTATAACATATGATTGTTAATTGTATAGTTTTGTATTGTCTTATTCAGTCTGCTCTGGGACGCGGTGGGAGTAACACACAACATGTGTGCTTCTCTGACCGCTGCACACATTATTTGTGTCAATATTATTTGTTATTTGTGTCATAACAAAATCTTCGTGGATTCCTGATAGGTGCTTTGAAGATAGTGTTGGTAATCGGACACAGATGATTTCTGCCACCAAAAGAAGAAACAGTTTTCTGACTGCCTGCTTTTTTTCCTGCTACATCATCTCAAGCTTTTATTCAAATCTTTAGATTTCCTTTGTTTCCTTTCTTGGAAACATTGTTTGGTAACTTAACCCCATGACGCTTAACTTAGACGCCCGCCAGATGACCTACCTCCCCCCCCCCCCTCCTCCTCACCAACTGTCTCACCACCTCTCTCCCCTCCAAACTTCTGTCAACAACCCCTCCTCATAACTTCAACTACACCTACGTGCCTACAACATCTATAAACCCGCTAGAAATCCTTTGTGTGCTTTTATTATCTATTTTAGTGTGTGTGAAAGGGAAAATATTTTTCCTTTATTCTTGTGCAGATTCCCCCATATTTTATGGGGTATTTTCACCCGCAAAAGCCTAGGGGCGGGTTCGCTTATTACAGTGATACTTTCAAATCCTGGCAAGAACTCTTGTAGTCTTTTTATTATAAGACTACCTTACAATTTTGACTTTTCCTCAATTTTGTAAGTCCCCAAAAGAGCCCAGTAAACTTAAACTGGGACCCTCCACCTCCATAATCTACTCCTGCCCAAAATTCTTGCTATCAATCAAACCAACCAACTCTAACAAACTAAACTCAAACACCAAACCAATTTAAACATTATCAATTTAATTGTGTATTTAGTTTATTGTGCTAGTTATTAATATTTTATATGTATAACAGCTAACCCTTAACCTACTAACACATATCTAATTTATTAATTTTTTTAGTTCGTATTTTACTTATTTTATCATGTATGATTTTTTTCTGTAAGAATAAATCATTTCAACAACAACATGTATTGTCTTATTAAAGGTCTAGCAGTTGGGTCAATACAAATATTCTTGTTCACTTTATATCCATTTTAACGCCATTTTACCTATAACGTTTTACATGGACGACAGTATCCATATAAGCGAATCTCAAAGAAAACATACGAACAGACAAGTTAACAAATATGCCTAATAGTCTTAGATATCAATAAAAAAATTCCAGTGAGTATGATTATTATAATCTTGTATAAAAAAATGTTATCATTACATTCAAAATCGACAGACAGACTGTATGACAAAGACTATAAAGCTGCTACTCTTTCTTAATAATACACAATTGTACAGGAATTATCATGCAAAGTTTAAAAACTATGTAAAGGCTCCAATCACGAAAAGAGCTATGAACTTAAAGACATTTAAACGGAAGGGATGACCCTAAATGTAGAAAAGCTTTGCTTTTAACAATTAAATTTAACAGGAGTTACACGAACCCATCTGCCCAACCATCAAAGGTCCTATAGCCCTGGGTCTTAGTAATTAATTAGAAACCAATAATGTGGTTTTTATCAACACACATATACTATCACAGAGCGTGATATTTCTTAACAATAAAAAACGTTTTTGCTAAATACTTTTACGCTCGTTAGAGTGACCTACACACCATGTTTTTTTAATATGGGGCCGGGAAAACCCCACAAACTTAGGAGTGAAGCTTCCATAAAAAATTACCCCCCCCCCCCCTTCCCAAGCAAAAAAAATTGGAAAGGTAGGAGCTTTCCATCATATCTTGGAGATAAGCCCCTAGTATTCTTAATATTCAGTTGTCTAGAATATAACTAATGTTATCTAGAGGCAAAATAATTTTTCTTCATAAAAAAAATCCCTTTTTATATTGTGAAATTCTCACAATATTTATGACATTCTTAGTAAGGATAATTTTCAAGGTAAAAATAACATTCAAATATTGTTATATCAGGGATATTAAGGGATAAAACAATAAACGATAAAATTTCATTTCGTGTATCTCTGTGGTAATATGGACGGGCATAACAAATTAAAAAGTTGTTAAATTCTTGCATTATGAATATTTGAAATTATACCATTTCAAAAAGTTTTATAATTTATATTCAAAAATGCAAAAGCTTAAAAATTTAGTTAACTTATGCCAAAATAATTGATTTTACTTTAAATTATTAGCATAATTTTCAAAATAATCAAAAATACAATATCCAAATGACTGTAATCGAATTTTTTTTGTTGTAAAAAAACACATCAAATCTAAATACCGTTTAAAAGATACTGCTGTTTCATCTCCCCCCACCCTACCTTCTATTAGGCTTCAAGGAAAAGTAAATCATTCTATAGAAAGAAATAGCCTTAAACATGTCGAGATACGTTACACAGCTTTCTTGGAAATTGGGGAAATATAATTTTCGCCTTTTACGATATTTTATTGGACACAACATCAAGCAGGAAATACAGGAAATACTAAAAATAAAGATGTTATTCAGCTGTTGTCAATAAATAAAGACTAGAATTTAATATCAATTTTACGAAGATTTTATAAATGTTTCTATACGACGATGGGCATATTGTCAAAGTTAAGATCAGACACCATGCAGTCGACATAAAAAATGGATATTATGTCAATATACCTATCCCTGTATCCCTGTCTCAAATACAAACAGAAAACATCAATTTTTTTATTGAGATCTTATCTTATGATTATAAATCTTGCGTGCTGCTGATGCTATGTCATTTTATTTGTAGCGCCGCTACTAAAGCTTAGGGTATATCTGGATCTGCATGTCCGTATGTCCGTCATTACGTATTTAACATTATTACTTTAAATGTGTAGCTACTAACCCCCTTTTATTTTATCCTTAACCTCAGTATTGCAACTAATCTTATTACTCCTTTCCATCATTATAAAAGAATGGATTTATTATTACTTGGATTTTACTCCAGTTTTTTATGTTCTCTATTAAAGTGAAACACGCAGCAGGCTAAATAACGATTCCCCCCTTCCACCCGCTTTGTTCCAGCCCCTTCACTTCTACTAGAAGAACGAATTTACTAATAAGGGAGTTTCATGTTAGCAACCTAAATTGACAAAAAAAATTCATAATATCTTACTTGTTTACTTCAGTTTACAAAAAATCTAAAGTTTGTTAACCAAAAATTATTAAAACGCATTTACTTAATAGAAAACATGATAAATTATCAAAAAAATGCAATTTATCTCATTTTCATGAGGTTTAAATGAATTCTTTTTAAGAAAAAATTAATGTTTAGTAGACGGTCGGAATAATGACGTAACACCCTATTTATAGAGTAACTGCGCTAGTACTAAATATGAATCTGACAAAATTTCTGAATTTGCATTTATGTATATCCAAATTATAATTACTGTTGCCATCAACATCAAATATAGAGGGATAGTTCAATAGAAGATAAATTAATTGACCTCTAATAATGATCAACAAAATATACCCTAATGTTGAATGGTTGAAATGTTTGAACACTGTTCCTTTGTATAACCCAAATCTTACACCAAAGTTTAAAAGCTAACGAAGGGTAAAACGAGTTTAAAAACTTTTGGAGCAATTTTATTTTCCTTCTGTTGTCCCCTCCAACTCAGTAACAAGATACACAAAATCAAAACATAGGGGTTCCCAACTTCCCACAGGGACTAGTAAAATGTTTTAAAATGTTGAAGATAAGAAGGGGGGGGGGGGGGTTGAGTGGCCCCAATCGGTTATCCCAGTCGATTCGAGGAATTATTTGAGAGTATTTAGTCTCTGTTGTCCTATTTCTGTATCCCTGTCTATATTCAAACTTACATAATTCTAATTATGCATTTTCCTCTAAGCCATTTATTAAATTAACATTTATTATAACAAGGGAAGTCATATTTAAGAGTTGTACATGAACAACAAACTAAATCTAGGCAGGGAGGGGGCATTCACATTAATCCCCAAAGTTTTATAATTAGATTTCCTTGTTCGTTGGTTTAAAAACTTTGATTGAATTTTGATTGGTTGGTTCATTAAGACGAGTGTCTAAACATTTAAAGCACTAATGTCAATTTACAGAAGGGGTAATATTGTGTATCATCAATGGGGATTTCATCAATTTATCAGCCACTGTCTTCTCCCTTTAAATCTCTGAACTAAATTATTTGTGAAAACAAGGGCGTCATTAGTAAAAATGAAAGATATACATATTTTTTGGTGCTCTTACTCAAACCTATTATTTGAAAACCCTCCTCAAAAATTCCGTTGTGTTCAAGATGTAATACGAGGGAAACCTCCAAATTAATCAACAAAATAAGAGTTTGTTGTTTTCATGTGGATTTAAAAAAAAAATAATAAAACCATTTAACTAAAGTTTCATCAATAAGATGTCTTAAGATTTTTACAATTTAAAGTTTCTTTCTTTAAATTCTAAAGAAATTTAAATTTATTCAATGCATTTTTGCCATCAAAAATTTCATTCAAATAAATTTTATTGTTCAAATAAAAATGACATCCTGGGTGTTATGAAAAGAAATTTTAAATTATGTTGTATAAGAATTTTTATTATAAACAGAATATATTTCTTTATTGTCTATTTCCTAAAAAAATTTTAATATTTTTTATCAATTAGCCGTAAATTAATGCCGTAAAAATATTTCTCGTATTCATTCGAATCCGGTGGATAGGAACCGGTTTTCATCCAAACGAAAAAACTATGTCTAACATCATATTGTATCCAGCTTTCTACGAATATAAAAATGGTTTTAATCTTGTAATTGTACATTTTATATCCGCAGAAAGCTGTTTATAATACGATGCGAGAAATAACTATTACTGTATTAATATTGTTGCTTTTAAAGTTTTGGAAATGGATTGCCAACCTTTCGGATCGAATATTCTTAAATAAAGAAAAAAAACTTTTTGATACCTTGATAAAAGAAAAATCAACGTTTTCAATAAAAAAAAAGTACATACATATAAGATTTTGGCGATAGTATTAATTTGTGCTGAGCTGGATCTTTTAAATCATTTTAATGGTGATTTAGATCGGGGTGCGCCGAATTTCAGCTAATCACAGCGCGACATTTTTAAAATGCTGCGCTGTGATTGGCTGAAATATGGCGCACCCCGATCTGGTTCACCACTAAAATGATTTAAAGATCCAGCTCTGTTTATTTTTTGGCGAAAAAATAACACATAAAAAGAACACGCGTTCTCCTCATTTGTTGGCTTAAAACCTAGGGAACTTTTATGTTATCTTAATTGTTTGCTTTAAACTAGCAATGTCTAAGCAAAGGATAAAAAGAGGGCGGGCGGATGTGCCACTTTTTGAAACTCAAAGTAAAACGCGCATGATCTCAGCCCATAAAAGAGTTACAGCTCTAAAATTCGGCATATCAGTTGCTTTTGTGGAGAACAACATGGAACTGTGAAGAAACGGCGGCTGAACCGCCGCTCCCGCCGAATTTTTCTTGACCTTTTATCGCCAAATTAGCCAGTTCTCAATCATCTGAGTAAAAAAGTGTCAAGTGAAAATATGAGGAAAATTTTTTTAAAAAAATGTTTATCTCAGATGATTGAAAATTGCATATTATGGCGAGAAAATACAAAAGCAACTGCTGTGCCGAATTTTAGAGCTGTAACTATTTTATAGGCTAAGATCATGCGCGTTTTACTTTTGGTTTAAAAAAGTGGCACATCCGCCTCCCCCTTTTAAAGATATAATTATGTTTATTATCATTGGGATTAACAGCAATTCATCGTTCATTGGCCTATCCCTTAGAATCCTTGAATATTTGTTAGGCGTGAATAAAATGATTGCAATTATATAATTATATTTAGTCAGAATTTAACCTTGCACTCTTTTAAAATTTCGTTTGCTTAACTAACAAAGGATAAAAACATAATCATGAACAGCATGGACATAAAAACTAGATTTATATGAGATCAATAAGGCTATATATGTATACTGACAAAGATAATTACAAAAGTCAGAAAACGCTTTACTAGATATTTTTGAACCTATCTTTAACAACAGCCAAGAAAATGACATTTCCTTTACAAGAAATTTCAAAATTGTATCATCCTGTAATTCAATTTGTCCCTTACCCTTACTGACAGACATATGGACGAGTAGCTCCATAATGTATAGAATAGCTTCAATACAAAAAAATAAGTGTTATATTTGTATTATTAACTATTTTTATTTTTATTTGTAGGTAAGTTTTGGGAAAATCAAATATCAGCTAAAATGTACACCATGATACAAATATAAAATAGCAGGTCCCTGCCCTATTATTCTATTATTTTTGCCGCTATACAAGTTTTTTCTTCAAGCGTTGCGATGCATTTTTGCTTCTGTTGCAAATTTTGTTAGTTTTTTTTATGTTGGCAAATTAGATATTTTTTCGTATCCAAGTATAATACTTTTATTAATGCTGTTATTTATCAACTTATAGAACTAATTAAATATAATAGCCACCTGCGCCTGATCACTTTCTGGGCAGAAATATTTGGTGAAGGGTTGTATCGTTATAAGCCCATAACCACAACCAATGCGTTTTCAAAGCTTTCTTGAAAAGCTCAACTTAACCCACCCAGTAATAGGAGAGCATTTGCAGTATTAATGCTTAATTATGGAAATAAAATCCACGCAAATATAAGACGTGACTAATTTTAATAGACTATTAAAATTACAAGTAGACACATAAAAAACAAAAATAAATAAACATTAAATTCTGAATTTTGATTTTGATGCCAATTTTAACGGAGTAAAAATTGTTGTTTTCAGTTTTCTCTCAAAATAATATCCTTGCTAAAAAAATATCCTTGAAGCCTTTTCAATTACCAGAAGTTTTGTTAGAATATTATTTTTAATATTTTACCAAAACTGCAATCGTTCAAATCTTTTAAGAATAAACTGCTCATAAACTACCAATCTGTCTCGACTAAATTATCAACTTATGTGCGGACAACCTAGGGATCTACAGGGATAAGACAATGGCCAAAAAATTGATGTACTTCCCCAATAATGCTGCACAAATTAACCCCTTTCTATAAATCAAAATTTTAGTGGTTGAAACCTGTGGACATTGAATTTAATGAACAAACCATTCAAAAGTCAATAAAGTCTCCAAAGTTGTTAAACCAACGATTAAGAAAACGTCCTTATAAAACTTTGGGGACTAGTGTAATAAACAGCCCTATGTTCCCTTTCCCCCTGGAACAACCAGCTTTAAAATTTAGATGCAAAAAAACTTCTGTTAAAAATAAAAGATATTTTAGAAAGAAAAAACACCTTATGACCAATGAAGCAGGCTTTGTTTCAATGAAATTTTCAATTTTGAAGGCAATTTAAGTTATTACTGGAATTTAAAGTAATTTAATAGCTATATAATTTTAGTGCAGATTTTTTTGCAAAATAGAGTGTGTTTAAAGCTTAACACATGAAGTTTTTTAATCAAAAGTAAAGAAAAGGTTTTCATTTGATCATGTTTAGGGTTTTCATTGTGAAAAAAGGACAATTATGTGACTAAGATGCGCAGCAATAATAAGCTTATATAATTGAAGAATAGTAAAGTAATAAAGAAAAGAAGAAATCTATAAAACAATATCAAAAGTTTGTGTCCGGTTATATTCTCGGGACATAAGATCATCTTTTAGTTAAAAAGTATCTGCGCTACTTAAAATTTTGCATTAGAATGGGGGAAGATTTGGAGGGTTGATCATTTTATTTGAAATGTAAAGGAAAATGTTTGTTATGTGACCACAATCTCATTTAAACTAAATTGATAAGTTGGCAATACAATTATGTTAGGGATTTATGGATATTACATTGACAAGATGGCAATACAATTATGTCAGGGATATATGGATATTACATTGACAAGATAACAATATAATTATGTCAGGGATACATGGATATTACATTGACAAGATAACAATATAATTATGTCAGGGATACATGGATATTACATTGACAAGATGGCATTATAATTATGTCAGGGATACATGGATATTACATTGACAAGATGGCATTATAATTATGTCAGGGATACATGGATATTACATTGACAAGATGGCATTATAATTATGTCAGGGATACATGGATATTACATTGACAAGATGGCATTATAATTATGTCAGGGATACATGGATATTACATTGACAAGATGGCATTATAATTATGTCAGGGATACATGGATATTACATTGACAAGATGGCATTATAATTATGTCAGGGATACATGGATATTACATTGACAAGATGGCATTATAATTATGTCAGGGATACATGGATATTACATTGACAAGATGGCATTATAATTATGTCAGGGATACATGGATATTACATTGACAAGATGGCATTATAATTATGTCAGGGATACATGGATATTACATTGACAAGATGGCGTTATAATTATGTCAAGAATAATATGTGAATGGATAAATTTGCAATATATTGTTACACAATAATCCATCTAGTCATGTATAAGATTAGAACCTAACCTAACTGTTAAACCAAAATATATTTTAAATCTTATCTATCCCTATATGCCTTGAGAGAAAAAATTATAGTTTCAAGTTTCTAACAAATATGGAATTAAACACCTAGATCTTTATTTAGAATTCTTCTTATTAAAAAGTTGAAAACAGTCCAAAAAGTAGATAAATAATGATAGATCTATGCTCTTTTGGTGGCTTAGCCTCTATCCTCTAGGAGATTAGCTGTAAGATTGTTGTAACTTATTTAGGTGAGTTGGAAGGAGGAATTTTTACCCCTGGTAAAATAGCTAGAAACCTGCTCCTGACCTTTACAAAATTTTTCTAAAGACTGTGAAATTATTAGTCCAAAAGTATTAGTCATCATTGTTAATTTTGTTTAAGCCCAGAATCAAACCATTTTTAAAAGAATCCAAAGGCAGATGGAAAAGGGACTTCGAAATTGTAAAAACCAAAAGTTGTATAAAGACGCGATCTAATCCGTAGTTTCAGGATACTTTAAATGAATTTTGATTGGTTAGTTCCAAACTAGTAGAGCCTAAATTTTTACCCAACAATTTTAATCTACAGAAGGGGTAGTTTATTTAATGTAACTTCTATTGTCTTATCCCTGACCCAAAAGGGCTACATTTAATTTTTATTTAAGACTGGCGACAGACGATAATCTACAGATAAGCTGTAATACTAATTGATAAACCTAATATACTTTAAATAATCATTTCATGAGAAACAGGAAGATTGTTTACTTAGAAGTAAGTGCAGGGTTAAAGGAATATTGATATAAACAAGGTTCCAGTTTGGCTTCGAAACCGATCAATATCCGCAAGATTAAAATTTGTATCTTATCGTATTATAGACAATTTTCTACAAAATTAAAAAGAAAAATCATAAAAGTATAACCAGTTTTGTTTGCCCGGGCTCTCGGAATCTCGGGATCAAGAAAGCGGGAAACAATCCTTTAATATTTTTTTTATTTTTTATCCGCTTGAAGTTGTCTATAATAAGATGCAATTAATAAATCTTTCTGTATAAATAATCTTTATCTTTTTAATAACTTCAAAGACATTATTTTTCTATCTACCTATCCATATGATCGTGATATGAAAGACAATTTAGGCAAGTGAAAACAAATATTGGTTTTAGTCTTAAGAAGTCTTCATGTAGGTTTTTAAAGTACAGCAAATATTTTAATTGGAATTAGGTTTGTAATAATTTATTTTGAGTTCTATTGGAATCTTTTTATATTTCTACTAGCGGCTACACCCCTAGAAGCTCTAGGGGTACTGGTAGGAGGGGGAAAAACGACCTCATCCCATTTTCAAAAGAGTCAAAAACATATTTTTTGGGGGGAGGGGGGGGTGAAGATATCCTCTCCAAAAATAGTTTAAAACCTTCCCAAGACCTATAAGAAGCTTCGCTGTAAAGGAGAATAATTTCGGTTCAGCGGTTAGCGATATCCTTCGGGACAGACAAAAAACGCTTACTACTTTATATAATAGGATATAAAAATATTTTTAAGTTATTTCAAAACAGATAAGACAACAAATTAACAGATATTTCAATCTTTTGGTTTTAAGTAGTAACGCAGTAACTCTAAAATTGGGAAGAAGGAATTGGTTAGGATAATAAAAGAGTGGGTAAAATTGGGAGGTTTCAATGTGGAAGAATGGGTATGTGGTTTTGAGCAGTTGTTTATAAGGTAGTAAAATTGGTGTGAATTCTTTTTCGCATATTATTACATCCATACAACGTAGATATTCCAAAACTATGAAAAATGGGATATTAGGTAGTTAAACCCGACATATGATAGTATTGATTTTATAATAATTTGCGGTTCTGATGATTTGATTATAATACATATGGGGAAGTTAATGTACACTAAAACAAATTTTTATGGGAAAATTACAATTTGTTAGTTATTAATACTCTACTGTTATTGCTTGAGATATCTAAACTGTACTAACTTGCATCCACATAAATATATGAAGCCTATTAAGACAGAATTTTTAACCTTTTTTACCTCTACTTGCCTCGTTTCTTACCACTAAGTAATCCCCCCCCCCCCTCCTCCCAACAAAAAAGTTTTTGAAAGGTAAACTCTACGGCCAAGATTTAAGTATGGGGGCAATTTTTACTTGGCCCATATCTTTTAGGGAGAGGTTATTTCAATCCTACCCTCTTTCAAAACTAACTTGTAATTTGTGTAAATAGAACTATTTCAAAAATAACTAAATTGAAGGAGAGGGAATGTTGGGTGATTAAATTGTATAATACGGGATCTTAATCAAAAAAGATGAAACCTAGATGACAGGTTTGTTGAAAATGTTTCTAAACCAACAATACAAGAATGATTGATTTATGACCAAAAATATCTTTTAAGTATGTTTCTACAAAAGCCTAAAAAAATGCAAAACAAATTCTATTTTCTTAGTAGCTAGATTAGCATGTTTGTCCAATAAGATCTCAAAGAACTAGTCGAATTTTGATTGAAACTTTTGATTTTTTGGGGTAAAAAAGTTGGAAGCAAAATAGGTTTTTCTTGTATCTAAAATACTGACCAGACAATTGAGACTTATAGGAAAGATTTGTTACTAAATGGTTTCTTTATATTACTTTTTAAAACAATTTTATAGATATATCAATCAACCTTCCCAAAATTAGAGAAAATATATGATAAATTAAGAATCAAATTTCCTTGAAAATTTTGGCTCAATTTCAACAGATTCTCGTCCAATTATTCCCTAAATTTGATAATCGATTCTAAAACTGTATGATTCTATGGATTTGAGGGTGTCTTGGGGTAAAATAATACATCTAGAGAAAAGCAGGAGCTTCAGATCTTAATACCGTTAAACCGATAAGGTTCTTATTTACAGTGAATCTTCTTATAAGTCCAGGGAAGGTGTATAACTATTTTTGGGAGAGTACCTCCCCCCTAAAAAGAAATATCATCCTTGACAAAAATAAACTCCAGTTTTTTTTCTTTTTAAAACAAAAATTGAAAGTGGGGAGTCGAATTACCCAACCCCCCTCTCCCATCCCTTTCTTCAAGGCCCCTACATGATGAAATTTATATATGTATAAAATAAATCTATGGAAATAAGTGTAAGATACCCCAAAATACCCTATTAATATAATATGAAATTCAAGTCGGAATGAGAAATTAATTCAGTTACAACTTAAATTATTATTGCTGCACCTTCTTATAAAATCAAAGAAATTGATAATAAATTTATTATATTATTCTAGAAAAGCATAATTGTGTTTTAAGAATTGTTATATAAATAGCAATTATTCATATTTTAAGTTAGGTTAGTTTTAAAGCATTTTTAAAGTTAGGTTAGTTTTAAAGCTAAAAAAGAAAATGTCTAACTTATCTCACAAATAGCTAACCTTTCTAATTTAGATATAATATATCTTCAAAATTGTATAAAAGTTGTATGTACAACTTAATATATTTCGCAATGAGTTGGTTTGAAAATTTTAAAGACAGGATTTCCTTATGTGACTTTACAGGACACTTCATGATTTAGGCTTATCTTACAAAGAAAGAAAGAATATATTCAGTGCTAATATTTCATCTACTCAATAAGCAAACCAATCAAAATTAACTGAAGAATACGGTTTTATAAAACTTTGGGGGCCACTGTATTAAATAGCCCATTGTCCCATCTCTCTCTCTCTCTGGGTATTGTCAGTAAATCACTGAATACGGCTTGGATGTGTTGCCACTTGATTCTTCCTATTTATAGTGTATCCTTCCTGATATATTAATCCTTTAAACTTTTTGGATAAAATAAAGTTTTTAAGTCCTTTTAAATTAAGACATTGATATATATAAATATATTGGTATATAATGACTTAATATATAGCTAGCTAGGTATGTAACTAATGTATATATGTAAGATATGTAAGTAGGTACATGAAATAGTTTACATTTAACATATATTCACATATTAACAAGGAATATTAACCCAATAAGTAGCGCAGCCAACACAATTTTAAATATAAACTTAATTCAAATATATTGAAATATATTGAGAAAATCTACGAAATATTCATCTTCCTTCCAGTAATATTGGAGGAATTCTATTTATTAGGGGATTGAAAGGGCTAGAGCTTAATTGGGTTCGTTTTCAGCCCCCTTTTAATTCATTTAGTAAATGAATTATTTACATAAAAATTATTGCTAGAGCCTTTTAAACCAAATATATTATCACTACATGTTGAATGAATGTATCTTTAATGATATCGGACTGCCATAAAGACGTACAGACTTCTCTTAATAATATTATTATAGAGTAGCTGCGCTACTTGACGCATAGGAAACAATAAAAGTAATGTTTAATTTTAAATATTTACATGTTCTTAAATAACTGAAATGATTTTGCTAAAATTTACCTCAAAACATAAACAAATGTTATCTCAGTAAACACTTGACAAAGACAAATATGTCCATAAGTAGCGCAAAAATAACATACAAACAATTTTTTGGATGGGGAAGAAAAGATTTAAAATTTTTTTTAATCTAAAGAATTATTGTTTCGCATCATGTTATAGACAGCTTTCCGTGGATATTAAAATGAAAATTTATAAGATTAAAAGCAGTTTTCCTAGCAACAAGAGGCCATAGGCCCGGGCTAACATAAGTATTAGTTTTATTACTTTTTATTTTAATATTCATTAAAAAAATGTCTGTAATATGATGTTATATATATATCAATTTCGGTATGGAAGAGAACCGGTTCTAATCCAGTGGATATTAAACAGTTTTGAAGCCATACTGGAAAAGATATTCTGCATTATGAAAACCTTTCTAATAGTTGTTGCAATATATTTTTCAGTAAATATATATCACTCCTATTGTAATTTTAAGTTAGAGAACTGTTAGATGTATGTATCCTTTTCTATCTTAATCTTAATTTAATTGACTATTTTTTTTCAGATGATTGGCAGCGGTTGAACTATATTAAAGCTGAACAAAATGAACGTATCTACCCTGCGGCCATCTGGATAAATTATAGGGTCTACTCGCTCCTATATACTTAAGCCCATCTAATGTTGATATAAAATTCCATTTGGAGGATTTTTTATGAATCCCTTAACGGATTTTTGTATCCATTAAACGAGAAGAAGGGATGAGTCCTATATCGGGAATGCAGACAAACCAAGAAAACAGGTAATATTCAAGATATTGAAAGATAAAACATCTTATCTTTAACTTTTCCGTCGGTCAAAATTTTAGTTTATCTATGCTTTAATATTAACTAATATATTTCATCTCAATAATGATTTTTATTGGGGGATAATGTAAAAGTCAGTTTTTTTCGATAAACGCTTAGATAATATATAAATTGCTTTTATTGATTGAAAAAACAGTATAACAGTTAGATAGCATTTTTATAACATATTTTAGCAAAAAGTGTAATGCTAAAAAGATAATTGTTTTACATGTACACAGTTTATGAAAATTGCTGACGGAACTTACCAAAAAAAACTAGAACTAGTATTTTCAAAACCAACAAAGCTCATTTTAAGAAGTTGAAATTATAAAATCTTTAAGAAGTTTTTTAATCTCTGAAGTTTTAGAATAGCTTAACCTTTTCCCTTTGTCTTTTTAAAGATCATGTGGTGGTTTAAGGCTATTTATTTTAAAATAGGACCCCTTTGGGCAAGAATTTTGATAAAATTTAAAAAAAAAGGATTATATTAAAACAGAAACAAGTAGGACAAATTGATTATCAGACAAACTGAGTAGTAAAACATGATCTGTGACTTGAAGAATAGCTTTGCTACATTTATATAAAAAAAACACGAAAAGAACTTGCTTTAATTTCATGGCTCTGTGGTTCCCACCCTCTATTTGAAACCCTCAGTCTTGCCTACCTAAACCCAGGCTGGGAGGGGATAATTGAAAATTAAACTCGGATCCAATAATCTTATAAACATGTTATTTCATTACGTTGGCTTTAAAAGTTTAGTCATTTGATTAAATCTTGATTGGTTTGTTTAAACTAGCAGTATTTAAACTTTTTATACAAATTATTTTAATCTTCAGATTAAATAATTTGGAAAGTACATCAATTTTTTCAATAGCCTTATCCTTCAAAATCCTGAAGTAACCCCCCACTCTGGACATCTTTAGAAAATCATACAATATAGTCAAGAAAATATTATAATAAACAGCATAGTTTAAAACCAAAAATGTCTGCTATAATAGACAAGTTTATTATTGGCATTGAAAAAGTGTAATTTAGAAGAAAAAAATCACAGGTCTAAGACAATCAACAACAAACATTTTTCCTAGTAGATTAATTAAATGAAATTGTCGCCTAGATATTAAAAAAGACCAAATTTTTTTTTGGTTCTTTGTATTTCAACCTAATATTTCCAAAAATCTGCTATATATTCTAATCTACCGAAAAATTAAACCTTTTTATACGTACAGGTGCGTAACACCAAAAAATAATGGATAAGAAATCTTAATGAGTTGATGAAAAAGTTACTTTAATTTTGACGAATTACTTATATGTTTTGCTATAATTTTGTTAGTTAATACTTTTAAAGAAAGCGAAGCTTCTCTGTAATTATGAATGGCTGTGTGTACTTTTTTCTAAAAACAAGGATGACAACATCCATAAGTAGCGAAGCACAAAAAATCATGGATGGAAATACGTAAAAGTAGATTTAAAGTTTATTTATTAAAATCAGGAATAGATTTATTGGAGAAAATAAACACAAAACCTTGTTTTATTTTGTATAACGATGTCGGTCAAAGTAAAAGATGCTCATAACAATGGGAAAAATTATTTTGATACTGATATCCCAAAATGCATCAGAGATATGGAAAAATAAGGGGAAAATTTAAAAATAGCCAAAAACCTGCAAAAAAGCAGTCTGACCATCATGGTTGTTTTCTCTAAACAACAGGGAAATTTGAGTTTGATATGTATAACTGAAAAAATTTTGGAAATCGGACCATAAATACAAAAGATATGGAGAAAAAACAAAAATAGCCTAAAACCTGCTGAAAGCCAGTCTGACCGTTATAGTTGTTTTCTTTAAAGGACAGAAAATTTAATTTTGATATGTATAACTGAAAAAATTTTGGAAATCGGACCATAAACACCAAAGATATGGAGAAAAATGTGAAAAATACAAAAATAGCCTAAAACCTGCTTAAAGGCAGTCTGACTCTCATAGTTGTTTTCTTTAAACGACAGGAAATTTAATTTTGATATCTATAACTAAAAAAAATTTTGAAAATCTGACCATAAACACTGAAGATATGGAGAAAAATGTGAAAAATACAAAAATAGCCTAAAACCTGCTTAAAAGCGGTCCTATCGTCATTGATGTTTTATACTTAATTGTGCTCTTTAATAATGGGAATGTTGTCAAAAAATTTCAGCATTCTATCTTTTATAGGAGCTGAGTAAATCCCATTTCCCCCATAGCGTTACGGACTGACTGACTGACGGACTGACGGACTGACGGACTGACGGACTGACTGACGGACAAAGTGAATTATAGAGTAGCTTCGCTACTAAAAAGGTTCGTTTAAATCGTTTTACCTATGGACATTACAAACTGTACTTACATAACAAGGATTTAACATCCATAAAAATGAAGCTCCTTTTTGGACATTTCACATTTTAAGACTTAAATATATAGAGATGCTTTGCTTATTATATTATACCTAATTATACTAGTAATCTAAACTAAAAAACACGGGAATATCATTATTCTATCATGCAAAAAATTAATTAAAAACATAAAATCATCATACTGAAAATGAACATACGGATTTTCTGGTAATGATTATAGAGCTGCTACGCTGTCTAACCTTTGTAGGAATCATAATGCGAAGTTTGAAATCGATAGAACAATTCTAACATGCCTAAATAACGATGAAAGCAATCCGTTACGGACGAACTGGCGGACAAACGTATACCCTACATGTGGAAAAAATTATTTGCTTTTAAAAATGTTAATTCTTCAAGAAAAATAATTCAAAGTTTTTTCAATTAGTATTTTCAATTCTACATAAACCCGTAAATCAATTAGTGTGCCTTTATTTGCCCCACTTTAACAAATCTGCATTTAGCGACGCTACTCTATATAAGTGTCCGTGTCTGTCTGTAATGCTAGGATGGAACTTCCAATCCATTCGCTAGTGCTATGTTAAAAACAAGTAACGTTTTGCAGGGATCTAAAGGGATAAGACAATGGCAGATAAATTGATGTATATCCCGAATGTAGATAAAATTAGTGATGGAAACGTTAAACACTCAACTGAATGAACGAACCAATCAAAATTCACTGAAATCCCCAAAGTTGTTAAGCCAACGAATAAGAATATTTTATAAACTTTGGGGACTAGTGTAGCCCATTGTACTATCTCTCTCTCTCTCTGCACGTTTTGAGATGCTTAATGAGTGGAGTAATGTTGTAATAATATGCGTTTCTTCAGATTTAATACTATAACATATGTGGGGAAGTGAACGCACAATAAACCTGTAAATTAATTAGCAGTTTAATAAAAATGAAGATTAATTCTGTTACTCCAAGGGATAAAGGTATGGCAAAATTTTCACCTTAAAAGTGACTCTTTGAAACAAAATCTAAAACTCAGAGAAACTTAACCAAAAAAATCAGTTCCACTTTGTATTCGACTAAAACAACAGTACAGATTCTAAATGCTGCAACTCTTTTCGGTCGAGTTCCTTTGTTTTTAAATTTTGGTTACAAAAGTGAATCATCCACCTTCTCCTTGACAAATCCCTGTATCCCGGAGTTATTTTTCTTTTTAAAAATCCCACGTTTGTGTTAATTAAACCCATAGCATAGGCGTATAGAGAGGAGTATACAGTACACCCTCTAAACCTATTTTTGTGTGAGGGGGGAGGTTTCAAATTCAATTCGTAGCTGTTTTGGCATAAAATATTTAAAAATATTAGGAACGATTTTAATGACCTCTGTTTTTTTTATAGATGTTTTATTGTTTATATCCTTCTTAAAATATGAATTTAATTTCAGGAAAGTAATAAGCCCTGTTGGGTGGAGCCAGCGAATCCAGCCTCCACCACCAGGCACCAGCACCGGGCACAAGAAAAGCTGGGACCAGTGGTCACAGTCCAGCCTGGATCAGACAGGTCTAGGACCAGGACCTCCAGTTATCAGAGATCCTATGGACCTACATAATCTATCACAGGCATCCATACACTTACAATCAGAGATCATATTATTTTTTTAAAAACTCGCATATTACATTTTTTAAATCATCTATTCAAGAAATAAATTTTCAAGTATGGCTTCGAAACCTATTAATATCCGCTGGATTTAAACCGATTTCCAGACATACTAAAAAATCATGTATAGTATATAGTATAGCTTTCCAGGATGAAAATAAAAATCATAAAATTAATACCTCTTTTGTTAGCCCGAGCCTTCGGCCCCTTAGGGTGTGCAAAACAGGTTTTAATCTTAATTTTTTTCATTTTAAAATCCGCGGAAATCTGTCTATAATACAAGGCAATAAACAACCATTACATCAAACCCTTATACTATTGGACGTAATCGTCCTTGTTATAAACATCAAACTTCTGGTCTTAATTTGAAATTATATCTCATAGATTTCTAAAGCATATTTGATTGCATGATTGTGTTGCTTGTTGCATTTTTACATTTTTCCAGACACATAATTGTATAATTGGATATAATAATAATTTCTTCTACACAAGGAGAGTGGCTACACTACAATTTTTTTCACTAGTTGAAAAGAATAAATAATAAAAGCTATATTAACTCCCTTCAATATAAAAACAAATCTTCAGGTTTTCAAGAAGGTGATTGGTTCTAGTCTCGTTTTAAACCTAGGTTGACACTTCACGTTTAAATGGTTACTTTTGCTGTTATTTCAAGCAAATGATGTTCCCATTAGGATGGTATAAACAAACAATACGCATAGCTATTCACAATTAGGACTCCAAGAAAAAGTTACTGCTGTCAAAGGGTTAATAAGGCGTTTGGGCATATGGAGCATTCCATCCTTGTTGATTTTCTTATTCATTTTCATGGTTAATAACTTGCAGTAGCAGATAGTGGTCTTACATTTCTGCAATTATTCATAGACAACAAATAATGAGGTAGAAGGGGATATTAAACTGAAATCAATCTTTTCTGTAGTCAAAAAATGTTAAAATTAATTTCTTGGACGAATTTGTGCTTATTTATGTAAAAGGTTTGTAGGTCACCCTCGATACCGATGTTTCTCGACAGCCCGTTAAAGTTACTAATGTAATGGCGTATTTAGGTCTGATATGAAATTTGGATATATAAAGAATTACTCTGCCCCTTTTTCCACACCCAACCTCTTTTATCCCCCCAAAAATATTTTATACGAAATTAAAAAAATTATAGTGTACAATTTATAATTTGTTGCTATTTTTGAAGAAAACAAATTTTTCAGGAAAAAAAATTAGAGAAAGTAAAAGATTTTAATTGAAAATTAATTTTGCAAAAATACTCTATGTGTACCTTTGTTCGTCCGTTTGTATATCTCTCCGTTTAGGCTGGTTCATATTTCCTTTTCAGAAAAGCCTTATTTGATTAAGAAGTTTAAGAGAAAGAGAAGAAAATTTTAATTATTTAATAAACATACATATACATTTTTTTAATTTAAAATCATGATTATGCATTTTAAAAGCCGATATTTAAATTGATAAAGATATCATGATATGTAGATAAAAAATATCTAATAGAATTTTAATATTAATAATCAAACTATGATATTTTATCTGAAGAAAAGAATAGTCCATTAACTTTAATTTTCCTATCCGTAGATAAATGCCTTAGATACCAAACTATTAATTAAAATTCCTCCATCTTGTCTGCTAGTCAAAATTAATTCTTTAAAATAATTTTTTGTTATCTGTGATACTTTAGCATACTTTCTTAGACACACTTTCAATAAAATTAATTTCTACTGATTTCAAGATATCTGAATTTGCTAGTCCTGGAAAAATACTTGTGGGCCTAAAAAAATATAGGTATGACTAGTAAGATATATAAGTTGGACAGAATTTTAATGTTAGAGGGAGATTTGAAATCTGCATCAAATTTTAAGGATTTTTTATAAAATTCGTTTTTTATATAATTCTTTATCTAAAAGCGGAAATACAGTTTATATTAATTAATTTTGACATCTTTGATTGGTGGATTGAAAATTATCTGCGCTCTGATTGGAGAAGCATAAGTGTCGCACATCATTCAACCAATTAGAGCTCAGGTAGTTTCCAATCCACCTATCCTATTGGTCAAAATTTATGAACTTAAATTGTATTTCCGCTTTTATATAAAGAATTATACAAAAAACGAATTTTAAAAAAAATCCTTAAAATTTGATGCAGATATCAAATCTCCCTCGAACATTAAAATTCCTTTCAACTTATATATCCTAATGATTAGGGTGGGAGTTGAGCTAAATAGAAGCTACATTATTAGTTAAGATCTCTCAAAATGCTTAGCTTATACAAAATAATCAGTGTTGAGACACACTTTATTGTTTTTGTGAAAATAAGTTTTTTTCAGCTTGAATATAAGAAGGAACATAATTTTAAATGAATGAACTTATTTGGATGAAATTTTTTTATCAACCAGATTAATATCATTCTTAGGGCGTGGCAAATATATCTGCTAAAATCCAGGGAGATCAATTGGGATGGGACATTTGACAAAAAGCGTTTGTAGCCCCCATTATTGTTTAACAAAACTATCCGCCATGTAAATCGAAAATTGTTGTGGACCAGTTTGGACAGTTACTATATACAACCCAATCAAGATTCAATATCCGTTTGATATGAACCGGTTCTCAGCTACTCAGAAAAGTCATGAATCGTATCTTATTATATCCAGTTTTCTACGAATATAAAAATGTACAATTATTATATTTTAACCAGTTTTCTGGGAAATCTCGGGGCTAACAAAACTGGTTTTAATCTTATAATTGTACATTTTTATACCCGCGGAAAGCTATTATTAATATAATGTTCAAATAACTATTTTGTAGTTGGCGCCATTTGTACTTTTTAAACTAATAAAATAGATTGGCTGTGCTGTTAAAAATGTTATGATATAGCAACAACACCCTAACCAATTATCAATATTCAGTTTTCAAATATTTTTTTTCTGGTTCCTACTAAGCATTATTATTTGACTATCACAGCATAAATCAGAAAATTTTTAGCGTTATAACCTACTGTAATTGTAGTAGCTCAGTGACTTTGAAAACTTTATTTTGATAGAAAATCATGAGATATCTGCTTTTCTCAATTTGTTACTATTTTTGCTATATTAAAGAAAAATATTGGGCTAAATTTTAGTTTTACAACAAACAATTATTTAATGTTAAATTATAAGATAAGTAAAAAAAAATAATCTCTTTTTTTACTGTAGGGAATTTCTCTATTTCTTGTTTTATTTTTACACTGGAAATATATTTTTGTTAAGATAATATTCCACCAGTGTCACAAGGTTCATGGAATATAAAGAATAAGAGCAAAATAGATACCTACTAAATTACAGTAAAATGGTATGGCAAACAGAGATTGAAAAAAAATTGAACCCCATTTCCTTCAAGATTACAAACAAGAAAGTATGAATTTACAAAATAACTTGCTAAACAATAAATAATACTGCAATGACAGTTTTAAAAGGGTAATGGGATAAATAGGATAAAATATTAGATTATAATTCCACTACAATAAAGTATGTTTCAACCTCTTAACTGCCAAGCATCATAAAATATGATAAAAATATGAAGCGCCCAGGAAATAACTAATGACAGAAGGGAGGCACGAAAACAAGAGTAGAAATACCTACAGACGTATAATTTAAATTACATAAGGCAACAGTCTGTTGGTCACATAGGAAAAAAGGGGGCGGGCTGGAATTTAGACAAATTTAACTAAAAGCAAAATCTAACCTAAGTGAAAAGTTTTCCAGGGAGGGAGGAAACATTGGGCTGTTTTTAACAAAAGTCCCCAGAGTTTTATAATAATAACGATTTCCTTTTCATTGGGTTATCAACTTTGGGGACTTTGATGAATTTTGTTTAGTTGGTTCATCAAGTTGAGTGTTCATCAAACGTTTCCACCACTAATTGTAGTATACAGAAGGGGTATTTTGGTGTAAAAGCATTGCGGGTGTCCATTAATTTATCGGCCATTGTCTTATCCCTTTTAATCCCTATGACTTTTCCTTATTCTCCAAAGTTTTTCTTTGCGTCTCTTATGCCAGGAAAAAAACATTTAAATTCTTAAGAACAAAAAAGACACTTCGATTGTGAAAATATTAGATATAGAATAGTTTTGTTTAAATGAATACATGTTTCCATTTTTAAGAATATCAGTCCCTTATTATGATTTGTAGAAAAGCTATAATTTCCACTCTGGTGGGCATTTGTACACAGGGAGGGTTATTGAAACTTTCACGTAAACAAAGAAATGAACCTTCAACCCTACCCCCAAACCTAAATTTATAGAAAGTTGTCCTCGGATACAAAAGTTAAAGCCTCCATGATTAATTCCTACTATGTTAGCAGAGTTACCATTTCATTCTCTAAATTATTATTTTAGATTTAAAATCTCACAATATTAGGCCCATTCTGTTTGAACCAGTAAATAAATAGACAAGGTTGACCGCTCCCTAAACTAAGCCTGACACCCCTTTTTTTCTTAATACCTCCCTTACTCCCCTCCTCCCCACCCTTTCACTCCAAAACCCCTTACTTCCGAATGCGCCATTAATAGATTTAATAACCCTTCCCCGCATTATCCTCATGTTTCATATCCGTAATACGCACCCGTTTTCCACAGCCGTTTCCCAGATGGCATAATCCCTTAATTAAGCCTAATTATTGGTTTTTCAAAATATCTATTCAGTTGATACCAAATGTATTTTTTCTACTTTTTACTTAAAAACAATTTGCATAAATAACTAGTCAAATTGATGGTACCTATTAACACTTTTAAAATCAAGAAAGTTGGGTAAATATAAAAAATGTCTAAAACATGCCAAAACAAAGGAAAAACAATATTTTCCCAGCAAAACTAAAATTCATTAACATTTTTATGATAATTAGATTAAGCATTTATGATTTAATGAAAATTTAGTGTTCAAACGATAATGTAAAAAAAAAAAATTTTAAACGGATATATGGACGCACTGACAAACTGCTTATAGTGTAGCTGGAAAACTATAAATTATTATATTCTTGATATTTTGTATGTTAACTAAAATATCTGCATGTTTGTTATTAAATTGAATTCTTTACGTGCTGGGCAAAAATGTTGTAATAGTATTAGGAGGAGGGAGGGGGGCAGGTAATAATTAAAGTTGTTTGGTTAAGATCTCAAACGCAAGTCCTGCTTTTTTAAAGATTCTTGGTAGGTCTAATGTTATTAAATAAGGAAAAAGAGACATGTCAAAAATTTTAAAAACATGAAAAATCTACATTTCTTACTTTTGCAAGATTTACTCCTTGTTTAGTGTGATGTGTATAATTTAGTGCAATATTAAAATTTGAAATGGTTGCAAGTAAAGCGAAGAAAAAAAAATTAAAACAACTTTGCCATGGTTTCCTAGTAAAACTAATCATGGTGGGATAATGTATTCGAAAAAAAATTTTGCCTCCAACTTTTACTTATATTAATACTGAGCTGGATCTTTAAATCATTTTAGTGGTGAGCCAGATCGGGGTGAGCCGAATTTCAGCCAATCACAGCGCGGCATTTCATAAAATGCTGTGCTCTCATTGGTGGAAAGCTTGCTCACCCCGATCTGGCTCACCACTAAAATGATTTAAAGATCCAGCTCTGATTAAAGTTATGCGTTTTCTGCAATTTACATAATTTTGGCGAAAAAATAAAACATTCTCTAAATTAAATCTTTTCATACTTTTTCTTCACCTTTCGTATGAAAACAAAGTTGATATAAGTAATATTTAATAGAAAGTTTAAATGATTAAAAATATATGCTCTACCTTAATTTTAGTAAATAAAAATGTTTATAATGGGAAATTTGATTTAATCAAGCAATATTTTTGAGTTTATCCATCTATCAGAACTTTTGGCTTGTAACTATCCATTAAAAACACATAAGCAATAATTCAATATCTCATTGATTTTGATTAAATTACTGAATAAAAGTCCAATGTCCGTGCATAAAATGCCACCCGTGGTTTTGTTTATAAAACCCAAGAACATTGCTGGAAAATATTTCAATGTAGCTGAAAATTAATTCAAAATAAAAGGATAAAAAATATGACGCAAATTTTAGGTGGCTGTGTTTTTTTATATAAAAATTGAACAACATTTTATCACAAGAAATATCACTATAAAATTTCCTGCATATACTTGTTCTATAGGTGTTATTAATAAAGAAAATTATAGATATTCACTTAAATTGTTATATTTTACTCATGGAAAAGAAGTAGGCAATACAGCTTTCTCCAGCTGTAATATCAATGCCACTGTTTTAAATTTTTGCAAGGCACCATATCAATTATATACTCCAGTTTGTACAAATATGATTTTAAGAATAGCGTTAATATATGTTTATATTAATGTGGTTATTGAACTTCATATAAGACTCTGATTAAGTAGACATACGCCATCAAGGAAAGCTAATAAAAATAATTTTATTTTTTGTAAATGTATGAACACTTTTCTTTAGAGAGTAGTGTCTTAGTATTTCCCATGTTTATGCATTGCATAAGGTGTGCATTACATTCCGCTTAATATCAAATCAAAACACCAGAAACGCCTAACAACGAATGTTTTTTGCGAATATACGGAAGTTAATGTACACTATACAATTCGTAGGTATGAAGAGTTTAGACAATAATTCAAAAAAAGTTGATTGCTGCGCTACTAAAATAATTGTCATTATTAAAGAGCATTTTTAGTGCAAATACATGGTTATGCTTTGAAATGAAAAAAAAATTATTAAAGTCCAAAATAATCATAAAAATGCACGAAATAATGCAAAGACAACAATTAAAAGAGCAAATTTGTTATCGCAAGTGAAAATTACTGACGAAGTGACACAAATTATAGAGCTGCTGTACTTTGAAAAGTATGTACTTCTCATTTTTACCTTTACCTGCACTTAAATTTAGGAGCAGGTTAGAATTACGACGAAAGACCTTACTCAATTAACTTTAAAGATGCTGACTGCCAAACAGCTGACCAAATTGACAACGTTTAGCTTTTAATGGAACTTAAAGAAAAAGCTTGAAACTTATATTACATAGTCAAGACCTGATAATTCTCATAAATCGCGCAGCACATGTGAACGGGTAAATAGACGAATTTAGGTGCTTTTCTCTGCTAATAACTATTCCAAATTATGTTAAGGCCCAGTTGTGTAAATTATGACAATGTGTAAACTTAATTTGAAAGATCAGACGCCAATGGCAGCTCTTTTTTTTGACAAACTTAAAAATCTATCTTCATATTTTCGACTTGATGCAAATTTTGTATTAACAAAATGCAGGGTCTTGCAAGTCAAAACAATAGGATTGCATCAATTTAATAAAAACATGCACATACACACACACTCTATCAAGTAGCGGTTACTTTTTACAAGCTTGGGTAGGTGTTAAAAAGTTTTTGCAATACTTTAAGTGTAGATTTTAGTTTTTACATTCGTTTAAATATAAGTGGGGGGGTTTTTAATGCAACCATCTCGTAATCAGTGAGCAAATGGAACTTACAATTCGAATTTCGATCTGAAATTTTGCATGAGTAATCCTTGGTAGGTCTATTTTCCCTGAATCGAACAAAAAGTTAAAAAGTAACGGTTAACAGCTCAGCCGTTTAGCCGTTTTTTGGCTATTTTTGAGGCAAATCTGCCATAAATTATGTAGGAATCAACTTTTTGAAACATATTTTTGCTTAAATCATGTGAAATGATACAAAAAAAATATTTTTAGATTTCTAGTACCAGCAACTAGCGGCTAGAACAGTTTGAAAACGTTTTGGAGCAGCATAGAGTATTATGTGGAGATAGGTTTCGTGATGATTTCCCTTGAAATAGTTTTAAAAATGGCTAAACTGCTGAGCCGCCAGCCGTTAGCCGTTACTTTTCCTACTTTTTGTTCAATTTAGGGAAAATAGACCTACCAAGGATTACTCATGCAAAATTCAAGATCAAAATTCAAATTCTAAGTGCCATTTGCTCAATGATTACGAGATGGTTGCATTAAAACCCCCCCTTTAAATTAGCAATTATGGGTTAAATCTGATTTTTGTTAATGAAAAGACATGATTTTTATGTGAAGTTTAAGCGAATACTTTTCAAAAATAATTATAGAGTAGCTATTCTTCAAGAATGCATGATAACATGCTCTAATTTACCAAAGTTCTACCAGGGATCTGAAGGGATAAAGTTATAAGGATGATAAATTAATGTACCATTTTGTATATTTAATTATCAATTATTTAGTTTTAAATTGTTACTGAAAATGTGTTGACATTTATTTTGTACAAACCAATCAATGATAATGACAACCCAAAGTTTTTAAGCTAACGAATTGCAGAACGAGTTGATAACTTTGGAGTAAAGTATAATTTACATGCCAATGTCTCCTCCCTTCCTGTATTCTACCTACTCCCGTTTCAATTTGTTTCAAGCAAAATGCAAATTTTTTTGATTGCAGTAAGCAAAAAGTTATTAGTTATCAAACTAAACAACCAACATTGTCTTGAAAAGGTTAGATTTGAAAACCTCTGGAGGATGGATTTAAATTTATACAACTCCATATAAGTCTCATCGTCATGTACTTTAAACACATATATCTGACATAGCAGCAGTAGATACTAAAACACAACAAAAAATTTAAGAGTTGTTTCTTCTGATATATACATAGTATCATGTCGACAAATTTACTTTTTGAACAAAATCGTCCTTAAACAAATATTAATTCTTTAGTGTAAGAGTCAAGCCTTATGTCAATTGAACCAATTGTTAAGGTCACAAGTTCCTGTTTTTCAAAGAATTCAAATTTGTGTCACATTACAGGATAGGCATAAACAAATTTGTGTCACAACTCACATTACAGGATAGGCATAAACAAACTTTCAGCGATTGAAATCGCTTTAAATTCTATTGTTTGTGCGTAAAGTAAAAATGGAAGTTTGTTGTATATATAAAACACAAATTACTTGATCAAAATTGATTAAAATACCTTGGTAACTTTCCATCTTGCACGCTTTGAGAAACAACAAAAATTTAAGTTAGAAAACTATGTTGTTAAATTGTGTCTGTATACCAAATCAATTTTTTAAAAACTTTAAATGTTTCCTTTTTTCCTTGAAGCTTTCTAAATTGTAGCTTTTTAGGTGCCTTGACATTCCCTCATAGTTTTCTACTAACTTCTTGCACTTGGCAGAACAGCAGTATAACTACTTTTTAGTATATCTTGTACGACAAAGCCAGGTGGACTCATAAAATTAATATTTTTGACGACTCAAAGATCTTTTTGTTTAAAATTTTCAGAACATTTTCACACAATTATCAAATTCTTATCAAAATTTCTCTTTAAAATTTAAATATTCTAGAAGTATAACCTATATCGCTAGTTGAAGAACAAATATCCCTCTCCCCTTATCAAATACCTTGTTTTTAGCTTTGCCATTAACTATATCGGGTTGTAGGTTTAAATAACTGAATTTAACCTAAACAAGGATGACAACATCCATAAAAGCGAAGCTCTGAAACGGTAGGACAAACGGAAATTAACACTTGTATAATGTCAGAACTGAATAATCAGAATGCGAATGTATAAGAGTCAAAGCAAAATTGTAAGTAAATTTGTTGAAAAACTGCTTGATACAGGATAATGATTATGGACATACTTACATTTATAGGACTTGATTATAGAGTTGCTTCGATTATAATATTGTACTTTGTTGTCTCAGGAATCAGTATACCAAAAATCAGACCAATCGGATAATTAGGTCACATACAAATTTGTTGTTAAAAATGTAAAAAAAAATCAACATGTTTAAAATGGACGTACGGACATTCTGGTAATAATTATAGAGTTGCTACGCTTTCTAACTCGTACCTAACTACTAAAGGAATCACCATGCAAAATTTGAAATCGATAGGACAATTCTAACATGCCTAAATTAACGAAAAAAACTATTTAAAAAAGTAAAAAAAATCAACATATTTAAAATGGACGTACGGACATTTTGGTAATGATTATAGAGTTGCTACGCTTTCTAAATCGTACCTAACTACTAAAGGAATCACAATGCAAAATTTGAAATCGATAGGACAATTCTAACATGCCTAAATTAACGAAAAAAACTAGTTAAAATTTTTTTTAAAAATCAACATGTTTAAAATGGATGTACGGACATTTTGGTAATGACTATAGAGTTGCTACGCTTTCTAAATCGTACCTAACTACTAAAGAAATCACCATGCAAAATTTGAAATCGATAGGACAATTCTAACATGTCTAAATTAACGAAAAAAGCTATCCGTTACGGACGTACGGACAAACCGACCCTAATTATAGAAAAGCTTCGCTTTTAAAAAGTGTCTAAGATTATTTTTTCTAAAATAAGGTCAACTTGCAATAAAAGTAATTTTTCCAGAATATTTTGTAATTTATATCTCAAAATTTATCTCAATTTTAACCAAAAATCTTTCCCATAAACTTTTTTAGTTTTAATTTTTTTCAATTGTAATAAACGTCCTTAGGTAGTTTAATTACAAATCATGAAAAATAACTCAAAGAACATTTAGGTTTCCATTAAAATCTAAAATCTGTTAGAATCAAAGTCTTATAAATGTAGCTCATTAGACAATGGGATGTGGGACAATAATTCAATGTTTATTGATGTGTTTAATAACTCATTCATATAATTCTAATATTGCCCTTAATTAACAGTTCAAAAATGTCTTCTTTAGTTATGACGCAGTCTTGGCGTAGACATAAAGCCATCACCTACCCAATTATAAATTTATAATACAGGAGACCAGATTATAATGTATGGATGTGTTACCAGGATTCTGGGCTGTCTCAGTCACCAATACTCTACTCAGAGAGTCCTCAACTCACTATAGGAAATTATGCAAACTTTATGCGTACACCCAGGGTTATACTTAATGCTAGAATTATATTGACATAAGGATATTAATATGATGATATTAATAGTATTGGTTACATGGTAGGTAAAATGTTAGTGCTAGGTATTGCGGCGCAACCTTTGGAAAAGGTGGTATCCTTTTAGTAGCAAAGCTACTCTACAATTCACTATGTCTAACAATCAGTCTGTGGCGCTATATGAGGAAATATGATTTTTTTTCCGCTGATATTTAAGATAGTCTGTAGATTTTTTTATGAAGATATACCTTGCCAAAGAGAACCAAGTATACGTAATTGGTCCGCTGGTCCGTCAGTCAAGAAAGAAATCATGTATATACATATATTAATATGTACAGGTTTCGTGATTTTCTATCTTATCTTCCTGTCATTTTTCTTTCCATTTCCTTATCATTATGATAATGAAAATCTACTTTGTATCTATTTGTTTTATTTGTGCTTTACTGCTTATGGATGTTGTCATCCTAGTTAAAATAAGTCTGGCTTCCTTATTTTTAAAACTATACATTTTCATATAAGTATTGATATTTTAAACTATTGATTTATAAAATTACTATATGTTTTTTAAAGATGTGCAATAACTTCCGTATATTAACAAATTATCAATTGTCTGTTATTTGCAAAAAGATAAAACAACATAATAATAAAGGGGTTAGGGGGGTATCGATTGGAAGGATTGTTTTTGCTGTTGTAATAAATAATAATTATGATGATTTAATAATTTAGCACAGTTGCAGAAATCAATGCACACCGATTTGATACCCCATCAAAAATTAGTGACACGCTATAATTATAATTCTAAATTAGCCTAATTATTATCCTTTAAAATAGTTTTATATTGAATATGTTACCAGAGAGAAGGAGGGGGGACAATAGGCTGTTTATTACACTAGTCCCCAAAGTTTTATAATATCATTTTCTGATTTGTTGCTTTCACAACTTTGGGGACTTTCAGCAAATTTAATCGGTTGGATCAATAAGTTAAGTGTCCAAACGTTTCAACCATTAATTGTAATCTATGGATGGGGTCATCTTTTATTGGGAGGTGAAAGATACCCTCCCCAAAATAGTATAAAACCTTCCCTGGATCTTTAGAAGCTTCAATGTAAAGGAGAATCATTTTGTTTAAGCGGTTAATGAGATACTTCGCTACAGACAAAAAGCTTACTAATTAATACTTTACATAATCGGATATTTCTTTTAATAATATAATTCCATGAATTACGGATATCGTCAATCTTGTTAATTATCAGATTTGATGAAATATTGCGCGTTTATTTTTCAATGCCTAACCAAACAACAAAAGAAAAAAAATAATATTTTCCCTGAAACACCAGCATGAGACATTTTTAAGAGCGAAGCAAGCCGCTCTATAAGTTAGCCACTGCATATACGTTTATTCTATAATACTAGGTTATTATTAAAAATCATTTCTGTTGGTTTTAATGTAAACAAGAGCCAATATGTATTTCAAAGTACCCAATTAAGCAAGTTAAACATTAAACGTACCAAAATATGCCCATGCTTGTTTTAACTAAACAGGGACGATAACGCCGAAAAGAGGCGAAGAAAATCGATTCAGGAATTGATATTTAGTCAATTCAAAATTACATGTGGTAATTCAAGTAAACCATATTATAAAAAGATTAAGAACTAATATTTTAGAAATGATAAACCCACATAAGATTTTAAAAGTAGCTTTGCACCCAGAAAAAAAAACTCTTATCAGAAGATTGTTACCGGAGGGTATTATTGCCCCCAAGGGCCTTGCGGTGGACAATAATTGAAACAAGAAAATAAACATCCAAAAGAGTTCACCTTCTTTCAAAATTGTGTTTTGAAAGCTAAAGGGTAAAAATCCTAGGAAGTTTATTTGAAATGATACTATTGTTATATATGAAAAAAATGTGTTTGTTAAACTACTTTAGACAAAGGAAAAACTTGCTTAAGTTGTATTTATCTTTCTTGGTTAGGAGTCCATATAGTCTAAGTATTTCCAATGGGCTTGAAACATTAAAAATATATGGAATAATGAAATGTGGGGTAAAAACATGCTTGTGTGTAAATCACATACCAGTTATATTTTCAAAGATGTAATTTAAAGTTATTGTGGATGTTAAACATAAAGATAACATGACTGTAAGAGAAGCTCTTTACTAATCTAAACACAACCATCAAAATTTTGTTTCCCTTAATATGTCTTCTTTTTCAACCCAATTAATCAAAATCTTTTGGCAAATGTTCGGGGAAGTGTCTACTTTAATTTACTTTTTTAATAGGAAATCAACTCAATAATTCCATATGTCCGCATGTCCGTTTTTTAGTCCATAAGAGTATTAGGCGGTTTCCACTCATATTGCTTCAGGACCACAAGCGAATATTTTTTGTGTTAAAACTTAAATTTTATGCATATATTAGGATAGGTCAAGTAAAGGTTAAAAAAGTCCCGCAGGGTTTGGGGGTCGGTGGTTAATTAATAAGAATTTTTGATTAGGAAAAGTATTTAATAGAATGTCAATTGAAAATCCACTCTTTATTGTTAGTCAGTTTAAACAATATGTTGTGGTGTAAAGCTTTGGTACCTATATATGTTGACTTCCTTGTTTCTGTTATTTCAGAAAAATTAGTTTGAAATTGGAACCAAACAAAGAGTTTTAAGAGTTATAGTAGATGGTTTAATATAAATGAAATTTATTTTTATTTTTGGTTTATACTTAGAATGTTCTCAACAAAATTATTTGAATTATCATACAAGGATGACAGCATTTATAAGTACCAAAGCTTGTAATTTACTAAGGGGTGGTTTTTAATGCAACCATCTTGTAATCAGTGAGCAAATGGCACTTAGAATTCGAATTTCGATCTGAAATTTTGCATGAGTAATCCTTGATAGGCCTATTTTCCCTAAATCGAACAAAAAGTTGGAAAAGTAACGGCTGGCGGCTGGCAGCTCAGCCGTTTAGCCGTTTTTGGCCTATTTTTAGGGCAAATTCATCATTAATTACGTAGGAATCAACTTTTTAAAACATATTTCTGGTTTAATTCATGTTAAATGATAACAATAACCATTTTTAAAATTTTTAGTACCAGCTGCTAAACGGCTAGAACCGGCTGAAAGCGGCTGGGAGCCGCCAAGAGTATAAAGGGTAGATAGGGCTTGTGACATGTCTAGGGGTAGGTTTCTATGGGTGCTGAGCTCAAAAATGCTACTAAAAATAGTGACGGCCAATCCATATGGCAGCTGGGTAACAGCTGCAGCTCAGCTTCGAGCGGCCAAGAGTAGAATGAGTAGATAGGGCTTGTGACGTGTCTAGGGGTAGGTTTTTATAGGTGCTGAGCTCAATAATGCTAACAAAAATAGTGGAGGCCCATCCACATGGCAGCTGGGTAATGGACGCAGCTCAGCTGGGTAACGGCCGCAGCTCAGACGAGATAGGCCAAGAGTAGAATGAGTACATGAGGCATGTGACGTGTCCAGGATTAGGTTTTTATGGGTGCTGAACTCAAAAATGCTTCTAAAAATAGTTTCGGCCAATCCCTATGGCAGTTAAATAATAGCTGCTGCTCAGCTGCGAGCGGCTAAGAGTAGAATGATTAGATAGGGCTTGTGACGTGTCTAGAGGTAGGTTTTTATGGGTGCTGAGCTCAAAAATGCTACTAAAAATAGTGACGGCCAATCCATATGGCAGCTTGGTAACAGCTGCAGCTCAGCTGCGAGCGGCCAATAGTAGAATGAGTAGATAGGGCTTGTGACGTGTCTAGAGGTAGGTTTTTATGGATGCTGAGCTCAAAAATGGTACCAAAAATAGTGGCAGCCCATCCATATGGCAGCTGGGTAACGGCCGAAGCTCAGCTGGTAGAGGCCAAGAGTAGAATGAGTACATAGGGCATGTGACATGTCTAGGGTTAGGTTTTCATGGGTGCTGAGCTCAAAAATGCTACCAAAAATAATGGCGACCCATCCATATGGCAGCTGAGTAACAGCTGCAGCTCAGCTGCGAGTGGCCAAGAGTAGAATGAGTAGATAAGGCTTGTGATGTGTCTAGGGGTAGGTTTTCATGGGTGCTGAGCTCAAAAATGGTACCAAAAATAGTGGCAACCCATCCACATTGCAGCTGGGCAACAGCTGCAGCTCAGCTGCGCGCCACCAAGAGCATAATGAGTAGATAGAGCTTGTGACGTGTCTCAGGGTAGGTTTTTATGGGTGTTGAGCTCAAATATGCTACTAAAAATAGTGGCGACCAATCCATATATGGCAGCTGAGTAACAGCTACAGCTCAGCTAGGAGCGGCCAAGAGTAAAATGAGTAGATAGGGCTTGTGATGTGTCTTAGGGTAGGTTTTTATGAGTGCTGAGCTAAAAATGCTACCAAAAATAGTGGTGATCCATCCATGTGGCAGCTGGGCAAAGGCGGCAGCTCAGCTGGGAGCGGCCGAAAGTAGAATGAGTACATAGGGCTTGTGACGTGTCCAGGGGTAGGTATTTATGAGTGCTGAGCTCAAAAATACTACCAATAATAGTGGCGGCTCATCCATATGGCAGCTGGGTAACAGCTACAGTCAACAAGCCCTATCTACTCATTCTACTCTTAGCCTCCCCCAGCTGCCATATGGATGGGTCGCCACTATTTTTGGGAGCATTTTTGAGCTCAGTACCCATAAAAACTTACCCCAAGACACATCACAAGCCCTATGTGCTCATTTTACTCTTGGAGCTCCCATCTGAGCTGCAGCTGTTGCTCAGATGCCATATAGATTGGCCGCCACTATTTTTGGTACCATTTTTGAGCTCAGCACCCATTAAAACTAGGGTTGGGCCGGATATTTTTTGGCCGGATACCGGATATCCGACTGATTTCAAATGCCCGATATCCGGCCAACGCCGGTATCCGGCAAATATCCGGTTATCCGGCCAAATTACTACATATTAAAGTATCAAAAAAGGATGTAGTCCCTTTGGTGGCAACGCACCTTAAGGGGCGGTTCGCTGTATTTTTAAAATTGTTTTAATAGGTTATTTTAGGTTAGGTTAGGTTATATTTGGTTAGGTGATTGCCCCGCAGGGTTAGGCAATTGGCTCCGCAAGGTTGGAGTCCCCCGCGAGGGGCTAGATATAGGAGGAAAGCTACTATAAAAATACGAATAATTGCTCCTTAAGGGGCGTTGCCACAAAAGGGACTATACCAGCAAAATTTTCTTCATAAACTGGTGTTTATATTATACTAGCGGCTGCGTCCCTAGTATCTACGGATATTAGAAGGGACATGAAAGTGCAGAAAAATAACTTAAAACCTTACAACGACTTTTTTTATAAAAAATAAACAGCCTAAAACCACCCTGGGACCTATAGTAAGCTTCACTCTAAAGGAGAACCATATCAGTTCAGCAGTGGGCGAGATCCTTCGCTACAGACAAAAAAAGCTTACTACTTTATATAATAGGATAAAATTAAGGTTAAAACTTGAAAATTAAGTAACTATTAAAGGATCTTTCTTCTTAGAAAATAAATCTAATTAACTATTACTACCCACAATTTGTAATATCAACCCCTAACGGTTGGAAGATGGGCGGGGAGGTGGCGTTGAATGCCTGCTCCCCCCCCCCCCCTCTGTTTTTTTCTATCCCATTTTCTGTGTATAAAAGGTAGAGGGCTATAACTGAGTGACTTTTAAAATATGGGTATGACACATAACTGAGAGTTGAAATTTTTCCTCCTTCCTGGCGGGCACAGGATGCCAGCAAATCTGGTAAGGTCATTCAGGTAAAGTAAAAATATTTTTTTACTTAAACAAAGCATTTCATGTTATCTAATACTAAAATATCCTATAGTCGTACATCCTTAATGTAATATAGGTGTTCAAGTCAATTTCAGGTTCCAGGTATAATCCTGCAAGTCCTGGACCTCCAGGTCTCCAGAAATCTTTAAACGGTCCTGTGACCGCAAATTTTTACTTAGGCTTTTTTATATATATTCATGACATATTACAATTCTAATATAAAATTTACATAAAGATAAACATATTCAGAAAAAATTGCTCTTCTAGCTTCAATAATAAAAAAAAATTACAGCCATTTTAGATTAAAAAAACAGAGATTTTTGTTGTAAAATATAAAAGATTATATTGCCAGATATCCGGCCGGATAGTTTCAATATCCGGTATCCGGCCAGATAGGGTTTCGGATCCGGATCTGGATCCGCAAGGATCCGCATATTTTCGAGTCCAAGGATCCGGATCCGCAAAAAAATGCGGATCCGGATCCTTGGACTCAAAAAAATGCGGGAAAAATGGAAAAATCTACCTAAATTTATATACAGGGTGCGCCACATAAATCCGGACTTTTTCTTATTTTTGAAAAAATGAACATAAAATCGTCAATTTCAAAGATTTTATTGAATTTTAAAAACTGGGAAGCAAACTAGCTATATGACTATTAGATTATTCAATAAAATCGCCGCCAGCCTCAATCACCGCCTCTACCCGCCCCCTGAACCGCCCCCAGACAATGGTCACCATGTCCGTGTCCAAGCTGGCGAAGTTCTCCTTCATAGTGGCAATGAGGGAGGTCTTTGTGGTATGGGCGCGTCTATTGGTTCATGCTTTAATAGCGCTCCAGGCCCAAAAGTCAATTGGATAAAGATCGGGGCTGCTGGGAGGCCATATCTCCTTAGGGACGTGAGTAACTGCAGGATCCAAATTCACCAATCTTTCAAGCTACCCTTCGACACGGCGGCTCTCATTTGGGCCACAATTAAGCTAGAACAACGTGCAATACCTTTTTGGAAATGGCATGAAGATTAAGCTAGGGTTATCATCGCAACACATAGTCTAAAACGACTTTTAAGGTTACAAATGGGCCCATGTAGTCGAGAACCGAGAAATTTTCACGAATTTTCACGATTTTTGACGTTTTTGACCTCTCAAAATCTGCCACGTTTCACTTTGATGGAGTACTACGGCCAAGCCATTTCAGATAGAGAGCTCTAGTCTTTTTTAGTGTCTTACTTATGTATCTAACAGTATCCCCAGCAAGTTGTATAACTCTACCTCACCTACAGATGGGCTGAGGTCAGATTTAGTGGGCCCTAGTCAAGAATCCAGGGTAAACTATCAGCGCGTTTCGATTCTGCCATGTTGAACATAAGCGCTGCCAGCTTGGAGAACACGTCCTCCATCGTCTAAAAATTTTTATGGGCAAAAAGATAACTACCCAAGCTTTTTATAGTGTGGTCAAACGTCATGATTGGTCAAGTAGTTTTGGTGCTATGGCCGTTTGAAAAAAGTCCGGATTTATGTGGCGCACCCTGTACAATCTCAGACATTCTCTTGATGAGAGCCAATCTTTAAGGTTTAGGGTCAGACTTGAAAATTAAAAGTATTTTTGACTTCGAATTAAAGAATAAATATTTTTTGAAAGGTTTGGTGATTTTATTTTTATTGTCAAGGATCCGGACTGACCAAATTTTGAGGATCCGGATCCACAAAAAATCAATGCGGATCCGAAACCCTCTGGCCGGATATTGAAAATGGCCGGATATCCGGCCCAACCCTAATTAAAACCTACCCCTAGACACGTCATAAGCCCTATCTACTCATTCTACTCTTGGCCTCTCACAGCTGAGCTGCGGCCGTTACCCAGCTGCCATATGGATGGACTGCCACTATTTTTGGTAGCATTTTTGAGCTCAGCACCCATAAAAACCTACCCATAGACACGTCATAAGCCCCATCTACTCATTCTACTCTTGACCGCTCGCAGCTGAGCAGCAGCTGTTACCCAGCTGCCATATGTATTGGCCGCCACTATTTTTGGTACCATTTTTGAGCTCAGCACCTATAAAAACCTACCCCTAGACACGTCACAAGCCCTATCTACTCATTCTACTCTTGGCCGCTCGCAGCAGCTATTACTCAACTGCCACATGGATTGGCCAACACTATTTTTGGTAGTATTTTTGAGCTCAGCACCCATAAAAACCTAACCCTAAACATGTCATATGCCCTATGTACTCATTCTACTCTTGGCCTCTCCCAGCTGAGCTGCCGCCGTTACCCAGCTGCCACATGGATGGGCCGCACCTATTTTTGGTAGCATTATTGAGCTCAGCACCCATAAAAACCTACCTCTAGACACGTCACAAGCCCTATCTACTAATTCTACTCTTGGCCGCTCCCAGCCGTTTTCAGCCGGTTCTAGCCGTTTAGCAGCTGGTACTAGAAATTTTAAAAATGGTCAATTAAAATTAAAAGTATAGACTAAAAGAGTACTAATAGGCAAAGAAAGTTAATTGCATTTGCAGGTCTTAATTAAGAATCCTCACAAGAATGCATTATGGCCGAAAATCCACCAAAATATGTAACACCGTGGTTGGACGGACATTTTAAACTATAGAATATCTTTGTTGCTAAAACGTTTGTCACATATACCTAACATCTAAAGAATATAATACATATTATAAATCAAAAAGTCACTTTTGTAATAAATAACGTAATTATGATATAAAACCATAAATAAATTAACGTGTAACATACTAATGTTTAATGAAAGGTCAAATTATCCATTTGATAAGCTTCAGTACAGGGAACATAATAATAATGTTAACCTAAAAGTAAAGCTTTTATAAAAAAAATCAATTTTTTTTCTTTATTTTTCCAAATTAAAAAAAACACATTTTATATATACAGCACTTAAAGAAAACTATTTTTTCGTTAATATTAATTTTGTAAATATTTAGTAACTAAAAAAGTCATTAGTAAGTAATGCATTAAATTTAAGAATGTCTGTCTATTCGTCCATTTCTTTCGTCTGTCTGTCCGTCAATCCGATCGTCTGCGTGTGTCTTTCTGTCCGTCCATCCGTCCGTCTGTGTGTGTCTGCCTGTCTGTCCATCCGTCCGTCTGTGTGTGTCTGCCTGTCCGTCCATCCGTATGTCTGTGTGTCTGCCTGTCTGTCCATCCGTCCGTCTGTGTGTGCCGCCTGTCTGCCTGTCTGCCTGTCCGTCCATCCGTCCGTCTGTGTGTGTCTGCCTGTCCGTCTATCCGTCCGTCTGTGTGTCTTTCTGTCCGTCCATCCGTCCGTCTGTGTGTGTCTGCCTGTCTGTCCATCCGTCCGTCTGTGTGTGCCGCCTGTCTGCCTGTCTGCCTGTCCGTCCATCCGTCCGTCTGTGTGTGTCTGCCTGTCCGTCTATCCGTCCGTCTGTGTGTCTTTCTGTCCGTCCATCCGTCCGACTGCGTGTGTCTGCCTGTCCGTCACCATGGGAAATTATGTGTGGCCAAAGGCAATTATTATTTAGTTTAGATTAACTTCTGGGAGAAGATTCTCCCCCCTCTCCATACCCCATCTAGAAAACTATCTAATGCAAGATGTTAAATCACATCGGCAAAAAAAATTATTTTCATATAAGCGTAAAAACAATGGATCTCAAACAATAATTTTGGCTCTTAGGGAAGAAAAAGAATGCTATTATCTGCTTATGATTTTAATACTCAAAGAGGAAAACCCATTTTAAATATTGGATAAAAGAAAGCTTTATAGAACACATTTGTATGCTAAAAATCAAGTCTAAAATTTCAAAAAATAACTAAAATTTAGCTAAGACTATTAAAGATGATTTCTGCCGTATTATAAGATAACCCAGAAACACGAAATTCACTCTACATGATTAATTTCAAATTGAGATATTATTAACACGTAAAGTGTGTCCTATAAAGCTTAGGATCACTCATGAATTCTGTTAAAATTGGATATGCGTTGAAATGTTCCAGTTAATTACATATTCTATTAGGACAATTGGTGAACTTTGTGTTAAAGGTTATAAACCTAATATATCTTTTGTTGTCCTTATTTATTGTATTCAGATAAGGTATATAAGATTTTTATAAAGATAAAGATAGATATCATTATCGTTATTTTAATTGTGAATTGTGTTAATTTCAAGGGATCTTTTAGATACTGTATTTTTCTAATACCTGTTTAAAGGAAGCTTTATATTATTTTTTAGCCTTCTATGATTTTCTGAATGTCCAAAACAAAGGTTTTTGCGAGAATTATGGGTAGTTCCTCCCTTTCATACTTTTTTACATCCATTTTAATTTTATATAAGAGCTAAACTGATATTTTTCCTACTATTACACCAATAGTTTCAATTGGATGATTTTTTGATTTTTAAATTATACAATAGATATTTTTTCTATACAAAATTAGGAAACTTGTTTAACAAGTAAAGTATAAAATAATATTTTATGCGTGATTGGTTCACGGTGAAGTGGTTATAGGGAAAAGTAAGTAAGTTCAATTATAGTTAATTATCCCATTTTCCCATTATTAGCTTTCCTCGGATATTAAAAGGAAAAATTATAAAATTAAAATCAGTTTTGAAAGCCCTGAAAGCTATGTTAAATGGTTATAATTTAAACTGTTTTTAAACTATTTTTGAAAGGTATACTAAAAATATAATTTGACACCTGTAGAATCATACTGCAAAGCCAAAAATGAGAATAATTGCCCACATCAATTTTTATTAGGATTTTAAAGTTTATTTTTTACTATGGATTAAATAATATTTACTGAATCGTGATGTTTCTTCCCTTTGTAGGTAAAATACTCAGCTTTTAGAGTGTCTTGATTCGTAAATATTGTATGCTAGTATATAGTAAAGTTAGGTCTTTTGATTTTATCTATCAATACTAATTAAAAATTAATTTTTTACAATATATCAATGAATTAACATAAAAATGTTTCATGTCTATTATACATTAAAACACAGAAAAATTGGCTGTAAAGGGTTAAATAAATTAAGATGTCAACAAATGTTTATGCAATACAACAAATTTATTTTTGTCACATATACAAATATGATATAAAATAAGATTATTCAAACATATTTTTAAAAATATTTTTAAAAAGTATGTATCTTTTATGAGTAGGGTTTTCATTCTTTTTATTAAAAAAATATTTAACTACGTTTGAAATAAGTCACTTTGTGAAAACACTCTTTCAGAAATTATGAAGAATTGAAATGAAAGAAGGTTTCTCATTGGTTTAAATTCAGCATTATGTTTTTTATTGTATTTTGTCAGATTTTTCAATAAAATTTATTGTTTTAGAAAAAAAATTATTTCCATTGAACAGAGTAATGTTTTTTTTATTGTAACAGTACAAAGTGAATTATATAAAATTGTTCACTAAGTTACAATATTACACGAAGTAAAAAAAGACCTTTTGATCTGGTAAAAATGACCAGAGCAACAGTAAAAATTAATTTTTAAATCCCCCAAAAAAAGTTTATTGGGGACTTAATTCAAATTTGGGCTCTGCAGTCTGATTCTATAGGTGTCCTAGTATATTTTTGACCCCCCATTCATAAATAGTTTAAAAACAGTTTAACGATTTTTATTTTAATATTTGTGATAAATTGTCTGTAATACGATGCAAAACATGTCTTTTCAGTATGGCTGAGAATCGGTTCTAATTCAGCGGATATTGATCAGTTTCGAGGACATACAGGAAAGTGTATTAAACGAGTTTCGTTGCTTAACATACTAAAAATTTATTTGTTCCTACAAATTGAGCTGTGTGTTTTTCATTGGATAGTCTCTTTTCAACAACGTTTCTGTGTGTTATTCCATTTGCTCCTATATATTAATCTAAGTCTAATGAAACTCAGATTTATATTTTGTCTTGTGGTTTATCAATAACTATTTCAAAAAGAATTATTTTTGGCAAAAATTGAAGCAATAAATAAGAGTTACATAAAAACGGGAATAAGTGTAAGTTTAACAAAAACAAGGATTACAACATCCATAAAAGCGAAGCACTGAAACGGTAGGACAAACGGACATGAACACTTATATGGTGCCAGAACTAAATAATCAGAATATAAATGTATAAGAGTCGAAGCAAAATTGTAAGTAAATTTGTTGAAAAACTGCTTTATACAGGATAATGTTTATGGCACAAAGACTCTAGCTTCTTATAAAAGCGGGAAGTTTGTAAATATTTTACTCAAGACACTAAATCGTTACAATTTTCATGAGAAATACGCATTTTATAAGGCTTACAAAACGCTCTAATTTTCGTTCTATTTAACGTAATTTTGTAATTTTTTTTGCTGGTTATTTCATTTTACATATACTTTTATCATTTTATCAAAAAAAAATTTATCTTTTTTCATCATTTTTTGGAGAAATTAATGCTTAAACTAAGGGTATCTTTAAACGCAAAATTGACGCACTTAGAATAAAAAATGCGTATTGAGTACAAAGGGGGGATAATTTCAAGTCATGCATGTTCCAAAGATATCTTTTTTTCCATAAAATTTTAATGTTTAGTCCACCGGAGATTACCCTGAAAATCATATATCAATTTAGGAAGGTAATTTTTGTAGAATAGTTACTGAATTTACAACTTTATGTACACTAAAAGTATAGTTAAGATCAAAGGCGTGCAAAAGGTTGGTGTAGGGGTTGTTTACACCACCCTTGTAAAATTAAGGGGGATGGATACACCTCCCTAGGTGTCCACCCATGTCCACCCTCTTGACAAGAGCCTACACCCTCAGATACACCCCTCTATAAATTCCAAGGGGGTGTAAAGGAAATAAATTTACACCCCTTAAAATAAAGAGTCAGGGGGGGGGGGTGTTTAAGGCGGGTGTATAAAATTAAGCCACTGATTAAGATAATTCTATGCTATCTATTTTTAGATAAATTAATCATTAATTTCCAGACTTAACTAAAAAAATCTTGCAATATTCTGTACAACTGTACTGTACAAATTTTAATCAGTAAATAAAAGTGATTGACACAAGAAGGAGCTCTCATACATATGTAATTAAACCACAGTTAATACCTCTAAAGATCTTGATTGATATATATTTATAACTTTTTATATTGTTTACAATAGTGATTAAAGTTAATGTTGGGGAGGGAGATATTTCCCAATCCTCTTTTTAAAGTTTGTAAAAATGTATTACTTATGTAATGAAGTTTTGGTGACATACTTAAATAAACTATCCTTGATTTTGGTTAAAGGGAGCTGTTAAAAGTTGTAAGTGTCAAAAAATTTAGGTGGTTATAAATTAATGGAATATAACCTGATATTATTATCATTTATGTACAAAAAGATTATAGATACAGTATTACACTTTTTTTCATAAGTAAATTGGATAATTTTTTTTATTTTTTATTGCAACACAAGGTTATTTGTTTATCTCCTGGTACAAGATTCAACATTATTATTAGTTAAATCTAATTTTCTATTGAAACAAGCATTCAACCATTTTTACAGTATTATCGATTTTAATATGAATTATTAAATATGTATTATTAACCCTTAACAGTCGGGCCCCTTGCCGCACCTTAATCGGTTGGTGATGGGGTGGGCGTTCAACGCTCCCCCCCTATTATCTCAGTTCCTATTAGACCTAGAGGGCTAAATCTTTTTTGTGCAAGTCCCCTGTTTGATAATAAATTTCCGACCTTTTATAAGTCAAAGTCAATTTTTGCTTAGTTCACCTTCTTATTTAACAACCTTTTTTACTTAAAAATTTTAAACGGCTGTAATTTTCTTATTTTTGAAGCTAGAAGAACAATTTTTTTACAGAAAATGTTTATCTTTAAGTAAATTTTGTATTAGAAATATCAAATATAAATTTCAGCGGCCGCAGCAGGCGGTCAGCAGGGAAAACGGCTGCGGATCTCTATGAAATTTAGATATGTTATGTTGACATATAAGAAAAGCTTACGTTTAAAAGGGGGACGTAACTGAAGCTTTTTTGATGCTGTGGGGGGGGGGGGGGGTTCTCCGGAACCACTTGATGAACCATGCAAATTTTTTGGACTTAAGCTTTTAGGGGTATGAACATCTTATGGTTTCAAAGTCAACCCCCTACCCCCATCCCCTAGCCCCCTGGGGCTCAAAACCCCCCTAAAAATGAACATAACCTTAATTTTCTCAGAAACCATTTGACCAATAGGGATGATTTCTTAAACTTAAGCTTTTATGGTTATAAACTAACTTCTAGTTTAGAAGTCACCCCCCTGCCGCCTACTCCTAGCCCTCCGGGGCTCAAAAAAACCCTAAAAATGAACCTAACCTTAATTTTCTCAGAAACCATTTGACCAATAGAGATGAATTCTTAAACTTAAGCCTTTATGGTTATAAACTAGCTTTTGGTATAGAAGTCACCCCCCTGCTGCTAACCCCTAGTCCTCCGGGGATCAAAAAAACCCATAAAAATGAACCTAACCTTTATTTTCAAGGGGGTGACTTATAATCTAGGAGTTAGCTTATAATCATAAAAGCTTAAGTTTAAGAAATCATCCCTATTAGTCAAATGGTTTCTGAGAAAATTAAGGTTTTGTTCATTTTTAGGATTTTTTGGAGCCCCGGAGGGCTAGGGGTTGGCGGCAGGGGGTGACTTAAAATCTAAAAGTTAGTTTATAACCATAAAAGCTTAAGTTTAAGAAATCATCCCTATTGGTCAAATGGTTTCTGAGAAAAATAAAGGTAGGTTCATTTTTAGGGTTTTTGGAGCCCTGGAGGGCTAGGGGTTGGCGGCAGGGGGTGACTTATAATCTAGGAGTTAGTTTATAATCATAAAAGCTTAAGTTTAAGAAATCATCCCTATTGGTCAAATGGTGTCTGAGAAAAATAAGGTTAGGTTCATTTATAGGATTTTTTTAAGCCCTGGAGGGCTAGGGGTTGGTTGCAGGGGGGTGACCCCCCCCCCCCCCCCCCCCGACTGATTAAGGTGCGGTAAGGGGCCCGACCGTAAGGGGTTAATTAAGTGAATCAGTCTGTTAGACCAATGGTAGAAACTCAGCAGATAGACGAGACAGACAGACAGGCAAGAAGAATGATCAAATTACAGTTTGACCATAATAGACAATTCATTAAATAAAATCCAATAGAGAACCTGTGAATGATCAGACAGATGGAGGGATAGACAGACAGACAGTTTTTGAGGCATTAACAAATTAGAATTAGGCTATGCTAGATGATTCATTGAAATCCGAAAAAGAGGCAGTTAGACAGATAGACTGACAAGTGGAGTGACAGACAGACAAAAAACAGACAGACAGAGGGACAGACAGACAAAGGGGTATTGCCTAAAAACAAATTGGCTGCTATATGAATCATTAAAACCCACCATAAAAAGAAATTTACATTAGTTTCATTATTTCGATACTCAACGCCCCCCCCCCCCCTCCCCAACTCAAAGGGGTTTATTATTTCTTAAAACCAATAGGTGACTTCTCAGCATAATAAAATTGAAAATACTTTTTATTTCATCAATTTATCTTAAATAGAACGAAAGTTATAATCATTTTATTGTCTACAAGAAAAATGCTTTGAGTAAAAATCAACCTAATTGTCAGTAAAAACGTCATATTTATGCATATTTACACAGTAAATAAATTTTAAAATTGTATTCTATTGTAATGAATAACTTAAGGGGGTTGTATGAATTATAAAAAACCTAAAAAAAACCTAATTTGGTTAAATTAGTCCACGTAAAGATTGATTTAGTACAGTACGTATGAATAAGTTGTCAATTTCCTGCCAGAGTCCTTGTGATGGACATATTTAAGACTTGATTATAGAGTTGCTTCGCTTATAACATTATACTTTTTTGTCCCAGGAATCAATATACTAAAAATCAGATCAATCGGATGATTAGATCACATAAAAATTTGTTGTTAAAAAAGTTTTTTAAAATCAACATGTTTAAAATGGACGTACGGAAATTTTGGTAATGATTATAGAGTTGCTACGCTTTCTAAATGGTACCTATTAAAGGAATCACCATGCAAAATTTGAAATCGATAGGACAATTCTAACATGCCTAAATTAACGAAAAAAGCTATCCGTTACGGACGGACGTACGGACGGACGGACCGACCCTAATTATAAAAAAGCTTCGCTTTTAATAAAATCGATTCATCTTTTCCGCCATTCAAAATAAAAAGACTCTCTTGGATATAATTTCATTTACAAAATAAAATAAAATGTACATATATAATATATATACTTACTCATGAATACAGAGAAACAATATTGAGAATTTGTAATGGCTAAAGAGTCGATGGCTAAATAGTTTTTAAAAAGATTAAAAATCTTTTATTACTGGTTTGAATTGAAAGCCGCACTGTTTTCATACTTGGTTGATACAAAGCTAATGCCATGAATAAAGGATTTATTAGCAATCTTGTAATTCTCCTTAGCTAAGTCTAGTTAGGGATCTTAAGTGATAAGACAATGGATGATAATAATAGTTATTTCTCGTAATCATTCGAATCCGGTGAATAGGAACCGGTTCTCATCTATGCGAAAAAAACTATATTTAACATCGTATTATATCTAGCTTTCTACGAATATAAAAATGTACAATCATAAGATTAAAACCAGTTATTTTAGCCGGTGCCTTCGGCACCTCGGGGCTAAAAAAAACTGGTTTTAATCTCATAATTGTACATTCTATATCTGCGCCGCCCCGGCTAAAAAAACTGGTTTTAATCTTTTGTACATTTTTATATTCGTATAAAGCTGGATATAATACGATGCTAGACATAGTTTTTTCGTATGGATGAGAACCGGTTCCTATCCACCGGATTCGAATGAATACGATAAAAAAATAATCCTTGTTAATTAGAATTATTGGTTGAAAAATTAGAACACTAATAATGAACCAACCAATCAAAATTAAATAACAGTACTTTAAGTTTTTTAAGCCGATAAATAAAACATACAAATCCGCATATTTTGGTGTATAATAAAGTGAAGTGGAAAAATGGTTGAAAAGAAAAAAAAATACATAAAAAAATAACAAACACTGATTACTATAAAATTACTTTAACCTTTTGCGAAATAAACAAATGTTAGGTATTTTCATAAAAAAAAGTAAATATATAATTTGGCACAATTATACCGCATAATAAAAACTGTATTTTCACTCATATTGAGAGTGAACCATCTTTAAGCCCCCTTCATTCTTCATGTTTACATGTAGAAGAGTGTTTACGTTAATCCTATCAAATAAGGTTTTATTTGTCTGAAGCTTAAGATTTCCAAACCGAACCTAATAGATTTTTGGCTATTTTCAGATTCAAGTCTTGGGATGGTTTAAAGCTATTTTTAGAGATCCTTCCTGTCCCTTCGTATGCAGAGTCCCTAGATGCTAGGGGCATAACCGGTTGTTTAATATAAAAAGAAAATGGGTGGATATTAAGTGTTACTATCTATTAATAATTAATGCAACTTCCTTGAAATTATTTAAGAGGTGGTTAACTGAAGAAATAAGAAAAATGCCACAAAAACTAGACCTTAATGTTTGCATATTTTGACAGGCAGTCCTATCCGCCATATTGAAGCCGCCAGAAACGGCCGCGAAAAGGGAGGCAGATGGAGTATCAGCGCGCTGTTCCGCAAAAAATCTGCCACCACAAAAGGCCTGGGATCAGAAATGACCGAGATTATCTACAATCATGACGGTTGCTCTAGCACCGGCGGCGGAAGCGCCGGTATTGTTGAAAATAACGGGATTATAAGGCGAGGCAGTGATGCTTATCAATACGGCGGTTACAGCAATGTGATAAAAGCCAATATAGAAACACCGCCCCCGTTACCACCGCGTGCCTCAAGCCGGGGGCGAGTCAGTGGCCATCAACCGCCGCCAGCCATATTTCCGCATTTGAAGCCGGATTTCGGGTATCCGGACGCTCAGCCCGCTGGACAAGGGTTCTACTTCCATCCCAGTTATGGATATGTGAGGAGAGGATCTTATAGCGATAACCAGGTTAATATTGCCGTAAAATTAAAATAACCAAAATTTTATTCAGTCTCAAATTTTTGTAAATTAAATAGTCTCGTTAGTAAAACAAACTATTGATTTTATGCAGTTTAGGCTGTTACTTTAAAGTAGCATAATAAAGTGTAACAAGGCAAAAAGAACAACCCCATTCGAATCTAAAAAAAATATTACAAAACGTATAAGTTGTATTGCATAAGAATTCATGTTCAAAAGTAGCGGAGGCATAACTTTAATTTGACGAAAATTAACATTAAATCAATAATTAGATCTGCAATTTTGATAAAAAAAAGTTACGAAGTAGAAGCAAAAGCAGAGCCTTTAGAATAGTTAGCACCTTCCAGGCAACTAAAAGACGTTCGGACATGCCCTGATTATATTTAGTCGCACTCCAAATAAAAATAACATATATATACAGGCAGATATGATAATGAAATGCTTCATAACTCGGATAATTTTAAATGCACAGTCAAACATACACACATGTAATATGACAGGGACGATATTGTCTAGTAGGAGAAATATGTTTTATCAAAATCAAGAAACTTTTTGTTAAACTTTTTTAAATTTTGAATCAGACAAAAAAGGATGATAAAAAATTAATAGTTTGAGACATTTAATGCAAGCCATCAAAACAAACCAACTGAATTAACGAGTAGCTATTTTATGAATTAGTCCCACTAGAGCGTAACTTTACTAAGGTTGGAAATTTTTGAAAATATATTCAATTTCCTATTTATCTAATCTGAATAAGTGTCATTTTTTTCATAAAAAAACACTTATAACAACATTATTTTTTATATAAAAAGAACAGTAAACTTCAATACAATAATGATAAAAAATTTAAAACATTTTTTAGTAAATATAAAGTTTTTACAAGTTTGAATATATGTGTGTGTGTGTTATTTAAGGTGAAACTGTAGACTGAGTAGGGATGGTATAAACAGAAAGACAGACATATCTTACCATAAAGTATCTGCTCTACTAAAACAATTATTTGTAAATAGATTTAATAGTTATTTCTCGCATCGTATTATAAACAGCTTTCCGCGGATATAGAATGTACAATGAGATTAAAACCAGTTTTTTAGCCCAGAAGTGCCGAAGGCACCGGATAAAAAAACTGGTTTTAATCTTATGATTGTACATTTTTATATTCGTAGAAAGCTGTATATAATTCGATGCTAGATATTGTTTTTTCGTATGGATGAGAACCGGTTCCTATCCACCGGATTCGAATGAATACGAGAAATCATATTAACTTTATATAAAAATCCACAATCGCACTGAACCAAAAATTTTCTGGATTGCTTCCGTTTCTTATGAAGCCTATCCACTACTCTAGTCAAATAATAGAGGGTTTATAATAGACAAACATTTACTTTCCCTCCTAGATTATAGCACTGTTGTTTTTTAATCATTAAAAAGTAATCCAAACTTACTATAGGTAAAGCCTAGCTTTTATTTAGACGAAATTTTTCAAACTGGTTTTAAAGACCTTCTTCAATTAAATTGACGAAGAATTGACGGAGCATTAAAAAGATAAAAACGTATATACTTGAAAAGTTGTCTACATTAAAAATCTATTTTCTGTTAAAGAAAGGTGGAATTACTAAGAAGGGAGTAATTAAACAAACTGTATTATCATTCAGGGAGGAGGGGGCGGACAATGGCTTACAAACAGTGGCGTGCGAACCGAAGGGGGCATTTGGGGCAATCGCCCCCCCCTAGCGACCAAAACGCCCCCCCCTGCCCCCCCCTAGCAACCGCCCCCCCTGCCCCCCCCTAAATGTTAAAAAATGCCCCATTTTGCCCCCCCCTGGTCAACAAAAATGCCCCTTTTCGCCCCCTACCCTACAAAAAGCAAAACTATCCCAGTTTCCAAAAAAAAAGATTAAGAAATACTCAAAAAAAAATTTTTGGCGCTTTGCGCCAAACAGACAGTTACTATTCATTTAATCTTACCAAATTTTTTAATTAGTGTAGAAATTAGGTTATAATCTTTTTTCACTGAACCTAACAAACCAGGTTATAGGAAGTATTTTATTTTGTATAATATAAACTTTTTACCAAAGAAATTATGTACATCCCCAATGATGATACACAAAATTACCTTATATACAATTACAATTAGTGGATGAAATGTATGGAAACTCTACTTAATTAACCAACCAATCAAAATTCCATTAAAGTCCCTGAAGTTGTTGAGCCAACGAATAAGAAAATTTTATATGAAATATTGGGGACTAGTGTAATAAATAGCCTAAAAACCCCTCCCTCCCTGCATATTTGAAGAAAAAAATTTGCGCTTCGCTCCCTTCCAAATGGTTTCTGCTATGAAATATTGGGGACTAGTGTAATAAATAGCCCAAAAACCCCTCCCTCCCTGCATATTTGAAGAAAAAAATTTGCGCTTCGCGCCCTTCCAAATGGTTTCTGCTATGAAATATTGGGGACTAGTGTAATAAATAGCCCAAAAACCCCTCCCCCCCTGCATATTTGAAGAAAAAAAATTGCGCTTTGCGCCCTTCCAAATGGTTTCTGCTATGAAATATTGGGGACTAGTGTAATAAATAGCCCAAAAACCCCTCCCTCCCTGCATATTTGAAGAAAAAAATTTGCGCTTCGCGCCCTTCCAAATGGTTTCTGCTATGAAATATTGGGGACTAGTGTAATAAATAGCCCAAAAACCCCTCCCTCCCTGCATATTTGAAGAAAAAAATTTGCGCTTCGCGCCCTTCCAAATGGTTTCTGCTTTTTATCACAATGAAAGGACAAGTAATTTTTTTTTTATTTTTTACACAGTTCATTATATCTTTGGTTTTTATGGTACAATAGATTTTTTGTGGATTATAATATTAAAAAAATAAAATTTCTTGCTGTTTCGAGCATCCAGTATGTAATTTACTTTGACTGTCATCACACAACATACAGGAAAAAGGATTTGTGACTTTTTCTACCTATAATATATATTTATTTCAACAGATGCTCTTTAAATCTACTTGTCTGTATTCTTATTAATGATTTTTTGTGCTTGGCTACTTAAAGATGTTGTCATCCTTGTTGTCAAACAATAAAGAAATGTTTAATATCATTTTCTCATATTAGGTTAATTTTTGGTAAATTATTTCCAAAATGAGTGTTTTTATCTCCCCCCCCCCCAATTTTTTTTAATGAGGTTATTCATCCTTCCTGCTGAGATTTTATAACATCCCCTTCCACCCATTAAAAATTTTTGTGGTGGAGGGGGGGGGGGGTGGTAGGTTAATTTATCTTCTGTACTATTTTTTCGAAGATGCTTTCTAGCTCCCTTCCCTTCGGTCATTGCAGGGTGGGGAGAAGGGATGGGGGAGAAGAGATGAGGGGGGAAAGAGATGAGGGGGGGAAGATATGGGGGGGAAGAGATGGGGGATATAAATGGGAAATAGGGATGGGGGAAGGGATGGGGAAGAAGGGATAAGGACTAGGAGGCCCATAATCAAATAATCCCACCCCTTAAAACGCCCTTATTTAAAATTAGTATATATAATCAAAATGCCCCCCCCTAAAGCAAAGTGCCCCCCCGGGGCACTTTGATTTAGGGGGGGGCAAAATTTTACAAAATCTTCAAAATGCCCCCCCCTAGACAAAGTGCTTCGCACGCCACTGCTTACAAATTATTCTACATCCCAATTTTATCCCCAAATTTTTAACAAGCTACCAAAACAGTTTATATACTTACTTTAGAGAAAGATTAATTTCTAGTCACTATTCCTAATTGTACTTGTACGAAGTCAACTTAAAGGAAGTTTGATACTTATTTAAATTTCTGACATTGTCCTTCAGTTTCTTAAAGACAATTTAATGTAGTTTGTCTTAAATTGTTGAATCAAAATTTCCAATGCCATTTCATATAATTTATTTGAAACAATACCAGCATATTCTTGTCAAATAAAAAACTAGAAATAAACACTATATCAAAACTAAGTTTATTTTACTAGTTTCATTTTGATATTGCTGCTCTTTTTATAGACATACTGTCCTAGTCAATAAATTCTAATGTAATCAATTGAAAACTAAAATAAACTGCATTTATTATTGGTTGAAAGATTGAAAAAATGGGGTATTCCTGTCCAGTTTTATGTTTAGGAATATCATTCTCATTTAAACAAAAACTTATTTTTATGCTAAATTATATATATTGAAAATAAGTGTTCTTTTCAAAAAATATTATAAATATGAAAAAAGGAGATTATTTTCTTTCTTTTAGTAATTAATAAAAATTCTAAAATCTTCCAAAAAAAATTAAAAATCTTCTAAAAATGATACCCGGGATATAAATGATCATACCCGGGAAATAAATGAATATTTACATCCACTATTTAAGGGGTTGTTTATATGGGAATGAGTTTTTCTTGTGATAACATTTTCCTAATCTTATTGAATTTTACGGCAATAAAAAACTTCTCAGGTACAAAACTTTCCAACGGCGCGGGAATGTGTTTCCAGTCGGTCCAGTGGTGTAGACTCAGACCTTACTGGATCCTTGGACCTGGCATTTAAAGAGCTGGACAGGCGGACGGACCATCCTGCCAACATGCCAGTTCCGGAAAGGAACAGCCAACAAGGACAATATGTTAAGAACAGGCGCAGCGTTTCTGAATCTAGGCATAGATATTGTACTTATATAATAAAAAAACCTTAACTTTAAGTTAATTTACTACTTAAAAGATTTTTTCAAATCCAAGGAGCCGAGTAGTTGTTTTTATGGAGGTGGGAAGTATATTCTTATACATAAAAAATGTTCAAAATATTTAAAATAAATTGAAAATAAGGAAGGGGTAGTTTTTTTAAATTTTTATAAGCCCTGCGGGGTCTATACCTTTTATGCCCTAAACCTGCGGGGCTACCTAGTATAACCTAACAAAATCTTACCAAAAATATTAAATAAACAATCTAAGAACTACCCCAAAACCCTTTATTTTAAATTTTTTTAATTAGGGGAGAGTTTTTGTGCTCAACTAGGAACTTTGAGATAAATTTCCTAAAATTGTGTTTTCCCCTCCCATTTGCAGTTACATAAGTACATAATCTGTTACCTAAGATTAAGCATATCTCGGTCTCCAAGAGCCCGTAGTCCAATGACCCCAACACCCGAAGACTCTGGTCGAAGGTCACGGTCACCAGGAGGATGCTACCGGAGGTCAAGATCACCTGGAGTGGTGGACAGATCATATGGTGTTAGTACGGCTAACAGAGGCACTTCTACGGGACCTTCCTTAGGTAAATATTTAGTGACGCAGCTACTCTCTAACTAGGGAACAAATGTAAGTCTGTATGTTCATTCTCTGTATCAAAGCGTTAGAAAATATACTACACCGTTAGAGGCCTTATATTTGAGGCTTTGAGAGACATTACCATTGAAATTATATTTGTCTATTCATTAAGCAACACTTACAATAACATTTATACTTTTTATAGAAAATATTTCCAGCTACTTAAATATTTTATTGGGCCTTTTAAATATTAAAATTTTAATGTCTTACATTGAAAATAATTGAAATTTCAGGTTATATACCCGTTGACGAGCCAGACCGTGTCGTAACTCATTCTCCATACATTCATACAGCTGTTTCCCCCACAAATCATCACAATAGTGAATACCCAAATAATCTCTACAGTCAGAAAAGTGAATATCCGAACAGTCATCAAAATATTGTATACCCTCATATTCCTAATAGTGATAAAAGTGTATATCCTACTAATCCTTACAGTGACAATAGTGCATACCCTCCCAATCATTACAATGGGAATAATGTATACCCCAGCAATTATTACGCGCATTCATCCCAAAGTAATGAAAGTACAAATTCCACATCACAAAGTACTGTTGTATCTCTAAAACAACAACAATTTCAGCAGCAACAACATTTACAACCGCAGTATGTTGAAAACGAGTGGACTCCTTGTTCAACACCAACTATAAACTCCTACACCCCGTCAATAATGTCATCAACTCTCACAATTAACTCCTCCTCGCCAGTTATAAATACTTCTTCAAATATGCATCATAAAGAAAATTTACATTATAATAACCCATCTCCATATCATTTTACCGCCCAACAGACAACTATTAATATGACTCAGCCAACTCGTCGGTCAGCCTCAATTGGCGCGCCAAATGCTGAAAGCATCCGTCTGCCACCCCGCTCACCATACATGAACAACAGCATGTACACGCCACACTCTAATACTCCATCACAGCCGCCAGCACCGCCACCCAGAGACCTTCGCCGTCGTCTTGTGCTGCACACCGCCGAAGACAGCGGTCGACCCATGTCATATTCATTTGAAACAATCACACACACGCCAACAATTGCAAGATGTAGATCTACTGAACGGCTGTCAACGTCTGTAATACCTGGCAATCAAGCTGTTATTAAACCGCTGGAAAGTCACCTGAGTGTTCCAGATCTAAATAAAACTGCTCTTGTGGATGACAGTTCCACAAGAACGACTACAACCACAACAACAACACTAGTATCTGGTGTTTATAAACCACCATCACAACATTTCACAAACGCCCAACAGACAACATGTCCTCCAAAGCGAGGAGACGTGCTAGTTCATGAACATAGGCAAACCTGCGCCTCTCCAATGTATGTTGATTCCGAGCCCCGCTCACGGCGTCCTATCCAACTGTACGCCTCGGCCCCTGTACTGTATCCCCCTCCAGCTTCCTCCCCTGGCCCGGTAAATACTCAAATTTCTTTATCAAACTCGCATAATGTTTATTATAACAACTATCACCCTAACATCAATCCAATGAACACCCTAACAATATCCGATCTTGACATTTCAGCAGAAGAATTTTGGGCGCCACACTCTGGCCGCCTGGCGACAGCTTCTGTCTCGCCTGCCTGCTCTGACAACCTTGTATCGGATGACAGGAACATCAAGACCCCTAATAGGGACAGTGCTATTGTGTCAAATGTGTCAACTCCGCCGCTCCTGCAAAACTGTGATAGTCAATGTGTGTCTGAAAAGTCTGGTAAATCTAGTCCAACCTCTGTCAGCTCTAAAGACTCTGGCTGCTCGGAAAGCGGCTCAAAGCATCTAATTTTACCCTCTACGCGACCAACAGCTAGAAAGCAGCTACAAACTAAGCAGAAAAATATGTTAGATTTAGATTTGGTTGTATCAAAATCAAGTTCAGAATCTACACTACCAGGAATGCTTAAATATTTAATTTTAAAATTAATCACTTTTTTTACAAAAACAAACAATTAATTTTAGTTATTTTTAGTTTTTAATAAAAATATTGTTAAATTAGTCATATTTAAGTAAAATCTGATTTTATTACCATATATTATGAAAGAGGTAAAAAGGAAGGGTTTTGGCCAAAAACAAACAATTAATTTTAGTTATTTTTAGTTTTTAATAAAAATATTGATAAATTAGTCATTATCAAGTAAAATCTGATTTTATTACCATATATTATGAAAGAGGTAAAAAGGAAGGGTTTTGGCCAAAAAAATAATTAAGCATATTTTCCTGTAGGTTTTAGTACAAAACGCAAACGCTCACAATATCGGGACGCCATGAAAGAACTTGAGAATGCTTGTGAAGCTATCAACAAGGATGAAGACTTGCTTGACCGGGCAGAGCGCAGAGATTTACCTACACCACATCAAGAACTTATCTGGCGTGGCAAGGAAGGGCCAACAGGAGAAAGCAGCACATCACTGGATACTTCGGAAGAAATGGGCTACTCAGAATTAGACGCCATGTTGAATTGGAATACGTCTAGTTCATTTGAAAATTTAGACCACATGTTGACAACCTCAACGCCAAAACGCACACGCACCCCAGCCCCGCGAAGATCAGGCGTCTATGATCCCATAGCTGATGACATGATAAACAGGATGAAGGCATCTGCCAACAGAATACCCACGACAACTGCCAGTACGTTTGATTTGTCAAATCAGAGCTACCTCATACTATCACCACTGGAGCGCAGAGATGATACCTTTATGAACCCCTTCAACAAGCCAGAAGCGCCAGAAAAATCTTCTGATCCAGATGAACCTGATATTACAATTGACGACATGGTGTTTAGAAACAACAGGGATATCAACTCTGGGGCTGTTAAAGATCCACAGCCAAAGTTTGGCGTACCTGTCAGACCGGTGGGCGGCGGGGCTGACAGTGATTATCTGCATGCTGTTCCCAAGGACAGATACCGCAGTCATTTCAACGCTATGCGCAACCCTGACACAGTTAAAGATGACCTGGCCTTTAGAATGTTGCGTAAAGACAGCAACCACAGTGATCCAGATTTGTTAGGTATTGTGCGCAATTCAAGTATACTTTTGCCGCGCCGGGCATGGGAAAATGGCGGGAAATTTAGCTCCAGGTCGTCTTCCTCCTCTTCTCTAGTCTTCCAACCACACAACAAACACAGCAAGGCATCAAGATCCTTGTCTGAGGGCATTACTGAAATTATAAGGAAGCAGAGCGGCCGGCCGTCAGCTGATTTCAACCATTTAGTATCATATTGTGACGTTGAAGATATTGTCCAATGGAATAAAATCAAAGGTCAGGATGCTCAGAAGCAGCGGGGCAGTAACAAGTACAAAACAAAAACTTTGGAGCGAAGAAGAAAGAAGAAGCAGGGGACTAATGCCAAGGATAGAACTGTCTTCGGTGTTCTGTATAAGGTTAAAGATAATGATAGTGAAGATTATTCCAGTGATAATAGTAATTATAATAATAATGTAAAAGATGATTCTACAGAGTTAACCAGTGATCATACAAATGTAAATAGTAACTCAGTTAGTCATGATGATATGATTATTAACAATAATATTGACAATAATGATCTAAACACAAATTTTGATATTAAACCTTCAGAAAGTATAATCGAGGATGAATCAATTGATAGTCTAGCAGGCATTACAGAACAATTAAGTTTAGAATCAACAGCAAGTTTAAATACAACAGATACCTCAAACACTTCCCTTCTAACTGTTCTTGAAATTCAGGGTGCTATTAGTGAACAATCTTCCCCTAGGGACAATGAAAATCAAAACGAAGATGAAAATGATCCTATCCTTTACAACACTTCTGATGTTATTAATGTCGACAAAGAAAATGCTGACCTTGAAAATATCACAGAAGAGGAAAATGATGCATTTAATATTGAAAATACGGAAGATGAAACACTTTGTGATGACTTGGAAATAAATGTTGACCACCAACAGACAAATAAATGTGAACAGTTGCAAGACAGCCACCACAACCAAGATCAACAGGGATTAGAGACAATGGTTCGATATTTAGATTAACATTTTGTTCTATCATTCTATCTATTCTTCCTTTTTATAATTTTCTTATTATTGATATTTTATATAAATTTTTACATCATAATACTGGACATTTTTTCATTATTATTTATTTATTTATTCTAACTGCTTGTTGGTTTGCTACTAAATTGCGTGATTTTTTTAATCTTCAGCATAATCTTGGGGGAAAAATAGCATATTGATAAAAGGTTATTCTTGCCAGTGCAGTATTTAAAGAAAAGTGGTTAGGAAGGTCTCTAAAAGTGTTTAATGTTTTTGGGTTTTATGTTGAGGGGGTTTTATTGAGCCTAATCTACAAATTCCTGTATTCTGAGAAAATGCATTGCATTATAATATTCTAAGAAAGCCTTTAAAAGTTGCATAAAATACAAAAAGGGAAAATTTGCACGAAAAATTAGAATTATTTGAATTATGTCAAAATAAGCATTTTCCCTCACACTGTTCTTTAATGAAATCAAGACTTTTTTCAATAACATTATTTCTAAATTAGACATTTAGAAATAGATTTTAAGATAATTTAGTTTTGGCCCACCAAGAGTTATCACAGCAATGACTTCATAAGACCAATTTGTTCAATTTTGGTTCCATTACAAGTTTGCTTTCTCATATCTTTTCATTTTGAAAACAAATTTCTTAAAATTTCATAGATTACAATTCGCTCTTGTAAGGTCAATTGTTCAATAAATCCGGATGGGTTATATTTAATTAAAAAATATTTAAAAGGCCTTAAAAGTTCTAGTTTGAAAAAGTCTTGATAAAATTAAAGAACAGTGTGTCCAAGTTGCATGTTTGTGTTACTAATCATTAACAATTTTCATTTTTCTTATACTAATATATTGGTTTAGAGAGAGAGTTGGTTTTTACTACAAAAATATAACATAGATAATTAGAGGATAATTATGATGTCAAAAGAAATATAAATAGTGGTTGGATAATCTAAATATCATAAAGCATAATATCTTTAGTACTTTTAATGCAAAGTTATAAACTCTAAATTGAGTAAAAACAGAAAGATTGTCAAAAAATAGTTTTAGATCTACATTTCTATAGAGTATAAATAACCTAACCTTTCGGGATAACAAACAATCCTCTAATTCTTGATTAAAGTATATCAAGTATAACTTTGTCCATAAGTGAAGTAACAACAATAAAATTCAACAAAAGTGAATATTATTAGCAAGTAAGACGATGAAAGTTGTGCTCTTAATATGAAAATATAAAAATACAAAATTGAACCAGCCCAATGTTAAGAATTTAATCCAGCCTAACGTACTTTTGCCAGGGGGAATTTTATTTGTGGTTTTTCAAGGACAAACTTCTTTATAATCTTTGCATTTGCAAACATTTACAAAAGATTTTCGACAACCAATGCACAGTTTTGTGCTGTTTATATATCAACGCAAGTAATAATATCATATTTGTATTTGAGTAAGCGAGTAGATAAGGGTTTCTAGTATTAATAAACTTAAACTGAAACATCCATGATAAGGAAAAAATGATATCTTTAAAATGAAAATTGCTATTTTAGATAATTGAAAACATCGCAAAAACACCACAATAAAAGCTTATCCTTCATTAACATAATCATTTTATGCATTTAGCCATGTTTACACTGATAACACACACGCAGAGATATTTCATTTAAAAGAAAAAATTTTATTCCTCTAACTAACCTCTAAATTTAAAGGTTTTAATAATACTAATTACATAAGTCAAATCCACAATCTTATGATACTTTAATGATTTCATTTGTCGCGCGTGTTTATAGGATTTAATAGGAATGTGCAATAAAAAACAATGACAATTAAGCACAGCAATTAACAATTTGACGACAAGAAAACAGAAAAATCTATACAATAAAATAGAATATTGTAGAGTACCATTCAATTTATAGCTATTTTAATTTTATAAATCCATCAATCAACAAGTTTCAGTCCTTCTCACAAAAAGGGCGGGGGGGGGGGGGGGGATATGCAACCATCTCGTAATCCGAAACTTGAAATCTAAAAAATGGTTTTTGGTAATATTTCACATGAGTTAAGCAAAAATATGTTTCAAAAAGTTGATTCCTACGCAATTAATGATAGATTTGCACTAAAAATAGCAAAAAAAAACGGCTAAACGGGTTAGCCGTTACTTTTGTGAAAATAGACCTACCAAAGATTACTCATGCAAAGTTTCATAACGAAATTTGGATTCTAAGTGCCATTTGTGCATTTATTAAGAAATGGTTGTATTAACCCCCCACCCCCCCGCCTTAATGGGAGGAATGAACAATGTCTGCTAACAATCAAGGTCTTTAATGAAAGACGGACTAAAATTACTACGCTTTTAAATCCTAATTTAATTGAGTTAAGAGTTATAAAACATGGATTTTTTTCTTTGAACAATCAAGTATTTTAATCTTATCATACAGTTTTAATCAATAGATTATAAGAAATAATGTAAACGTTTTTAAAAATGAAAATCTTTCCCTAACGCTTTGAAGAAATTCGTGGAACATTTGTCATCTTTAACTAACAAAATATTTCTAATGATTTCAAAAATGGTCGTGTAGGCGTGAAAAACATGCTTTTTTGATGGTTTTCATACATAGTCGCTTATAATATTAGATGAAGTATGTACTTTTGAAGAGCTACATTGGTTCTAATAGGAACATTTTGCATGTCTTTAAAACTGCCAATGAAGCATTGAACTTTTCTCCTTTTTATTCAAGATTTCATAATCATTAATTGAAGGCCAATTGTATTTTTTTTAAAGATGCTTATAGTAATTAAATTAATATGACTCAAAAAGCATTTGAAAAATGTGCTTATGATTAAAAGAAATGTTCATTTCTGCAAAAAGAGTAACATACCTTTTAAAGTCCAAAAGTTTTTTTAAATTCAAATATTCAGTCAAGATTTGGTTACAATGTGTGACTATTATTTTAGTTTGGTTTTTAACTTTTAGTGGGCAAGGCATTCCCTTGCGCATTAAGGGAGAAGTAGGTTTTGGGTAAAATCCGTAAAGGTTATGTTTATTAAGTTAAAAACAGTAGTAGAACGATAAAAATTTATGTTAACTTAAAAAAAAATTGTCTATAGTTCTTTTCAATAACAAATACACATATTTAGTGAATATTATCGTTCTACCACTATTTCTAAGCCTTAAAACACGCGCCTCTACGGATTTTACCCAAAACCTACTTCTCCCTTTATATAGGCAAAGCTTTCATAATTTCAGACTCAATCTGAAGATGATTTTAGTGAAAAGGGTGAAGAAACGAGTTGGGGGCATTGTATTATTGTTATAAGATGCTGATTAGTAAATTTGGCAATAATATGGAGTTCTGATAATAAGATACATTTGCTGAAGTGAATGCACATCTCACTTGGCGCCTGCCAATATCCATATAACCAGAAATACATTTTTAGTCATGGGGAGAGGGGACATTGGACTGTTTATTACAGCAGTTCCAAAAGTTTAATATAAAATTTTCTTATTCGTTGTCTTCATAACTTTGGGGGCTTTTATTTAATTTGATTGGTTGGTTCATTGAGTTGAGTGTCCAAACACTTGAACAGCTAATAGTAATCTACAGAAAATTTTTGTGTATCAACATTGGGGCTTATCAATTTCTCGGCCATTGTCTTTTTGCTTTAGATCCCTGCAATTTCTTTAATTATGTTAAAACTGCCTGTCCTTCAGTTTTATCAAACAAATAAGATAACGTGGTAATAAAACTTTGCGGTTATTTGTGTTATTTACAGTTCAATATCTCCTCCCTCCCTGATTTATGTTAACAGAAAAGCTTTATAAAGGTCCGGGTAATGATTTCAATGTTCATTAAATTGATAGGTTATTGTAGGTTCATGTATAAGGGCATTGTTATTTTTTACAAAGAGACTTTAACTAATTTGTTAAATTTTTCACCTTCCATCTATTATATGGCTAAAAGTATTGAATAATGTGCAAATATTTTTAATAGCTTTTAAATCATGGATTTTTTACACTTTAAGCTAATGATATTTTCAATTTTAAGTTTAACGCTAAAATAACTTAATTCTAAAAAATTAAGAGTAAGGTCTTTTGTCTGAAGCATAGGAAATTTGTTTGTTCTTTTTTAATGTCTTGGGGTCATTTCATAACATTTTTCCTAACCCCCCCCCCCCCCTTTCTTTCCTAGACAGTAGGGCCAAAACAACTATTATGGGTTATGCCTGTGTCTCTTAAGATCTCTAAGATGTTGTTTATGTACCATGTACTTAAAGCAAAAAGCACTTTATTGAAAACCCATAAAATTGTTTTAAAAATATCTGTATGTAAAAATGGATGAGTTGTGTTTTTAGGAGCCCCATTCTTTTTGGACAACTAACATTTATTATTCTTTTATGCAATAATTTAGCAGTTGAAGCACGACATTACCACCCACCAACCCACCACCTTTTTCAAAAAAGTAATAGGAAAAATCTCGCAGTACCTCCCCCTCCTCTTTCATTGAATTTTCCATAATCTCTAGAACTAGTGTCTGTCTGTATGACACTTCATTACGTTTCTTGTTTATAGATGGCTTTTTGAAAATATAAAGTCGCGGATTGATTGAATAATAACATTCAATGATTGATTTACAATACATAGCAAAAAATACCTAAGAATTTTGTTTTCTTCAAGATAATAATTATTTATTTTGCTGCTTTAAAAGATTAAATTACAAAAAAAACTCGAAGCTAAAAATCGGAGGTAAAAAAAACAGAAAAACATGCAAAATAAAAATTTTAATCTGTAGTAAATTAGCCTAAAATTCAGGCTAATTATTATGGAAATACTTCCATTTTACGACGGAATTATAGTGATGCTACGCTTAAAACAAGCTGTCCTGAGATTGTTCTAGAAATCACAAAAGATATTGGTTATTATGAGTTATTTCTTGTTGTAGCAGGAATCCCCATTCAAGGCTTGCAATTTATAACGGCCATGAATTTAGTATCAGAGCTATCTATCATGGATCTACAGACTGGCCTACCCTTTGTGTTGTAAAGCTTCGCTATTAATAAGGATTGTAGAATTATGCAAAAACAATCCCAACCTAACCTAACCTATTGCCTACAGCTAAATTGCAAAATTTTCAAGTTGTTTGTTTTGAATCCTTTGAAAACACAATGAAGAAAATATTTTTATTGCTTTTCTATAGCTCAGCAAAACTTCACACTTTTAAGGACTGTCTGTATTATTCCTATTATGACCAATGTTTATGTCAACTATATGTAGCGTTTCATAGAAGTGATAAAGACAAGTATAACCCCCATTTTTATTTTATTTATAAAAAGAAAAAATATTTGTTTTTGAGGGGGTCATTTTTGGGAGGTTTTAGATATTCTTCCCAATATAGTTTTTAAAAAACCTTCCCTGGACCTACATTAAGCTTCACTGTAAAGGAGAACCATATCGGTTCAGCGGTTAAGGAGATCCTTCGTTACAGACAAAAAAAAGCTTACTACTCTATATATGAGGACTAATAGCTTCTAGTGAGAGCGGCAAGGTCAGGAAACTATTCTAAACCTACACAAGACAGTTATAATCTTCCCTGAAAAGTACAAACTATTCAAGCAAAAGAACTTATTACTTTATATTACAAGAGATGAAAAAAACAGCGCTATAGATTACAAAAAAAATTTATTCATCCTTGTTGTTTAAACATTAAAATTCAGTTGGTTTATTATATCCTATTGTAAGCATTTTTGCTCTTAGCACTGCTACTTCTAGACTTTTTTTTTTATAAATATTTGTATTTATGGATAGTTTACAAAGAATATCGGATTTTTAGCATTCCTTTACTTAATTATAGCATAGGTGTAGAATCAAGTGTTTTTATGTCCGCTAAGATCCAGCTCTCTATTGTAACTATTCAATTCTCTATATCAGGGAAGCTTTATTTTGGATGAACATAGTCAGGTTTTCCTCTGTTTTGGAAAATAAGAAGTTGCCCCTAAAATTAAGAGGCTCAGGCTTGAGTAAGATAAAACCTAACAAATTTTACTTTGTTCATTGAATTAAATGAAATGTGCAATTTGGCGTTCATTGAAAAACATCCTATTGTGTTGTAGTTTTTGTCCTTTAATAGCTTACTACACATTAAAGTTGGATGTTTTTAGGCAATTCTATTTTGAAATTAAAGTCTTTGGGTGGCTTTAGGCTATTTTTAAGTACCCTCCCTTGCACTTCGAATACAGGGCCTCTAGATGCTTGGAGGGCAACCGCTAGGACTGTACAAAGATATGAATGTATTTTCCATGATTAATTCAGATGAAAATGCAAAAAGGTTTAGGATTAATTCCAAGAATTAATTGACTAAAGATCAATTAAAATCCATGCTCTGACCATATCATATCCTAGTCAAATTGATTCTTTTTAGTTTAATAAAAGCGAAGTTTTTTTACACCTAGTTTTATATCCGTCCGTATTAATTTAGGATCGTTAGAATCGTCATTCAGAATTCAATCCTGGACCCATCTAACCATATGGTATAACCTTTAAAGCGAAGCAACTCATTAATCTGTGTGTACGTCAATTTGATACATGTTTTTTTTCCAAAATATACATTTCTTCAAAAAAACGTAAGTCAGTTTCGTTGATTGTCGATTATCTAAAGCTACGTTTTTATGGATGTTGTCAACCTTTTTTTCATGCAGCAAAATATGAAATTGATGTTTAACACAGAAAATTTTTAAATATCTAATAACTAGCTAAAGATCAACAGAAAAAGTTATAAAATATGATAAAGAATATGGTTGGTTTAAGTTATTGGGGCTTTCACTATAAGTGCCTAGCGAGCACAATAACCCTCATTAGTTTTAAAATAAATAGAAACTAATTTTTATGCCTAACCACTGTTAGTAACACTGCGAGGCCTATATTTGGAGTGTCGTTACCCTGTATCTAATAGAACCTAATTTAAGATAAATACTACTCCCATTCTTATTTTAAATAAATTTCAAATTAAGAGGGCAATGTTGTGTCCCGATAGGCATTTTGCGGGGGAACCATCCCTATGTGACTTTAACGAACAAATGGAGAGACTGACATATAAAACTATGGTATTATATATAATATCTTCACTCCTTTAAAATATAGCATAGCACACTGCGTGAATAAAATTAAAGACCTCGTAGCAAAATTTATAAATTATGAGACCTATCCAAATTATTGGTGAGGAAGTTAAGTGCAGTAAGGTGAACTTGATCGGATTCCTATTTTTGAGGGCCGTGAAAATATTAATATCGGTAATTTTAAAGGTACGGCTCTAATAGTAAAAAAAATAACATCTTGATCTTAAAGGATAAGACAATGTACAATAAATCTATGATACATATGTAAAACCAGACAACTACCTGGATTCCCCTGTTGGGGACCTTTTTCGTCTCGTAGCAAATTGCTTTCTGCTCGTATGTCGCGACTTGGCTGTTAATATTCCCGACGCTATTAGTTGATTTTCAAAGACCCAATTAAAAGTCGGCTCAGGGTCCTCGGGAAGGGGAAGTCCCCAAAGTTTATACGCAAACGAGCAAGGAAGAACAAGATAACCTCTAAAGTAGACCGTAGCCCATTTAAATTCCTAACTATCTATAATACAAAGTAGAATGATGTCTGTCCGTCTGACCGTCTGTCCGTCTGTCTGTCCGTCTGTCTGTCTGTCCCTTAAGATCTCGGTAACCACTGAACCGATCGGATTCTACTCTTCAGGGTATATACCTATTGGTCCTGTGGTGGTTTTAAGCTATTTTCTTGGGGGGTGGGACACCCCCAACCCCCCAAAAAACAAAAAATCCCCCCCCCATTTTTTTTTTTTTTTTGCTGAAGATTTCCTTAGTCATTTATGTTTTCGCATTAATTTTTTTTATCACCTCTTGGGGCAAAGCCCCTAGAGGCTAGGGGCGAAGCCGCTAGTAGTAAGAATAAAGAAACTGAGTAGGTGGTTCAATATGACTTCATTCTTCAACCTTTCTGTGTATTTGCAGGAAAATTGTAATGCAAGCAAATTTTCTGCCAAACAAAAATTTCAACTTTGGTTGCTTAAAGATTTAAGTTTTGGCCAAAAAGATTTTTGTAATCATATGTTGTAATTTTAGAAGTTGTCTTTGTGATAATAAAAAAATATTTGTGTGCGACTTAACAAGAAAGATAACGTCTATTGTTATATAGCGATGATTGAAAACAAAGGTTGCAATTTGAAATCTCAATTTTTAATAAATAGAAATTTAAATTAGGTAGGGTGGGTGGTGGATCATGATTAAAAATAACACTGGTTCTGACTTTTGAGTTGTAAAAATAACAAAACTAATAAAAAAAACTACTTCTTAATATGATCACATTATGAATAGGGGGAGAAAAAATAGTTTTTAATAGAGTTATAAACTTTATTCTTTTAAAATAAGAAGAAAGTTCTATTAAAGAATTACTTAAAGAGTAGCTTTGCAACTGAAAATGAAAATGACTTTTGATTTTCTTCATATTGAATGTTAGCTTGTTATCCTATTGTCCAGGGATGCAGGGGTTTATAAGCCATGTAAGAAAAAAAATATTCGCCAATTTCTGGCTTTATAGGGAGGGCGAGAAAAACATCTGTTGAATATATGTACAACTTTTAGTTCCTCACTTTGGTGGGACGATCATTTATTGTGCATTTTACTATCTTTGGCCATTTATTACAATTGTGTAAAGAAAGTGTGTAAATTAATTTAAACTGAACTGACCTATCCCCCTACTTAACTTGTTAGCCTAAAGAGCCTCTAAGCATATGTTCAACACATCAAGAAGTAAATTGCAAACATTTGCGGCGAAGTTATTCTATAGTGAAGTCCTTTTTAATTAATTACCTTTAAATTAAGTCGCCATTATACCCAAGGAACACTGTTCTTATAATGAAATCTACCTCATATTTTTAGGTAGACCAAAGTAACAATTCCTTTAAATAAAACGTTATTATCTTTAGTGTAGGTTTGTTTATTCCCATAAAAAGAAAGAAATTCATAAAAATAGTATTTTACCTATTTTTATACTATACACTAGAGGGGGGAAAAGGAGAGGAGAGGGAAAGAAATTCTAGTTGATTGGAAAATTCACACCCCTGTCTTAATTTTTAGTATAAAGTTATTTTGAAAAATATTACTTTTCATTGGTTGCTTTATCTTTACCATTGCTAATTATTTTTCTTAATAAAGAAAAAAGACCATTGAGTTTTTGGTATCTAACAACCTATGCTTAACCCCATTCTTGACCCAACAACAAGTGATAAAATTACCGTTAAAAATTTTGCACCTCACTCTTAATGTGATATACCATTCTCTAAGAGAAAAACATATAGAAACAAATATATGACAAAACCTCAAACTCGACCCCATACCCGCCCACCCCCCCCCCCCTGGCCCCCCTGTAATCTTATTTGCCATTGTGTTTATATGAGATTTAACATGCTATTATGTCATATTTGTGAAATATTTCTTTTTTGAAGGTGATAGGACACCTTCTTTCTTCTGTCCACTTATATTACAAGAATATGTGAGTAACAACCTTACAAGTAACACTTTACACCATTCCCCCATCCTTTAAACAGTTTTTTTTTTGTGCAGATATATAGGGATTGAACAATAGACGAAAAATTAATTTTGCAACGATTATAATTATAATTTATGGCAGTAAAGTTGAGGAAAGATTCCATTATCGTCTGTTGTTCTCTCCCCTCCCTTTCTTTTAATAAATGATCTCTAAAAAACTACTGGAAATATTTAGTACTACTATACTGGGTAGCTTCAAATTGGTCTTAAGATTTTAGGATGTGAGGGAGGGGACATTGAGCTTTATAAGTTTAAAAACCCATTGTCTTATTCGCTGGCGCTAAAACTTATGGTATATTTGTTGAATTGTGATTGATTGGTTCAAAGATGGTGTCCAAATTTTTTAAACAAGCCAGAAAGGGTTGTTTTGTTTACCACAATAGAAGATGTACATCAATTTTTCTTTCATTGTATTATCCATTTAGAACTTAGATTTAAGGTCACCAATGACTCGGAAAGTTGCCTTCTTATACTGCGGTGCTTACTGATATAATTTTTATTTATGTTGCTTTGCATTTATTCGTACTTTTTTGCTAGGACAAATTGCATTAAGCCAAAAAAGTTGACTTGATAAGATTGGCTCAGAATTAAAGAACGTTAACCTGAATACAATGTCTGTACTGTTTGAAACCTATAAAATAGTACAAATCTAAGGTATCTTAGAAATAGATAAATTTCAACAGCATTGATATCTAAACAGGCAACAATATTATAACTGAGAAATAAGTTTACAATACACAAAATGAGCAGTACAAATATTACTTAGAAATAAGGAGAACCTTAAAAAGTGGTTGCAATATGAGAAATGTGTTTTGTTTGACAAGGGGCTATTTTTCATTAGTGTAAGATATTAATATTAGCAAGGGCGTGCGAGAGCGAATGCAAATTCTAAAGTGTTAACAAAAGAAAAAAAGAACCTTAAAGCCCTTGAATTACTAAACGTACATCAAATTTAATTCTCATATAAGTAACTATATTAACAAAATAACACAATGTCTTATAGTTTCTTAGTAATCAAAAATCTGTGTATGTGAGTGTGTTTGTACCGAAGAATCTCGCTAACCACTGAACATATGGTTCTCATAGGTCCTAGGAAAGTTTGTAAAAGGGTGCCACCACCCTCCCAAGAGAAAACACTCTAGATTTAACTCTTGCTTCATGTTGAAAACTTTGATTAAGTTTTCAAAGAAATCAACATTCTATATGCTTCTAAAAATCCTATAAAAACCAACCAAAATTAGGAAGGAAGAATACAAACAGTCTTACAATAAGAGTTAGGGTATAACAGACCTAACGATGAAGCAGCTTTTAGCTCCTAATAAAAAATGACGTCATACAATACACATTACCAATACATCGTAATTGACCAATGGTTAAATGTCTACTGACCTATCATTGGTCATTTGTATTGTATGACGTCATTTTTTATTAGGCACTATAAGCTGCTTCCTACCGATACTAATCTGCCATGTTAATATGATAACATCATGAGAGTAACATGTACCGCATCCGCTAGTATTCGGGGAGGTGAATGGTTCGAATCTTAGACTAAACAATGTCATATAGACGTTTTAATTTGTACATTCTACATAATATCAGGTGCGCAACATTATCAGTAAGAGTATTGGGAAATGGCTTGGCTTAAAACATGTGCAACTAATTAAAATGTACATATAGAACTTTCAAACAAAGGTCGAACAATCAAAAGATAATAAGTAAGTGATGAGAGGGTCCAATAAAGTATAAAAGGGATTTTAATCAGTAACCATGAACATGACAAAATTTCAAGTCAAAACTATAAGTCATTCGCAGCCAGGCAATTTTTAAGGCCCATTATACGTGTGGTGTTCGATTAATTGCGTCCGTAAATATCGCAATAGCAAAATGTTTCTTTGTTAAATACTTGATAAAAGCGTAATAGCAAATACGACTAGAGGCGGGTTTAATAAAAACTATTTTTCGCATCGTATTTAAACAGCTTTCTGCAGTTATAAAAATGTACAATTATAAGATTAAAACCAGTTTTTTAGCCCCGAGATGCCGAAGGAAAAAATATTTAGGGTAGGTGATTTACTGATGTATTTATCGAATTGCGTTTCTGATAGCGTTAGCGAAATTGATTGAACACGTGTAATTCTTGACTACGTAGATATGCGTGAGATGGCCTTTTATTATATGTTTCTATAATAACAAAAAATAAAGTATTATGTTTTATACAAGGGGTAATAATTGCCGAGATCTCGTAACAAAAATATTTACGTCAAACCCAAACCTTAACTAATCTTTAAATCATTTAATGATTAAAAACAAAATAGCCAAAAACAATCCCAGGACAGGACCTTTGTAAAGCTTCCCATAAATGAAGAATTAAATTGATTAAAAGGTATATATAAGATACTAGATACTTCGTCTCTAGCCTTTAGGAAAGGGCGGGGGGAATCAGGAAAATAGCTTAAAACCACCCCAAGATATTTACAAAGCTTACCTGAAAGGAACAAACAATTCAGACCATCAATTTCCAAGAACTTAGCTTCAGACAAAAAAAACGTTACTACTTTATAAAATATGTTTACATTAACTTAGTCTTTGAATAATAAAACTAAAGTGTATAGTTGCTCATTAAATTTGGTTGTTTTTGACGAACATGGGTGTTTACTAATGTCCATTTACTCCAAGGGGGACAAACATTAAAAGTCCAGTTGACCACGGATAAACAGATAGTTTAGTTGACCACGGATAAACAGATAGGAAAATGGTACTTGAATTAGTCCCAAAAGTTTTGTGCTCACGTTCTCACATTCGTTGACATAAAAACCTTTGAAAATTTTATTAAATATTGATTTCGTAATATGAAAAGTAAGTTTACTGAAATGTAAACCAACAGACACGAATTAAATGATAGAGTAGCTTCTGGTACTTAATTCAAATATAAAATATATCTTTTTAAGTATTTATTTAAGCTGAGATTAAATTGCAGTTTTGATTAAATAGGTTATTATATTAAGGATTAAATACGAATACTTTATTAGCAAATATATATAGATTTAAATGATTCAAACTGTTGATCAATTATGCAGGAATGCTTCTGAAGTAATAGGATGTCTGTTTGTGTGTAGAAACACCAAAGTAGCAGGATGACTGTCTGTCTAATTAAACAGAAGTATTAATTAACTGTATAACTTTGAAGGCGTTGAAGAGGTGGAATATTTGTCTGTAACTAAACTCGTTAAAGTAGTAGGATGACTTTCTGTAGCTGAATTGGCCTGAAGAAAGCTCGAATCCAAACCAGAATGTTCTGTATATGGACTCTCAATTACAACTGAATCAAATAAATGTTTTCTTAACTTTTTCCAGAGTAATTAAGAGTAAATGAGTATGTTTCTCCTTTTAAGCCAAAAACTTAAACTTAATTATACTACATTACTCATAATTTTAATCTACAGAAGGGATAATTTTGTTAATAATAATTGTCTTATTCTTTAAGATCCCTGCAAAATTCTCAGAAACGGGAAGCCATATGTTTATAATAAATTAAAATATAAAATTGGACTTTATATTTTAAATTGTCCTCTCAATTTTAAATCTTTTTGGTGAAACTCCCATAACAATAAAAAATAATAAAATAAACTTAAAATAATAACTTTAAACATTTTGTTAATATTTTATCCCATTACCTCAATTTTTAGAAGATCATTCCTAGGAAGATTGGACAAATATATTATTCATTTACGATTTTCATTTAATATCCAGCTAAAAAGATTAATACTTTATCCGTGGTCAATATGGTCATTTTGCATATTATCAATATAATAAATAGTTTTTTCTTCGTGTTTCTGTCAACCAAATATACAACATAGGTTTAAACTTTTTCAAAAATGACTATTCTAAATATTCAAAATTAACATGAAAATATTTTAACAGTACCTTGAAAGTTGCTATGTTTTTTTTACTATCATTATACCAAATTTGAAAAAGATAGGAAAATTTCTAACAATCACAATTTAACACTAATCGCTAACAGTTATGTACATTAGGTTATATAAGTTGGAAGGAATTTTAATGATAGAGGGAGATTTAAATCTGCATCAAATTTTAAAGATTTTTTATAAATTCGTTTTTGTATAATTCTTTATCTAAAAGCGGAAATACAATTTAAGTTCATAAATTTTGACCAATAAGATAGGTGGATTGGAAACTACCTGCGCTCTAATTGATTGTATGATGTGCCACACTTAAGCTTCTCCAATCAGAGCGCAGATAATTTTCAATCCACCAATCACAGATGTCTAAATTAATTAACTTAAATTGTATTTCCGCTTTTATATAAAGAATTATACAAAAAAACGAATTAAAAAAAATCCTTAAAATTTGATGCAGATTTCAAATCTCCCTCTAACATTAAAAATTTTTCCAATTTATATATCTTAATGTACAGACGGATCTACCCTAATTATATAAAAGCTTTTGCTTTTAAAAAACAATTATTAAAAAATTGTATAGATTTACACATGTAAATTGTAAAATGATTGCATAATGATTGTATCATGTGTGTTTTCCGTGGATTAAAGATCAATAAGTCAAACAATACAAAATAATATTACGTTTTACATCTAGTTGTAGTCAGGGAGGAAAGGGACATTGGACTGTTACACTTGTACCTAAACTTTTATTAACACGTTCTCTTGCTCGTTGGCTCAAAACTCCTTTTTTACTTCATTGGTTTGTTTAAACTAGCAGTGACAAAAAGATTTCACAAATAATTGTTATCTATAAAAGGGGTGATTTTGTTTATTAAGTAAGCACGTAGATTTCTTGTTAATTGTCTTATCCCTTTAGATACCTGAATATTTGTCACATTATTCTGTGTGTTTGTTTAACAATTAAACAATTAAATTATACGAGATTAAAGTAGCAGAAAAAAAATCCTAAAACATCCCTGGACCTATGTAAAGTTTTACTAAAATGGAGAACCCAATCGGTTCAGTGGTTACCAAGGTCTGATCAGGCAAAAATTCTGAATAAAATGCATATTTATTTTCTAAGCTTCGCTTCTTATGGATGTTGACAGTCTATACAAAATATTCAATTTATAGAAATGTATAATTAGTTTGAATACTAATGGATTTATTATATTACAATTTTCATGTTTTAAAATGAAGTGAACTCTGTAGCGGGCTAAAATAACGTTCTTCCCAATCCAACTTTTTTACCCTATCCCTTTCTCTCCTATCGGATAAACGGCCCGACCAATAAATGCGAGGGGATATTGCAAGCTAAATTGACGACTCCTTTTTTTTCCTGTTATAATATCCACGTATATTATACATCCAATACAATATTTTATCCCAATTCCTCTCTCTCTCTCTCTCTCTCTCTCTCTCTCTCTCTTGATATTTATTTCTCCATTTCTCTCTCTCCCCCCTTTTCTATCTCTCTTCTCTTTTATTGAATTGCCACACCTAAATATAGCTATCTAAAGTTAAAAATAATTAAATTCTACAAAGCCTGCCTTAATGATTTTAAATAAATGTTTGCTTGTGGTAAAATTTAAATTAACGTATACATTTATAAAGTTTAATGATTTAACTAGATTTTTTCTGTTGGCTTAGCCACTTGCCTTTAATCACTCCCTCAAAACAGAACTGGGGTGTTAACTCTACCCTTAACTTAAATCCTACCCGGTCAAGAAGTTTAAGAGAACTAAAGAGAAACTCGCATCATTATGAATTTGACATGATATAAACTATAGTTGTTGAAAAGGTTTGCATGTAATATTGAAAATAATCCTTATTTGAATTGAAAGGATGGACGAGCCTTGAAAACAAGAATGACTATAACAGCAATCCAATTAAGCGCAACCTCAATGTCGTCAAAAATTATAAATCCAAAATATTGGCTGTTATCATTCTATCAATATAAAACTCTATTTAGTACTAATGTTCTTATGCAAAAGTAGATACAGATTTCTGGTAGCAATGAATCTTGATTAAAAAGCATTTTATTGGAAAAAACAGAAAATATATTTTAATATAAAATTAACAAGACATCTCTCTGTTAATCGGCGCGACCTGTGCTACTAACAGTTTAAGGACACACCAAAGACAAGATTATAGAGTTGCTTTGTTGCTTATAATGACTGGACGTCAAAATTTGCAATCAAGGGATTGGCACGATCTTATTGTTAATATTGATAGACAGATAGATAGATATACAGACAGATAAGATAGACAGACATATTGATACTTGTTAAGATAGATAGACACATAGATAGAAAATAGATAGTAGCAAGGATAGAAAGAATGATAGATAAAATGATAGGTAGATAGTTAAGACATAAGATATACATTTAATGATAGTTTTACAGATAGATATATATATGATAAGACAGATAAATTGAAATATAAACAACAAAATATAGATTAAACAAGGATGACAACATCCATAAAAGCGAAGCTCTGAAACGGTATGACAGACGAACATTAACTTTTGTAGAGTATCAGAACTGAATGTACAAAATATGAATAAATAAGTTTTGACAAGATTATACGTAATTTTGTTGCAAAACTTATTAAATACAGGATTCTGTTTAAGGACATACTGACATTTTTAGGACTTTATTATAGAGATGCTTTTCTCAAAATATTGTACCTTATTGTAATAGGAATCGGTAATCCAAAAATCATATCAATCAGATGATTTTATCACATGTTGTTAAAAAAGTTTTAAAAAATCAACATGTTTAAAATGGACGTACGGACATTCTTCTATCGATTATAAAGTTGCTCCGATCGTACCTAACTACTACAGGAATCACCATGCAAAGTTTAAAATCGATAGGACAATTTCGACATGCCTAAAATAACGGACGGACAGACAGACTGACTGATGGACGGACAGACGGACTGACCTACCCTAATTATAGAAAAGCTTCGTTTTTAAAAAGATAGATAAGTATATAAACATAGATAAAAAGGTACAATCACCCTACCCTGAGAAATCGACAAAAATTAATTGAATAAAAAAAACGCCACCATGCGGACATTTTTGCAATTAGACTGAAAAGAAACAATTTTACGCGTCCCTCTAGTCGCTAGTGATTTATTATTGTATTTATATATCATATTATGGTATTATTATAGATTTATAGAACATGCGATATCGATAAACCTAATTATGCGAAGTAGCTTTAAAGGTTATATTCCTCAATATCTTACTGAGTTCCCTTGCTAAACTATGTTTAAGTTATAAGTGTTTACTGCTGGCTATATAGGTAGGTATCAATTAGTAATGCTTAATATTTGGAGGAAATTAGCACATTTCTGATGCAAATCTATAATAAAAGAAGTCAGAAATGACTACTTTTTGTCAGAGATTTTAAGAGATATGACAATAGACAATTAATCGATGTACATTCTCCACGATCAAAATTACTTTTTCAGATGATTAAAATTAATGATTGTTAAGTTTACAGACCGCTCTTTGAATCATACAATTAATATGTAAGAAAGGTAATAAAATGCTTCCAGCGTCAATGTTAAACATTTAATTATTAAAAGGCTGCGAATTACTACTTTGGATATTGTCATCCTAGTTTTAATATGATTACAATTATCTACTTTTAGTATTAGATGCTATTATATCTAGATTTTATATACTTTAAAATCACTTCACATTTAAAACTTGTTTGGAATCGAATCTTTAGCATATATTAAAAGAACAAGGATGACAAAATCCATAAGAGTTTTTTTAAAAAAACTAGAAAACTGAACGTTGTACCAAATCATCCTGGGTATCACAACTAATAAAATAATTTTAAAGCTATATGTACAGAAAGACCGATCTACCAATGCAGAACACTCCATAAATGTAGAAAAGATTTAAATGTAAATTCCAAGAAAATTCAATAAGCATAATAAAAGACCAATTCCTAACGACAAAGGTTTTTTTTGACATAAAAGTATAGTAAAAGTTTTTTTTGGCAAGAATTCACATTTCTTTATATTATCTTCAAATTTCTTAAAACTGGTATAATATTTTTTTATTCAAGAGGAGAGCTAGAAAATAAAGAACAGCGCAAAAATGCATACAAGATTCTCTAAAGAGCACAACCCATAAGTAATTTTCAGAGATCTTTCGCCATAAACAAAATTATTCTAACCTACATGTATAATATATTACATGATCTAAGATTAAAAACTAGTTGTTAATTAAAGGAAGTAGTTCCAAGTTGCTAATTACTTGTTAGATAAGGATGATCACATTAATTTAAGCGAAGCTCAACAAATCAGATGAATAGGGCTAACGAACATAAAAAATACAGTATAGAGTTTACTAAGTTATTAATATTAAAAAAAAGTATATTCAAAAAAGTCTGTGAAAATAATTGCTTAAAATCCAAGATGCTTAATATCAACTAAATCATTGTGCCATATCGTCCTAAGAATAACTAGTTCATTTTTCGAGTTTGACGTCAACATGATAACAAGAATTACTAGAAAATAAGTTTGTAGATAAGCTGCGCTGCAAAACCAATAAAAAAATAAAAAAGGAAGTTGACGAAAAGAATTTTCCCATGGAGTTCAAATGAAAAGAGACCACCTCCTCGCCCTTTTACTTTTACCCCGCCATTCTCTTCCCCCCCCCCCCCCCTCAACTGTACCTACATATAAACTCAAATTTCTTCTTGCAAAAGCTTTTCAAGGTGGAAAGGTATACTGAAATACAAATTAAACTTGTACCCAATGTTTTATAAAGACGTTCACTTAGTTTGCTCAAACAAGCACCAAACATTTCCACAATCTACACTAGTAAAAATATATTTTTGTCCTTAAAGATGTCAGTTTTATGTCTAAAGACTTATGCATTAAGGTATGCAAAAATAAGATCCTTAAATAATATTTTTGAATATAACTTTTGTATTTTTTCTATTTCAATTTCTCTATGGGAAAAACCCACAACCCTCTTACCAAAAATTAAGGAGAAGTTAGGGTGGGGGGTTAAGCTGCACCACACCCATTTTCTTAACAGTCAAATTAAACTCAATTTGGTAAAGTTTGCTTTTTATCGAATTTGATGTAACATACATTTTCCCTATTTTTTTTGTGCGAAGCATCACTTTAACCCTTACAGATCGGGCCCCAATTCCCACCTTAATAGATCGGGGGGGGGGGTCATATTGACCCCCCCCTCTATCTCGGCTTCTGTTACAGATAAAGACGTAAAATTTTTTTCTGGTGGTTCATGTGTATTTTTAGAGAAAATTACTTTTTCTAGTCATAGCAGTCAGGCCGCTCCTTAGCCGCTTTTTAGCGGCCAGCCGCTAAATTTTAAAACAGCTGTAGAGCGGCCAATTTTGCAGCTAGGATGATCAAATTTTAGGACGAACTTTTATTTTTCATAACAAAAAAATTACTTTTTCTGATCATCGCCGAAAAACGGCATATAACGGAAACCGTTATTTTCGGCGGTTACGGCGGTAAAACGGCGGTTGGCGGCGCCAATTAATATTTTTATCTGTTTATTGTTGCTCAAGAATTTACCAAAAAAATTTATAGGTCTCTAGCTGTAATAGAAGCCACGATATTTATGATATATGTCGGTAGTAAAAGCCGGACAAAAATCGGTCATAAAGTCGGTCAGGGTGCGGTCAAACGGTCATAACACCACTTTTCTCATAAGGTCATTGATATCTTAGTATTCACCAAAAAAAAATTTAGGTTTCAAAAGTCATAATGTAGAAATTAAGATTTATTTAGAATTTTTTAAAAATTTTGGTGCTACCCAACCGACTTTGACCGGACACCACAACCGACACAGACCAGATATCCTAATAAAATCAACTCTTGCCGACGCATAATTACTAAACTTAAAAAGTCATGAAGTCACAGCTCTCCATCTTACCTACAAAAAAAATGACATTGAAAAAACTAGAGGGGGGGGTCAATATGACCCCCCCCCCGATCTGTAAGGGTTAAGCGCATCTGTAAGTATGTATGGCTGTTTTCAATAACTAGTGGGTTCGCCCTTAGCATTCAGAACATCGCCCATAGTTTGGGTATACGTCAGTAATAATTTTTCTGAACAATATGGAGAAAACAATTACTCGGCTGCTACTCAAGATAAACGGCGGAAATTTACATTGAAAATTCCCTATAACATTAAGCAGCCATTACATTTTTTATTTGTCCGTATTTCTGTCAGTCATGCTTCATAGGATACATACAAAGGTTTCGTGATTTTCTATACATTTTTGTTTAGGGCCACTGAAAATCTGCTTTTTAACTCCCTTTATCGGTTTCTCTTTTTTCAAACATAATCCCCAATTACTAATATATTGATAAAATAACAGCATATAAATTTCTATAATTAATGTTAATTAGAATGTAGAATTGTATCTATTTACATCTTGATTAAAATATACTCTGACACATTTTCTAGTCTGCCAAACATGGCATCTGCAAACTTCAGATAACCTTTGTTTACATCCTTTTTTTGTACAGTGGACTCAGCTTAAATATTGCATCGTATTATAGACAGCTTTCTGCGGATAGTAAATAGAAAAATCATATGGTTTTGTTAACCCCAATGGGCCAAAGACCTGACTAACAAAACTGGTTTTGATATTATGATTTTATTAATCGTAGAAGATTCTCAAGAATAAGATAAGATAAGATACAAGATTTTTCAGTATGGATGAGAACCTGTTCCATTCCAGCGGATATTAGTCGGTTTCGGAGCCATACTGGAATTAAAACTAAAATTATGCTAATAATGATTACATAGAAAGATTTATAATTTATTTATTCTTATTGTAACAGGAATCCTCAAGAATAATAATACGTCTAAATTAAGGGAATGATAATATGGGCCTTTGGTGCCTTAAAAATCCAAGCAAATCATCAGTATTTTTTACTGTACAACAAATGTATAAAAAGAAACTGAAGAAAAGCCACCAGTTTAAAATGCAAATTTTTCTTGTGCAAAATGTAAACTAAAGTTGAATAAATTAACTAGAAGCAATCTCTTTTTAGTATGGGTGCATTTGTCAGCAAAAAATCTAGGAATAGAAGGATAGGACAATAAATGCTGAAATAATGTTCCTCAATTTTGATAAAGGGGTGGGGGGGTTAATGCAACCATCTCGTAATCAGTGAGCAAATGGCACTTACAATTCGAATTTCGATCTGAAATTTCGCATGAGTAATCCTTGGTAGGTCTATTTTCCCTAAATCGAACAAAAAGTTGAAAAAGTAACGGCTAACGGCTCAGCCGTTTAGCCGTTTTTTGGCTATTTTTAGGGCAAATCTGCCATAAATAATGTAGGAATCAACTTTTTGAAACATATTTTTGCTTTAAATCATGTGAAATTATACAAAAAAAAACATTTTTAGATTTCTAGTAGGGTTGGGCCGGATATCCGGTGTGGCCGGATATCCGGCCGGATATCCGGCCATTTTCAATATCCGGCCGGATACCGGATATTGAAACTATCCGGCCGGATATCCGGCTCTATAATTTTTTATACTTTACACCAAAAATCTCTGCTTTTTAAAATCTTAAATGGCTATAATTTTCTTATCATTGAAGCTAGAAGAACATTTTTTCTGAATAAGTTTAACTTTAAGTAAATTTATATAAGATTTCTGAAAATAATTAATAATATCTGGTAATTTGGCCGGTTATCCGGCCGGATATCCGGTAATTTGGCCGGATAACCGGATATTTGCCGGATATCCGGCCGGTTACCGGATATCCGGCATTTGAAATCAGCCGGTATCCGGTATCCGGCCAAAAAAGTATCCGGCCCAACCCTAATTTCTAGTACCAGCAACTAGCGGCTAAAACCGTTTGAAAACGTTTTGGAGCAGCATAGAGTATTGTGGAGATAGGTTTTGTGATGATTTCCCTTGAAAATAGTTTTAAAAATGGCTAAACTGCTGAGCCGCCAGCCGTTAGCTATTACTTTTCCATTTTTTTGTTCAATTTAGGGAAAATAGACCTACTAAGGATTACTCATGCAAAATTCCAGATCAAAATTCTAATTCTAAGTGCCATTTGCTCACTGATTACGAGATGGTTGCATTAAACCCTCCCCCCCCCCCCCTTAAAGCAACCTTTATGATGTAAATAAAAGTATTTTTTAATTCTGTTACTTTGTAATACCCAATGAAGATTCAAAAAACGAAGGAGTGACAAACGTCGAAGTGGACAAACGAAGAAGCCCCCGTATGGTTTATGTATTTAAAAACCCTATAAGATGGTTTAAAATAGGGTAGTTTAGGTTAAGTGTCCACTCCGACGTTCGTCCTTTTTGAGTTTGTTTAAGGACCAGAAATACTTCCCTTCCCACAAGATTTATAGTTTTTACTTATTAAAACCCAAAATAAATTGAGGGGTAACCCCCCCCCCCCTGCCCTCCTTCTTGGTTCAAATCTTTTAATTGCAAATATTATAACAGTACTTTGAAACAACACTTAGACTAAAAAGACTCGACACAAAAACGCTTGTAGGTCACTATGCCTCTAATTTGGCTAATTGTTAGGTCATTAAAAAGTCATGATTTGTTGTTGCAGACCCTCCCACCATTCAAAATAAAAACACTGAAGCATTTTCCTTTTTGATAAGAATTTAACCTCTGCTGATTACTATTTATATTTTAATTTCATACGCCTGACATAGCAGCAGTATTTTAATGTCCTAATATGCACTGAGTAGTGAGTATTCCTTATGAAAAACTACAGGTTTGAAAATAAAATAATAAGATGTTTTTATTTTAATAGTCTACACTGTGTAATCTGTTTTCCAGTATGGCTTCGAATCAACTGTATTAGAACCAGTTCTCTACAATACTTAAAAATCATGTATAGCATCTATAGCATCATATTACAGACAATTTTCTACAGATATTAAAATATTAATCATGTACTTAATACCAGTTTTGTTAGGCCGGGCTTTTAGTCCCTCGGGCCTAACAAAACTGGTTTTAATCAATTAATTATCATTCTAATATCCGCAGAAAATTGTCTGTAATACGTTGCTGTACAAGATTTTTTGGGACCGTATTTGTTGAAAAGGAAGGAAACAAAAATGAATGAAGGGAGGGGGGGGGGGGTATAATTATAATTTAACTAGATATTACAGTAACACAGAAACATTAATGTTTACCGTAACAAATATTGGGGCATGCCGGCAAAATGGGGTGTCACTTCATTTCAACAAATCGTTAATAATCGCAAAATAGCACAGATGACTATTTACTTTGATCTACTTTTATCAATAGGCAATCCATTTAATTATTATCGGCTGCACTACTATCTTTATGAGGAGAATGAAGTGGTAAAATAGGCTTTAAGTACCTAAAGACTGAAATATTACAACGAAATAGTTTAAAACCATCCTTTATGAAGCTTCTTTAAAATTGAGAACTCAATCGGTTAAATGGTTAGAAGACTTTGAAAACCTTTTTCTTTATATCCCAGGATTTTCATAGAAGAAATGGGTAAAAAAAACTATATGGTATATGCGGAAGTAAATGCACAGCCCTCTTAAATGTATTTCTTCTAGAAACCCATAACTACAATATAGCGAAATTTTAAAAATAAATATTATCTTGAAAAAAGAACTTGAGATTTAGAAATCTGTGCATATATTTCATTTTTATTTCATAACAAAAATAGTAAACAAAGAAACTTAAAAATTAAACATATAAAAGAATATTTTTTTAAGGATATCAAGGATATTATACTATAAAGATTCAAAATAGAATAATTAAGCAGGGAGTAAGGGAGGGGACAATGGGCAATTAATTCAATTTAAGAGGGTTCGCTGAAAAGCAATAAAAACCAGATTTATCAAGAAATTTTTACCAAAAATGGAAAGGGATCATGGTAACCTAATTTAGAACAAAATTAGTTCTAAGTAAAAAATCATTTACTTGAAAATTAAATTATCAACACATCACAATGTAGTAAACATTCTGTAATTAATCACTAGAAAAATCTTGTTTAGAACTACCTCAATATTCATAATTGACCTCTAAATTCAAGCGGTTCTTAGATTATTTAATACATAAATATCACAGTAGAGTTTCTATACATGAAAAGACATTTTCTTGGGAAAAAATATTTGTTAAAACCAGCGATAAATAACAAACTTATCTGTCTGCATATTCAAAACTAGCTCAGCTAGTTAGCGGGGCATTAATGCGCAAGTCCCCAAAATCAGTAAGAATCTGCTGTATTCGTGCACATTCCCTTTAAGCCAGTCCCCAAAGTCTGAGACTCCTTAAAAATTGAATATTCGATCCATTGTCCCCTCCCTTACTCCCTGATAATTAAGGGTTCAGACACTAACATTAGCTGTTGGCGAGATCTTAAATGACCTAGATGTAGACAAAGAAACAAGATATATTTGTATAAATTTTATTACATTTTAGAATTTAATTTCAAACATTTAAGTAAATAGACTAAAATATTTTTAATTTCTGACCGAATGCAAAAAATTAGCATGCAGATTCATTCGCGGATTTTTTTGGCTCCATAATATGCAATGGAGTTAGAATATGCACGGAGCGCGAGAGTTTCTTTTGTTTGGCGTTCTCTATGCCTAACCTCCCGCAGGGACAAACATTATTACAATTAAAATGGCATAAGAAATTAATTGAAAAAGTTTGTTAGACTAGTTGACTAAAGAAACTAGATGTTTATGCGTCATAGTAAAAACTTAAATATTTCAAAACTAGTAAGCATATAATTTTTAAGAAAGCTCCATAAGGGTCAAGGGCATGTTGGGTGCAATTAATGGAAGGGATAACGAATCCTTTAATAATGAAAGACAACGTATGTTTGTACGACTTTTCTCTGTTAGTCCTTAATGAGCAAGAAATAGTAGAATTTAAGGGTAAAAGCAAAGTGCCTACTCTTACTATGAAAATGAACGAACCGACAGTCAGCAGCAGTAGTTAACATTTTGAACATAATAAGCCCTTATATATCACGACGAGTCCACTAAATGTTTTAGGGGATCTAAATAGCTATCCGTGTGTATTCACATCTGTTTGTATTACGGTACATGAATATTAATAATTTAGGCCTCTTATATAGGCCTTATTTATTTACTCAAAAGAACAGTCCATTTTAAAATGATAATAATACACTCTCATAGTTTGAATTCTTCTATTATTAGAAAGGAGTTTAGTTTTTTTGTTAAGATCTCGCTAACTTATGAACCGATTGAGTTTTCAATTTTCGGGAAGATTCTCAATTATAGGTTCTAAGTTCTAGGATGGTTTTAGCTTTTTTTTCTTTACGATCGAAATTAATCACGTGCTTTTAAAAAAGGTTAATTTTATTTAAAGGCAACGAATAATGCAAAAATACCAGAATATTATAACATAAATTTTTTATTTTAACATATAAGACTCTAATGAAAAGAATTAAAATTTTTCTAAAATTGAAACTACGACCTCATAAATAATTTCTATTAGTTAATGTAATATTATTTAGGCAACATGTCACAAATATATGGAAATCATAAATGTGTGTCGTGCCCTAATAACATGGTGTTCCATCAAAACTGAATAATTATCAAACTACATCATTATGTAATTGAGGGAGGGGACATTGGGCTGGTAATTAAACTAGTCCCACGAAGTTTTATAATAACGTTTTCTCACTCGTTGGTTTAACAACTTTTGGGACTTTAGTGAATTTTGATTGGTTAGTTCCTTTAGTTGAATGTTCAAACATTTTAACCACTAATTTTGATTTAAAAAGTGATAGTTTTGTCTATCATCATTGGGGATGTATATCAATTTAACGGCCGATGTCTTTTCCCTTTAGATCCCGGAGTTAAATGGTATAAACGCATAAGAAGGGACAAAGATTTTTGTTAAAGCGATAAAATTGACAGTAACAAACTATACTTATATCATGTAGATTCACTAAATTACGAAAATTATTTATTTGCTTATTTGCTATCTGTGTTTAACTAGTTTAAAAAATCAAGTTTTTGTGCGGAAGTGATCGAACTCCTTTTGATAATAATATATCTGCTTTTAGAATGTCAACGCTCTTAGTGTTTAATAAGGGGGGGAGGTGACATTGGACTGTGAATTATAATGGTGCCCAAAGTTTTATTGACACGATCTCTCATACATATTTTGGTATTCTTATAAAATCTTGATTGGTTCGTACAAACTAGCAGTGTCTCAACTTTTACATCAATAATAAAAAACTGGGAGATCTCGTTTATCGTAATTAGAAATCAAAGCAAAACTACTGCCGTACAAACCCTAAATGTTGAAAAGCTTCGCTTTCAAAAATATTTCTTAGAAAATATTATAATCTGTTGAAATTTAAGGCTATAATGATTCAGTATCCAATTTGAAATAATATCTTAATTTAAAAAACATGATATAGATCTTTTTCTAACAATTATGGTCAGTCAAAATATTTTTGGTATTTTAAAATTCTTAAACAAAAAGAACAATTAAGAAGCGTTAATATTTATTTCTCGCGTCGTATTATAAACGGCTTTCAGCGGATATAGAATGTACAATTATGAGATTAAAACTAGTTTTTTTTGCCCCGATGTGCCGAAGTCATTGGCTAAAAAAACTGGTTTTAATCTTATGATTGTACATTTTTATATTCGTAGAAAGCTGGATATAATATGATGCTAGACATGGTTTTTTCGTATGGATGAGAACCGGTTCCTATCCACCGGATTCGAATGAATATGAGAACGATATTTAAAATATGAGCTTTTTTGGTTTTGTCTCTTTAGTTTAATACTTTGAAAATAGTTAAAAGCCTATAAAAAGCTTCACTGTAAAGAGGACCATATCGGTTTAGCGAGATCTTTTCGTACAGACATAAACACATCGTGTTATTTTTATAAAAGGATGGCATACTAAAATTGTTTGCGTATGATCCAAACAGACATTTTCGAGTTATTAAGTACCACATGACAGTCAACCACTTAAGTATTTATGACTACTGTTGCGTGCTATTTAATTATCAAGATAATTCCAGGGAGGGAGGGGACATTGGATTGGAAAGGGGTAGTTTCACGAAATGCATTTGAACTTAATTTAGTGAACCACTTATTTTTTCCTAGTTAATGGGTTAAACTACATTCCCATATAAACAACCCCTTAAATAGTGGATGTAAATATTCATTTATTTCCCTGGTATCTCATTTATATCCCTGGTATGATTTTAGAAGATTTTTAATTTTTTTTGGAAGATTTTAGAATTTTTATTAATTACTAAAAGAAAGAAAAATTATACCAGGAAAATAAATGAAATTTAAAAACCAAAATTAAACCACATTTTACTAGCATAAAAATGAGTTTTTGTTTAAATGAGAATGATATTCCTGTCCAGTTTTTTGTTTAGGAATGAATATTTCTTACCCTCGTGAATAAATGATGACCTATCGGTCCATCATTTATTCCCTCGGGTAAGAAATATTCATTCCTAAACAAAAAACTGGACAGGAATACCCCATTTATATAGCATATATTTGAAATAAATTCAATTTTCTACCATGTAGTTCTTAAAATATCAAGACTTGAAAATTGTCTTTTTGTGATATATGCAATTTAAAGAGACGATTTTCAAGTCTTGATATTTTAAAAACTACGTGGTAGAAAATTGAAATTCTTTCAAATATATGCCATATATAAATGTAGTTTAACCATTTAACCAGGATAAAATATGCGGTTCACTAAATTAAGTTCAAATGCATTTCGTGAAACTACCCCTTTAAAGTTGTTAAAACTTACTCAATCATTCCTTGACTTTTAAACTTTAGAAACATGTGTATATTTAATCTTGATTGGATGGTTCAAACAATAATTTTTGTATGGAAAGAAGGTGTACTTCTTGTTATCATTATTTTGGATGTGTATAAAATTTTCATCAATTGTCTTATCCCTGAAGATCCCGGAGATAATGTCAACCATATTGCATGCATACTATACTAATAATACATTAAAGGAATTTTCATCTCAAGAATAACTTATTGTTGCCAACTTTTCATTTTGTTTTCGTTTTCCGCATGTTTTTAGTGACGAAGCTTCTTTAAAATTCACAGTGTCTGTCCGTCAGTCCGTCCGTCCGTGGGGAAATGTGATTATAACGGCTGTTATTTAAGTTAGACAGCTGAAAACTTTGGTTAAGAATCCGTGTATAAATGAGTATCTAGTATATGATTTACTTAGTACATCGGTATTTCGTTCGTGATTAAAAACATAGTTTTATACGAAGTGTAGAATACCGCTTTCATTTTCTTTAATGAAAACAATTTAAAATATTAAATTATTGAAAAAGACCTTTTTAGAATAAGTTTTAAATCCTTGTTAAAATCTAAACAAAATTGTATGCACGTTGAATTTCATAAAAAGTTTATAACAAACTTAAATAATACATATGAAAACCTTTTAATTTAGATATATTTGCAATAATCCTTCTAGTAAACAAAAAGCAGTTTCTTTCAATGCAAAAATATTTAAATTATGTATTTTGCAGAATTACAATACGTTTTGTCTAATTTCCTAGCATAAATGTTTTTATATATGTAAATGGACCCTGTTCCATAATTTTGAACCAATTATCTTTTCATTCGTCTGACAACTTCTCTTGACAATCTAATTAACCTATTAACATATATCTACCTATCTGTGTATTACCAGGGATCTAAAGGGATAGACAATTGCCGATAAATTGATGTTCATTTCCAATGATGATACACAAAAATTACCTTTTGTGGAGATTAAATCAGTGGTTGAAACGTTTAAACATTCAACTTAATGAATCAACCAATTATAAAATCGCTGAATTCCCCAAAGTTATTGAGCCAGTGAATTAGGAAACTTTGTTATAAAATTTGGGGACTAGTGTGATAAGCAGCCCATTGCTTTCTCTCTCCCTCTCAGATATATGAAACAACGGCATGGTTATTGTATTAATAATCAACGTAAAAATAATATTACATTGCTTTTTATATACACATCTAAATTATCATATATGTATCTTTCTATTAATCAAACTATTTTAGCATAGCATGTTTTAACCATCTAATGTTTCATATATCTATCTATCTAATAATCAAACCATTGTCCTAAATTTAGCAGGAGCTGCAGCTTATTGCGGATATTGCTGTAAGTCAATCAGCATCAACTACCACTGCAATCACAGCTAACAAAATGGATGGCATTAATGCCGACAAACAAGTAGCTGAAAATATTGTAAACAGAGAAGTAATTCCTAATTGTGATAATGATAACGGTGAAGTTAATAAGCATGATATTAAATCAGCTGCAGATGATGTGAAATTAAGTGAGAATAATGTTGCTAATGATGATCTGAATGATGGTCAAACTACCAATAATCTAGTTATTGCGTGTGTAACAGAAATGCCAGATATATTATATCCCATAACTACTGTCTGCAAAGATGTTAATTTTAATGATAATTATGATCAAAAAGATTCTAAATTAAAAAGTGAGGAAACCAAAATGGTTGACCAACAAACAACCCGCAGAAAAGAGAGTGTAATCGAGCGGGCGGCCAACGCGCTGCTTGACTGTGGCGAATCCCTGCGCAACCCAGTGGCAAATGTGCGCGGAAGCCGCAAATTGTCAGGTGAAGAAGGTTTGTGTGGCCACCCTGTGTTGTTGGGTGCCATGTACACTCTGGCAACTATGTACAACCTCCTAGGACAGGACGCACTCAGCACCCTTGCCTACACTCTTATTCTAATTTGCATGTTCGCCTTTTTGATCCTAAAATAATCCTCAAAAACTTTCAAATCACTAGTGGACCTCATCCCCCCCCCGCTATCCTTCCTGCGGGTTCTTCCTTGTTCTGAACATTACCTAACCACTAGTTATTTATGAGATTTTGTCATAAACCTATTTGTTTAAATAATATCGCCAAGTAAAATATTGACAATAACAAAAAATATTACATCAATTAGCATTGCATTTTAAGAGTCCTCTTTATACTTTTATGCTTTGTTATTAAATATTTTATTTGGCGCTGTATTCTTACTAAAATAAATATCTGACTTATTTATGTGCCATATCTAAATTTATCTAAATATTATTAAGATACAGAAAACATTGCTTATATTTTGTCACAAGAGTTGGCTCGATATAATTATCTCCCTATTTGCTAGTTTTCTATATCCATATCTATTTCTCAATAAATCTATTTTCCTCATCCGGCATTACTATCTAAAAGAAAGTAAATATTTAATAATTTAAATGATTTTTAAAAGATTTTTTTAAATTATATTTTTTTCTTTACATTACCATCACCAAAGGGTTAATGATGATGATTACAATTTTAGTTTAATATTTGAACACACAAAGTGTCGCCACAATCGAATTCTTTTAAAACATAGTTTTCTTAAATTTATCATATTATAAATTTAAATTTTCTTTTTTATGATTAGAAACTAAATACATCAATATAAGGTAAATAGCAACATGAAATGAAAAAAATGAATTTATTTTTAATAAAGTAAAATAATGGGTCTTATCGTTCTGGGCAATGAGAGTTTATTATGGATTATTGAAGCACTATGAGTTTTAATCATATATTCCTTGGAAAACTTGAGCTCGTTTATAGACATTTATTTCCTATATAGATCTGACATGGATCTTGAAGCAATTAAGCAGGCCGTTTTGTACATGTTAAAAATTGGAAGATTTCATTAAATAAAAGTAATCGCAAATATACTTAGTAAATAATTTCCTAATACACCATTTCCCTTGATATTCTCTGAAATTTTCTATTTCTCCCAAATGATTGTTTAAGATTGTATTTTTTTAGTGTTTTTCAGGCATTAAATCTTTTTTTTGGTAAAGCAAGGGGGGATAAGACAAAGTTAGGTTAAGTCCAAGTCTAATATAACCTACCAATGAATCAATTCGCTAAAAGAATGTATATAATATTCTTAAGTTCATCTGTTTCGGGAGGACTGCCCTAGTATTTGCTAAAACTGCTATCCAAAATCAGCTAAAATTTCAGAAAATTGTTTCCCATATCGCTTCGAACCCGATTAATATCCGGCGGATTATAACCGGATCTCAGCAAACTAAAAAATCATGTATAGCATAGTATTACAGACTATTTTCCACAAATGTCAAAAATAAAATAAAAATAATAAGATTTGGAGGTAATAAAACTTTTTTATAGTTTTTTATTTTAATATCCTCGGAATGCTGTGTATATTACAAAGCGATAAATAACTATTCTCAAATTAATTCAGTTGTCGGATACCGCTTGGTTAATCCATGGCCAATACTAACTGTTACGCAAATTTTGATATTTGTGTTAAATGATTTGCAAACATTTCTTATTTTACCTTTTCTTTATTTATTCCGATATTGGCCTAATATGATAATTAAATTGTCCCGTATACATGTAAGAACCTTCAAATCATTTCTTCCTTTAAAAACATTGTATAATGAGTAAAAAAACTAACTAATCCTTTGAAATAGTGAAAATTATGTTCCAGAAAAGATAATTTCAAACCAAAGGAATTTTATGAGTCATAGTGAAAAAATCTTGATTTTAATTTTTTTTATTTTGAGCAAATCATACTAAAATCTTTAAATAAGCAAGGCTCTTAATTTTTTTAAAAAATAACTTACTTAAATTTTTTTTTATTATTTTAAACACAAGCAAAATTTTACTATAAAGGCCTGTATATGGGACAATTTAATGATAATTAAGTCATACATATTCAATAAGATCTAAATGTTTATGTATTATCAACTTATGGGGCCGAATTCATTAAAGATCCTAATATTCAAATAAATATGTTTTTACAAACTAGGAAGGATTTTATAATGTAAAGAAAAACTTATTTGCTTCCAACTTTACATAGAGCAAAAAAAAACAGAAAAACAAAGCAATCACCATGCCAATAAGGGTCAGCAGAGATTTTTCAATTGTGGTCAAGTTCGATGCAAAATAGTTTTTCTTTAGTTGATGAATCGGAGAGAAAGTCCTTGTAAGAAATTTAGAAGACTTTTCAAGAATATGGACTTTTCAAAGTATTGAATAATAATCAATGTCACAAAGCCATATAAAGTTAGTTTATATCCACCAGGGATTTTAGGGCTAGGCTAGGACAATACATGGAAAATAAATCAACAACCCTCCTAGGTCTCATGTATAATATTCAATTATATAAGCAATTTTTAAAAGGAAGAAAAGTTGTAAAACTTTTAAACTCTTATTATCCCCTCCCTTCCTTTTGTACACACATTTAATGATTATAATGTTAAGCAATTCCCCATAGATCAAATTTACCCCTGATATTACCCCACCTTTTCTGCGTTTTTAGATTTCAGTTAGGTTAGCCAAGCCCAATCAGGACATAGAAATTGTTAAAGGTTTAAAATAATCTTTAAATTTATTTTTTTACGTCAACGGGCTACTTAGTCACCGAGAAAAAAGAATTGATTAGTCCATTCAGTTAAAAAATCAAATATTTAAATTTATATTTCTTACCATATTATAATATGTAAATAACAAATTAATGAAAGTCGGATATTTATTTTAAATTATCCTTTTTTACCTTTGTATATAATCAATCAAATCCTTTTAATCCTAAAAATTTGATGTTTATTTATCGGGATGGTATAGGGCATTTCCATCATCTTTGTCAAAAGTAAACTTGTTAATTAATGAGGCTAAGAATAGTCGCTTAAACTAATAAATAAAAAAAGGGGGGAAATTTCTGAAAGAAATTTTAGTAAGAAAATAGAAAAATAATTGCACCCAAAATTTTACGAAGATGGTGAAAAGTGCCCTCTTCCCCCGAGCTTCTTCAAGCTGATTTATTTTTAAAGAAAATTTATTAAGTAACATCAAATGATATCATATCCTATCTACATGTCTACATTAGTTCATATTTATCTCAGAAAATCTGTTTAGCCTTTATTCTTTAAGTCTATCCTGTCTAGAGATCACGTAAACAGTGAATTTCAAAATGTTCTAGAATTCTAAAAATTCATATGTAGGATCCTATCAAAACGTATGAGGAAGATTGGTTAAAAATTACAACACTTTGCTAAAAGGGGAATATTATTTTTAATCTTATTATCAAAAATACTATGTTTACGAGATATCTACATTAATCCCATTGCCCTTTCTAAATTTTAATGATGTAATCATTAACAAATAAATAAGAAGAACTACTATAATAATGAATTGTAAATTACCATAAAAAGTAGGCTAAATAGTTTTTTTCTGCAGATAAATATAAAATATCCACTCCTGTATCATAACCCTATTCTCCTCATTTATATTATAATCCTTATTTCAATTAAGGGGTAGGGGGATTAATGCAACCATCTCGTAATCAGTGCACAAATTGCACTTACGAAATTCGGAGATTACTGATAACGAGATTGTTGCATTACCCTCCCCCCCCCCCTCCACCTTGTGCTGTTTTCGATTTAACCTGACTATGATATGACGATCCTTAACTATTCACAGGGAAAGGACACTAGTTGATAAATTAACTCTCATTTTAGGAAAATATTAATATAGATATAGTGTAATTTATTTGCTTTAGTCCTCTCTCTCCCTGATCTTTACACAATTTTCTTTAGGCACATTAAAATATTTTATTTTGTTTGATAATTAAAATTTTCTGCATGTTTTACATACTCTTAAATTACCTATTTAAATGAATTTAATAATATATATGATATTTCTAAGACAATTTTGTTATATAAAATGAAAATATAAGAGTAAGGGTTGTCTGTCAGTCTACTCTGTACGTTTAAACTGTTAAATAAACAAAGAAATGCTTATAAGAAAGTTTGCATCTGGTCCAATAAATGCCCACCGCCTTTTGGGAAAGGAAGTCTCAAAATATTTACTCAAAAATATAAAATATTTAATTAAGTTCTATATTTAGAGTAGCACCGTACTTCCTAAGTACGTAACATTTCAGAAAGCTTATAATCTCTATAATTATTACCAGAAAGTCCACATGTCGATTTTAAGCATGTGATGTTTTAGTTTTTTAAATAAAATTTTAATATAATATAATTTTTGATTTTTGGGAAAAGATACATTGTTAAAAGCGAAGCTTCTCTATAATTAACCCCTAAAAAGAAATTTTAGCCGTATTAAGCGCCGTAAATATTTAACTAAGTTTGCTACAAATGAACATAGAATTATCTCTAGGCCTCAAAAAAAAGTGTTTGATTATCAGATATGCTTTGCTTTGCTATCATGGATGTTGATATCCTTTAAAATATAACTTATAAGGTATGGGCGTCACCATTTTTGTAACTCGAAATTATCTTATATTTAGCCAAAAAAAGAACTTCAAAATACAAAAAGATACATTTAATATTAATAACAGTTAATAGATAAGAGACAGAGGCGTAACAAATTGTAAAAAAAAACAATTAACCGCCTTGTTCTGCTGCTAAAGGTGTATTGTAACAAGAGCATAGAAATCTAAAGATGCGTCTATAAACAAATATCTAAAATAAAAGCTGATATATTTTAGATTTAAAGGGTTAAATACGAGTAAATCCTTATAATAAAGTAACAGGATCACTGTATGTGTGTCTGTTCCAAAGAATCTCGCTAACCGCTGAACCGATATGGTTCTCCTCTTCAATGTAGCTTCAAGGTCCTGGGGAGGTTTTAAATTAATTTGGGAGAGGGTACTTCCCCCCTCTTCAAATTTTTATAATTCAATCCCATCCACCTCTAGTACCCCTAGAGTCTTCTAGGGGCTTGGCCATTAGTAATAGTATAATCTAGGCAAGATCGAACTAAAAATAAAAGGATTTTTTAAGAGGGCGTAAAAAAATCTTTAAATATTTCTTAAGGAAAATTTGAATGGATAGTAAGTGTATTGGTAGAAGATACTTGTAGAAATACTAAGCATCTAAAAAAGTATTTATCATACATATCATAAAAAGACATAAAACAATGTATATAAATCATATTTTCAGATAAGATAGAAGTAATCTAAAGGTGTAACATTAGAATGGTATTCATACACATAAGCAAATCAAATTTTCCAGTATCGCTTCGAAACCGATTAATATCCGGTGTATTAAAACCGGTTGTTAGCCATACTGAAAAATAAAGTATAGAATTGTATTATATCCAGTTTTCTACGAATTCAAAATTGTACAAATCAAAATAATAATTACAGTTTTTTCAGCCGGTGCCTTCGGCATCTCAGGGCTAAAAAATAGTTTTAATCTTATAACCGCGGAAAACTGTTTATGATACGATTAGAAAAATAGCTAATCTATTGTAGTTCAGATAGAAGCATTATATTGAGAAAAAAATTGTTAATGGGTTTAGAATATTTGAGGCATTACATTACTGACATTCTATCACTAATATCATATTTATGGTTTACTTCAAATGATAATAGCTTCAAGATAAAACATATAAAAGAATACTTAGAAACCCTATTGGAAATTTGCCCATCATATTAAAGCATATTTTTGTCATAAACGTAATCTCGTTAAGGTAGCCTACACATTTCTCACCTTTTAACTAATTTTTATATGTTGAAATATTGAAGGGTTACTAACAATAATTAGTTACCCGAGCTCTACAGAAGAACAGACAAACTTAGAGGACAGACAGACTAACACTATCTTGGCCTCTTTTTACTACACTAGTCACCAAAGTTTTATTATAACGTTTTCTTATTCGTTGCTTACAAATCTTGTGGACTTTAATTGAATTTTGATTGGTTGGTTCATTTAGTTTAGTATCCAAACATTTAACCACAAAGTGTAATCTACAGAAGGGATAATTTTGTTTATCATCATTGGGGAATGGGATGCACATTAATTTATCTGCCACAGTTTTATCTCTGTAGATCCCTGCCTTTTTATCAGCTTTTTTAGGACAACCAAAAATATTATCAAAGAAAGAACGGTGTGTGTGTGTGTGTGTGTGTGTGTGTGTGTGTGTGTGTGCGTGTGTGTGTGTGTGTGTGTGTGTGTGTGTGTGTGTGTGTGTGTGTGTACATATGAGTATATAGATAGATATGAGTATATAGATAGCTCTAAGTATAATCTTCTATATCCCGTTAACACTAATTTCACGCAAGATTTGAGTAGGCTACAGTGTAGCTAAATGGTAGCCTGGTTCATTTGGTCAGTTTTGATCGTGTTCAAGTGTGGCTAATTGGTAGCCTGGTATATTTGGCTAATGTTGCTAACTGATAGCCTCGCAAAAATTGTAAATCTGCTTGTTAATATATTAACATAGAGTATAAACAGAATTGCAGTTGTCCACCCACCTACACCCCTATACAACATATAATAAGTCCTTCTAAAATAACAAGGGGGGAGGGATGGTAAAGGGGGGGGGCGAAAGTGACACTTTTTGAAACCAAAACTAAGAGTCAACAAAGGAACTCGACTAAAAAAAGGGTTACAGGTCTGAGATTTTGCATGGCAGTTGCTTTATAGGGGTACAATATGGAACTGTGAAGAAACGGCGGCGCAACCGCCAAAACCGCCGTTTCCCGCCGTAATTTTTGTTGCCTTTTCTCGGCGGTTTTCGGCGGTTGCGCCGCCATTTCTTCACAGTTCCATATTGTACCCCTATAAAGCAACTGCCATGGAAAATGTCAGACCTGTAACTCTTTTTTTAGTTGAGTTCCTTTGACTTTTAGTTTTGGTTTCAAAAAGTGTCACTTTCGCCCCCCCCCTTTTAAAAAACTCACCCCCTCCCCCTTCACGCATCAATTTGCTCATCAGAGGATGATTGTTTGACTTGATAAAATTGATTAGGTAGGGAGGGGTGTATTCATTCCCCTGAAAATTACGATAACCCCTGAAAAATCCTGGGCATGCCACTGAAATTAACACATAGACTACATTATTCAAGATTTTTTTTAAAAATTGAGTCAGTCTAAAGTAAAGTTTAAGTTGTATCTCTAAACCATTCTTTAAATTTTGACCTTGAGATACTATAAAATGTCAACACAAACTGAATAAAATAGGAATATGATAGCAAAACGAGCAAATTAACAGTTTATACTAACTTACAATTTGAAACTATATTGACTCGAGGAGGGATAGGACAAATGAAAAAAAAACTGGTATTATCCTCTTAGAAATAGATTTTTCAATTTTTAAAATTTTTAACACCCCCCCCCCCCCAACCCCCAACCCCCCCTACAGAAGTATGAACTCTGCGCTCGGCCCGCAGCGCTCGGCCCCCTAGCCTGCCTAGCCACAGCGCTCTGCTCCCTAGCCTAAAACCTAACGTAACCTAAACAAGTTCTGTTTGGGTGTATAAAAATTTTCAAAATTGAAAAAAATATTTCTAAGAGGATAACGACTAAAGATTTGCAAAGTGCATAAATAATAAAATAAAAAAAATAAAAAAAAGAGTATATTAATTATAACTTATAAAAAAGTTACAGGTATAATAGTTTTCTTTCAGTACAACATCAATATGCTAAATTTTGCTAAAATAAATATCACTGCAATATTGGAACTCCAATTCAAGCTATTTTGTGTATATGCGCTTAAAACATAACTTTAACTGTCAAAATTGAGTAGATGAATTTGGGGGCAAGGTTAAAATGGGCGAAGTTGTGGAGATGGTGTCCTAAATGGTCCATGATGGCCAATTAACATTAGCTATGGTAATTTTGGTAAAAGCTATACTATTCAAATTGAAAATAAGACATTACAATTTCAAAAGTTTTTCTGTAATTACGGTAAGCTATAATCAAGTCCTAAAAAATGTAAGTATGTCCATAAACATTATCTTTTATCAAGCAGTTTTTCAACAAATTTACTTACAATTTTAGTTCGACTCTTATACATTTATATTCTGATTATCCAGTTCTGACACTATACAAATGTTAATGTCAGTTTGTCCTATCGTTTCAGTGCTTCGCTTTTATGGATGTTGTCATGTTTGTTGGAATATTAATTCCCAGGACAACAAGTTCTAAAAAAATAAGTAATTCCTTCAACAACTTCCTAATTTCTGAAACTGTACAAGAGTGCAATTGATTTTAGAGATTCGCTTTTATGGATGATGCCGTTCTTGTTAATACACATATTGGATCAAGCCAGATATAAAGAAAGGTTCACTTTAACAAACTAAATAGGTTTTTAACGGCCAAACGACATAGTCAAAAGTCCAAGTTCATTAGAACCAGCAAATTTAAGGATAGACAAAATAATAGAATGTTCGGCTTTTAAAAATAAAACATCTTGTGCAATTTTGGAACGTATTGCTACAACTAGCGGTTTTAGACTTGATTTTAAATTTTAAAATATATATATTTTAAGATACAAATATTGTCAAGATTATTGTTTGGTAAATAAAATTAATCTTCCCATCAATATCTTAAGCTGCATAACAGATGATTATCTACTTATCTCTATTTCTAGTATTGCAACTTTTTGCAAAATCATATGTTTCTCCAATAGACCCCAAAAGCCCCCTACCTCCCAAAAAATATTTGTAGAATATTTATTTAGGTTGCTTTAATTTATGTTAAAAACGATTTATTTATTGCATAACGGTCTTAAAATTATGCATGAGGGTGTGTGAATGATCCACTTACAAATTCAAAGATTCTGCAACTTTTTTGTCCCAGTTTGTCTGTTGCTAAATAGATAAAGGTGACATTAGTTACTTGTTAAGATTAGTTGTGTCAAACAAACTTCATTTAAAAGCACGACTTTTACAACAATAATGATACTATGCATAACAACATAACATCTTAATTAAAATGTTATGCAATTTGGCAAACATTGGGGAATGAAGAGATAGCAATGATTCATCTGGTTCAGTGCAATCACACTGTTTGAATCTGGTTCACCTAATTGAAAATATATGTTAGAAAATTTTATATTAAAAATCAATTACAAGAACTGTGCTAAAATTTCAACCTTTTGAAGTTTTATTATACTACAAATCTAGAGAATTAGAATCATAAATTCAAATTATCTAACATATTCCCTGTGATTTGCATTTGATCTCTCACTGTTTTAGTTACAGTGAACTGGATGACTGCAATATCTTAATATAAGATATTGCAGTCATCCAATAACTGCTGTATCTGAAAAAAAAATTGTCACTTCTACCCTTGGATCTTATTTGGCTGTACTGTTAAAAAAGTGAATAATGTTTTAGTGGCTAAAAACATATTTTACTTGATTTGCTAGGCATCATCATATATAAAATTTTAGCTATATCCAAGTAAAATATTAACTTTTAGGACTACAGAGCAAATGGTGACCAATCAAAGGTTTGGGTACTTGTAAGACATTTCACAATGGGGAATGAGGACCTAACAATGCTTCAACTTTCTCAGTATATAGTCATGGGGTTTCCAATTGCGCGGTTTCAATCTGGTTCACCTAGTTCAAAATATATGTTAAAAAATTTTATATTAAAAATCAATCATTAGAACTGTGCTAAAATTTCCACATTTAAAGTTTTATGATACTAAAATCTAGAAAATTAAAAAACATATTCCTTGTTCAACATCTTCATTTGATCTCAAACTGTTGTAGGTGCAGGATGACTGCAATATCTAAAAGTAAGATATTGCAGTCATCCAATATCTGCAATATCTAAAAGTATGAAAGTTATCACTTCCACCCATGTATCTTATTGGGCTGAACTGTAAAATATTTTAAATAATGCTTTAGAGGTTAAAAGTATATTCAACTTGGTCTGCTAAACATCATCATATAAAAAATTCTCCGCAAAATCTTCAAGTAAAAAGTTATAGCTATCAGTAACTTCAAGGCAAGTATTGACCAATCAAAGGGTTGGTTGTTGGTTGTAAGTAAGACATTTAGCAAACATGAGGAATGAGGAGCTAGCAATACTTCTCTGCCTCAGTGTTATAGGTCATGTCCAATCAAGCTGTTTGAATCTGATTCACCTAATTTAAAATATATGTTAGAAAATTTTATATTAAAAATCAATTTCAAGAACTGTGCTAAAATTTCAACATTTTGAAGTTTTATGATACTAAAAATTTAGAGAATTAGAATCATAAGTTTAAATTTTTCTAACATTCCCTGTAATTCTCATTTGATCTCAGACTGTTGTAGTTACAGTAAATTGGATGACTGCAATATCTGAAAGAAAAATATTGCAGTCATCCAATATTTGCAATATCTAAAATTTAAAAAGTTAAAACTATCATCCAGGACTTCAAGGCAAGTGTTGTACAATCAAAGGGTTGGTTGTTAGTAAGACATTGGGCAAACATAAGGAATGAAGAGCTAGCAATACTTCTCTGCCTCAGTGTTATGGGTCATGTCCAATCAAGCTGTTTGAATCTGGTTCACCTAATTTAAAATATATGTTAGAAAATTTTATATTAAAAAATCAATTACAAGAACTGTGCTAAAATTTCAACATTTTGAAGTTTTATGATAATAAAAATCTAGAGAATTAGAATCATAAGTTTAAATTTTTCTAACATTCCCTGTAATTCTCATTTGTTCTCAGACTGTTGTAGTTACAGTAAATTGGATGACTGCAATATCTAAAAGAAAAATATTGCAGTCATCCAATATTAGCAATAACAAAAGTGAAAAGTAAGAAAGTTATCACTTTCACACTTGGATCTTACTGGGCTGAACTGTAAAAAATAGAAATATTGCAATAGTAGCTAGAAATATATTCTACTTGGTTTATTGGACATCATGTAAAAAATTCAAAATATGAAAGTAAAAAAGATAACTTCAAGGTAAATGTTGACCAATCGAAGGGTAGGTTAATAGTAAGAACAGACTGAAAGTAAGTTATTGCAATCATCCAATATTTGCAATATCTAAAAGTAAGAAAGTTAAAACTATCAGCCAGGACTTCAAGGCAAGTGTTGTACAATCAAAGGGTTGGATGTTAGTATGACATTGGGCAAACATGGGGAATGAAGAGCTAACAATGCTTCATCTGCTTCAGTGAATTGGGTCTTGGAGTTTCCAATCATGCTGTTTGAATCTGGTTCATCTAATTCAAAATATATGATAGAAAATTTTATATTAAAAATCAATCATTAGAACCGTGATAATATTTTAATATTAAAAGTTTTATGATAATAAAAATCTAGAGAATTAGAAACATATAATATATCTGCAATATCTGAAAGTAAGATATTACAATCATCCAATATCTACATGTCTTAACCTCTTTTCGAGGAAGCTTTGTGTTTATCAAGTTCGAAATTAATTCCTTATCATTATCCTAAAACTAAGCGCAAATGTCATCTTTTTTGGCTTTCCTTTCATAATGTGACGCGGCATGGATTGTTTATATATTTTGATGCGCACGTTCGTTACTTTTGAATGAGATATGAGTGTGTGAAGATTTCGGAGAACAAAATTGGGCCTATCATTGGTCTCATAGTGTGTGAACGACCCTAGTATACCAGGGATTTGAAACCATAAGAACTTCAGGTAGAATTTGTTATTTTTATTAAGAAGAATGGTGTATAGGACGATTATATGTAGTTTTAAAAAGGCTTTAGCCAGCTAAACATGAAACTTAATAATGATTAATATATGTTTTAGTATTTTTATGTGCCTTTATTTTGCATTTAACAATGATTTATTAAACCAAATAATTTTCCTTTAAAGCCAAAGTTTCCAAAGATTCTTTACCGTAGAGAAAAATGATTTTTAAAAAGCAATTAAGATTACGTGGTTATAAATAACTGGAATTATGAACTAATTGATTTTGTAATTTCAGGACTTTGAAATAATTTCATCAATAAATCTATATTCAAACCTGCTGTTGAAACTTGATGGTTCCTGGTATTGGGGGTTTGTATGTTCGCCAACAGATCTCGAGAACTTCCCGCTAATTCGGAAGTCATACTCAACCAAAGTGTCATGGTTGAGACACTACAATACCTAAAAGGTAGAACGTTATCACTATCAATTAAGACTTTAAGGAAAGTGTTGTGCAATCAAAGGGTTAGTTAGGAAAACACAGGGAATACGGAGCTAACAATGCTTCAACTTCCTCATAGCCAGGGAAAAGTGAAAGTAATTCTGACAATTCTAAAGGAAAGTTTCGCCACAACCCCCTTCTCTTATTTCTATCCTTCTTTTCACCCACTCCCCCAGTTAAGTAAAAAAAATAAGTTTTACTTTAACTTTACACCAACAAAATATTAAATTTTGCGGCCTTTCAATTGGAATTAAATGGCTGAATAGCAGCCCCTGCTCATAACATTGGGTCCTGGAGTTTCCAATCATGCTGTTTGAATCTGGTTCACCTAATTCAAAATATATGTTAGAAGAATTTATATTAAAAATCAATCATTAGAAATGTGCTAATATTTCAACATTTAAAGTTTTATGATAATAAAAATCTAGAGAATTAGAAACATGCATTTAAATTTTTATAACACATTCCTGCATATATTCATCTCAATCTGTTGCAAACTGTACAGTAAATTGGATGACTGCAATATCTGAAAGTAAGATATTGCAGTCATCCAATATCTTAAAGTAAGAAAGTTATCACTTCCACTCTTGTATCTTGCTGGGCTGAACTGTAAAATATTGTAAATAATGTTTTAGTGGCTAAAAAATATATTCTACTTGGTGTGCTAACTATAACATAAAAATGTCTTACCCTAATTAAGACTACATATCACCATTCTCTGATAAAATGTTTAGTTAATTTTCTGAAATAAACACTTAATGAAGAATATGTCACTGTAAAAGCATATTCTTGAATACTTTTGAAAGAATCAGCTTTTAGCAATCACTCTCAATATTCATTTTAAACTTTAACTGAATTCATTTACACGCGAAATAATTCTGGAAAAAAACTCAATTTCTTGTATAAGCATATTATTTATTACTGAAATTAACCAGAGCATCTAGGTTACTTATAAGTATTTTTGTATTTTTCAATTTTTGAACCTGACCTAAAGTAATTAACAAAATAACGAAAACTAACTTTACTTCTTTACTTAACATGTATTTTTAAAAATAAGGAGAGGGTAGTTATTAGTGCTTAACAAGGCAATTTGAGGGAAGATTAATTTTATTTATAAGCTTATCTCTTAACCATGTAGAAATCTTATTTTGTAATTAAATGGATTCTAGAGCAAGTAATCAGATAACAACAAGAATGACAATAACATGAAAACGAAGTTCTCTTATGAATAAAGGGGGGGGGAGGGTTTAATGCAACCATCTCGTAATCAGTGAGCAAATGGCACTTAGAATTCAAATTTCCAACTATAATTTTGCATGAGTAATCCTTGGTAGGTCTATTTTCCCTAAATCAAACAAAAAGTTGGAAAAGTAATGGCTAACGGCTGGCGGCTCAGCTATTTTGCCATTTTTTTGATATTTATACTGCAAATTAGTCACGAAACCTCTCTCAACATAATACTCTTTTCTACTCCAAAACGCTATCAAACGGTTCTAGACGGTAGCTGTTGGTACTAGAAGTTTTAAAATTGGTTATTGCTATCATTTAACATGAATTAAACCAAAAATATGTTTTAAAAAGTCGATTCCTACGTAATTGATGATGGATTTACCCTGAAAATAGGCAAAAAACGGCTGAACGGCTGAGTTGCTAGCCGTTACTTTTCCAACTTTTTGTTCGATTTAGGGAAAATAGACCTACCAAGGATTACTCATGCAAAAGTTCAGATCGAAATTCGAATTCTAAGTGTCATTTGCTCACTGATTACGAGATGGTTGCATTAAAAAAACCCCCCTTAATCTACTTGCTGCAGAAGGGTGTAGCTTTACTCATTTGCTAATATCGATTACACATAGCACAATCAAATCACATCTTGTAATCAATGCGCAAATGGCAATTAGAATATGAACTTCATTATGAAACTTTGCATGAGTAATACTTAGGTCCTTTTTCCCTAAATCGTTAAAAAGTTGGAAAAGTAACGGTGTCGGCTCAGCTGTTTAGCCTTTATAAATTTTTGGATAATTATCGATAATAGAAATAAACTTTTTAAAAAATTTATTAACAGCTAGAATTGACTAAAAATGGCTGGTAGAAGCTACAAAGTACCAAGAGTATCATTTTAATACCTAATAATGTACAAAAAATCATTCAAAAAGTTGATTCCTACGTAATCACTGATAGATTTGCCCTGAAAATAGCCAAAAACCGGCTAAATGGCTGAGCCGCCTGTCGTTACTTTTCCAACATTTTATTTAATTTAGGGAAAATACACCTACCAAGGATTACGCATTCTAAATTTCATCTTGAAATTCGGATTCTAATTGTACCATTTGCACATTGATTACGAGATGGTTGCATTACCCCCCACCCCTTTATTATAGTTTTTAAATGGATGATTAAAGTAAAACAATAGCGGGGGGAGGGATTGAATAGAGCTGTATGTCCCCACCCTATGGACCCTGTGCAGACTTTCAATTGTGTCTTCTAATATCAGCCAACAGCGTCGGAAATATTAACATTTATGGATGAATGAATAAACATTCATATTCAAAAATATACAATAGCTTCCGTAAGAAATAGCAATTGGCTGTAAAATCAAAATAGTGCCAAGTTTCATATCATTTAATAATGTTTTCAAACCTGTAAATGGAATAGACATAACTGTACCTTAAGTAGTGACGTACATGTCCTATTAATAGAAAAGTTTCATCTTAAAGAAAGAGCTAAGGGGAAATTAATTATGTAGAGAAGAAAAATAAATGATATAATTTCAAATGACAATTGCAGCTAAAGTTCAGGGAAGAATAACAAAATAACAAAAAATATCCACACAAAATAATTATTGTTTTTTGTGTAGCGAAGCTACTTTTTCTTCCAAGCCCCACGACTCTTCAGTCTGTAAAAATGTCTGCAAAATAAATATAGATAGTCAAAACTGTTACATTATGAGAAACTGTATCCAGTAAGTCTTCAAATCAGATTCATATCTGCTAGATTAAACAGTTCTAAGCTATACTGAAAAACCATGTAAGGAGGTGTTTTTACCAAAAATTGAAACCTGGTTTTTAACCCAGGCCTTTTTATCCTCTGCGGAAAACTGTCAATAATACGATGCGGTAAATAACTATTATCCTTTTAAAATTAGAAGTTAATTTTTCAGCTTTATTGATATGTAATGCCTCAAATCTCTTTACATCAGGTCCGTAACAAAGTACATGCAAGATTTTGTTAAACCTAACGTAAAAAAAAATTGTTGGTAAACATAAATTTCATGAAGTATTAAACTCCATTTAAGCTAAAATGCAAATTCAAGATAAAGGCAGACAGAAGTTAAAAAAAAAGCTACCCGTCAATGAAATAGACGTTTTTTTAAAATTGTAGAAAATCTATTCTATGAAATTATAATTATGTAATGTACAGCATGACCCTCGAAAAAGTATTTTTAAGCATCTGCAGCCCTTATTTCTCAATGAATTATTAAAAAATGCATATGTCCTTGTTCTCCATAGTATTCCACGTAAGTAGATATAAAAATATTTTTTTTACCTCCATTAACACCGGAGATTTTTAGAGCTAAAGTTTTGAAAAAGTGACTGAGAAAAAGAATTTTTTTTTGTTTCTCTTATTTTTTGGATGGTTATATTATGTTTTTCTGGCAATTGAATAATGAGACACAAAGAAAAACAAGTTAACTAAATATTTCTTTTTTATTCCACCAAAAAATATCAATTTTTAATGGCAAAAAATACTACTGAATGAATTGATTATTTGCAAATTTTAGGTTATTTATTAACCCTTATTTATAGAAAAGGATTAATTATGACAGTTGCTCCGCCTACTTTTCTGACATCTCAATTATTTAATAAGGGGTAAATTAAGCTTTTTAGACTAAAAAATCATTATCTTTTATTTTTATTTTCTTTATAACTTTTTTGTTATTAAAGTTAGGATTGTGAAACAAAAACAATTTTCCTGCTATATTCATAGAGATTTATTTGGTTTTTTAATCTTAAACAATTTTGCCTAATAAGTAAGTTTTTCAAAATATCATTAAACTAAAAAGACTCAAAAAATATGTGTAAAAAAATGCTTTTTACTCAAAAACTAAATTTTTTATTTCATTTTTGTATAAAGTTTCTGCTAGTAACAAAAATAAAAGGATTTCTAGCTTAATTTTGCGAAAAAAGTCGTATCATGTTAAAAGTTACTTTTTCCTCAGTCACTTTTTCAAAACTTTAGCACTAAAAATCTCCGGTGTTAATGGAGGTAAAAAGAATATTTTTATATCTACTTACGTGGAATACTATAGAGAACAAGGACATATGCATTTTTTAATAATTCATTGAGAAATAAGGGCTGCAGATGCTTAAAAATACTTTTTCGAGGGTCATGCTGTATAATTTGTTTTGTAATAATTGTGGAGTTTTTTTTTATTGTCCACTATGATTTATATTTATTTCTTATTATCTTATAAACACAGGGATCTAAATGGATATGACAACGACCAATAAATTTTTGTAAATCCCCAATGATGATTCACAAAATTACCCCAATATAGATTACAATTAGTTGTTGCCAATGTAATTTTGAAATAATATTCTTTAATACATATATGTGTACATAAACAATTTTTATCCAACTTGTATATTTTGAATGAATTTTAAATTAATATTGTTATACTTTAATGTAATTTTAAGTAATGACAAATAAAGAATCAAATAATTATGATAATTATTTGTTGAAATGATTAGACATTCAACTTAATTAACCAACCATTCAAAATCCATAACAGTCCCCAAGGTTGTCAAGCCAACGAACAAGAACACGTTTTATAAGACTATGGGGACTAGTGTAATTGATAACCCAATGTCCCCTCCCTCCCCAGTGCAGTGGCCGCAGCTTTAGACTCTAGTAGCAAGAAAAGTTTAATGTTTTTTTTCTATAATTAATTCTGTAAAAAAATTGCCTCAAAAACAAACAAACATGTATATAATATTGTTAGTGTGTATATTTTAAGGTATAAAATGTTTACATAATTTTTTGGTCAAAAAAATGCTGTAGCTATATTTTGACGATACAAAATTTCATTAAATGCCAAAGAAAAGAAATTCATTGGGTATAGAGAAGCTGCTTCTACTAATGTTTAAGCTGCTTTCCCACATAGTGCCTGTTGGGCCATGACCCCCATCCTCTTATGCCTTACTTATACAAGGGCCCTAACTTTACATAACCTAAGAAATAACCAAAATACTACTCTCTATACACTTAATCAATTTCAAAAATAGGGGGAGGGGGGGGGGGGGTGGGGATTTTCAGAGCTCAATTGACACTGTGAGGAAACACACTTAAATATAGGGTATCTAATAATTATGATAGAAATAAATCATCCCAATACAATGCAGATAATAACATAAGCCAAAAAGTTAAATAAATAAATCTAGTTGTCCACCTACTACATGTTATACTAGTGGCTTCGCCCCCATGGGTAATTTAGGGTTTCAACCTTTTTATATTATGGAAAAAGAGAAAATGTAATATTTGAAATTTTTCATCCTTAAGCTGCCCCCCCCCCTAGATATACCACACTTTTCTGGGATCTTGCTGAGTCAAGTATCAACTGTTGGGAATATCAAAGGATGACTCCATGCAAAATTTGAGCCGGATCCGGCCAAAACCGGCCGTGAATTTTATGAAAAACCGGTTTTTCCGGTTTTTAGGGGGTATCTGTAAATCGATTCAGCTGGAGCAAAACCGGTTAGAGGTACAAAAAATTTTACTTCACATGAAATTTAGCCAATGCAATTGCCTACAAAAATGTACTTAATCATCAACTTGATTGGACAACTCTTTCCCCTCCTAAATGTCCATTAAAACCTCGGAAACGGCAAAAATCGCCAAAAATCACGCCTTCGGCGGCAAATAACGGCTAAACGGTCAGCCGGAGGCGAATGAAACATAAATAAAGAAATGTCTGCCTCAAAAAGTTGTTCAACATCAAAGAGATGCTTAAAGTCTCTAAAACGACTCCTTCCCCTCCTTTAAGGGGAAAAACTGAAAAAACGTGATTTTCAAAAGTATGCCCACTTCGTGGGTGTGGGGGGCACTGAACCCGTCACCCCAGGGTCACCAAATATAAAGTGTAGGCGGCCCACAATGCTGAATTTTCACCAAGTGAAAGTCTTGTGTCATTATCTCTTATGAGAAAAAAGTTATTAATTAATTAAAATTTCAAATTGTGATTTTTTGATGGATTTCATTGATGAAATGACAGGCCGGTCAATTTTTAGGCCATTTTTTGCGGTTTTTGGGCCGTCACGCCCAAACGGTTTGAGATAATCTCACGGGACCTTTTGCCCAACCTAAGTCTGGTTATTTGTGAGGTCTAAGAAAAAAAAATCCCGGATTCATCAATGAAATCCATCAAAAAATCACAATTTGAAATTTTAATTAATTAATAACTTTTTTCTCATAAGAGATAATGACACAAGACTTTCACTTGGTGAAAATTCAGCATTGTGGGCCGCCTACACTTTATATTTGGTGACCCTGGGGTGACGGGTTCAGTGCCCCCCACACCCACGAAGAGGGCATACTTTTGAAAATCACGTTTTTTCAGTTTTTCCCCTTAAAGGAGGGGAAGGAGTCGTTTTAGAGACTTCAAGCATCTCTTTGATGTTGAACAACTTTTTGAGGCAGACATTTCTTTATTTATGTTTCATTCGCCTCCGGCTGACCGTTTAGCCGTTATTTGCCGCCGAAGGCGTGATTTTTGGCGATTTTTGCCGTTTCCGAGGTTTTAATGGACATTTAGGAGGGGAAAGAGTTGTCCAATCAAGTTGATGATAAAGTACATTTTTGTAGGCAATTGCATTGGCTAAATTTCATGTGAAGTAAAATTTTTTGTACCTCTAACCGGTTTTGCTCCAGCTGAATCGATTTACAGATACCCCCTAAAAACCGGAAAAAACCGGTTTTTCATAAAATTCACGGCCGGTTTTGGCCGGATCCGGCTCAAATTTTGCATGGAGTCATCCTTTGATATTCCCAACAGTTGATACTTGACTCAGCAAGATCCCAGAAAAGTGTGGTATATCTACCCCCCCCCCCCCCCTCTTAAAGTAGTTTAGGGCTAATGTCAGACAGACAGACCTCCTATACTGCTTTGTATTATAGATATTTTTGAGTGCAGTTACTCTGTAACTTGATTTTGTCCGTAGTTCTGAAAATTAAATACAGTCAATATTTCTCTGCAGTCTCTAAGCCTTTTAAAGTGAGGTTAAAACTTTTTTCATAACTAAAAAAAACAATTTCCCCTCCCTTTATCGCTAGACTTGATATTGTGAACAGATTGGATCAGCCGTTAATGTAATCTTACTGGAAACACACACCAACATCTTGCTACTTTACTATATATGAGATAAAATCGTGTTATTAAATGCATTAAACTAGATTATATATTCGTCACATGATTAAGCTAATATTTAATTAATTACCCAGCTAAAGTTTAATGGATAATTAACGGGATTGCTTTCATAACAAGGACAACAATGCTCATGAACAACGAAATGATTAATAAAGAAGTAAAGTGTTGTACAATAAAAAAAAACAGTACGAAAGCCATATTTAATTATATGTAGACAAACCATAATAATCAGTCTTAAAATCCTTGTGATAAGACGAGCGGTAAATTGATGAACATGTTGATTTAACAAAATAACCCTTTTTGTAATTTGGATTCATTGATTGAAATATTTGGACACTGTTAGTTTGAACCAAACTATCAAAAATTACTAAAATAGTTAAGCCAACGAATCAGAGAAGGTATCTATAAAAAATTTTTGGTAAAGTATATAATTTACAGCCCAATGTTCCTTAAGATTATTCATTCAAATCATGTCTTCAATATTTGAAAGCCTCAATAAAAAAAGAAATCTTACTTGCAATAAGTTGCTTCGCCTGAAAAATAAAAACCAATTTGGACCTACAATTTCAGAGATCTTTAGCTTCAGACAGACAACCTTACCAAGTTCTACATTATATGATGAAAGATAAACACAAAATGTAGAGAAGCAACGTAACTAAAAAAAACAACAAAGAATTCATTAAGAAAAGAAGGGAGGATGATTATTTACATTTTGGGGGGCTTCGTGGATAATTGATTCTGCCCACAAATTATCGAAGCAAACATTTTCTATACCAAGGCAAAGCTTAACTGAAAATATATATTTAACATCTTGCATGTCTAGAAAATTCCTAAAAAGTTAGAATGCGTTTTGTCTACAGCTTTACTATAGTTAAACTTTACAGTCAAATTATTAAGGCAATATAGTAAAAAGGAATATAAGCATTTCATTCTATAAATGTTTATATATAACAATCATTTTAAACAAAATAGAAAGGTAGAGATTCCAACAGCCCTGTACGTGGCGAAGCCATTTCTTGAATAAAATATTTGATCAATTTTCAATGATTATCAAACAACAACATTGTATATTATAAACTAACTCAAAATGAGATTTTAGTAACGGGCTATTCGAAAGGATGAATCAGGTCAGGAATAAACGGATATTAAATGGGTTTTTTAAGAGTCATATCTTTTTATAAATTTAAAGATGCTACGCTACTTTTCTATTCACCCGTGTTGGTCTGTCAGTCTGTAATATTTGTTTTTTTCTAATGTGTGTTCTATTACACCTTGCTTAAAAACGGGCGCAATTTTCAGGCTTACATCCTACACACAACCAACCATTTGATTTCACGACCTTTGTATGAAAATAATTGTGTATAGTTACACCAGTCATGGCATTACCCATGTGTCTGACATAGCAACATGGTGCACCTTTTCAAACGTGTTAGTTATGATGCAGTTTTAGCTGTGGCCTGAAACAATATCCTTCATGAAAGCAAGCGAACGCCTTTACACTTAAAGCTTATTTTTGGAGCGTTTTTTTTACATATTTCTTAATACCTGAAATCAAATTTGTTTTTGTTTGAACTTAAATTGTACTCTCTGTGTATACTTTAATATCTTATATTTGAAGGTAATAACTAATTTTAGGGATTTGTTCAGTTTGAAAAGAATGCGTCTTAACTTTTTTGCTTTTTATTTAAGATAGCTAGTCGGTGTTTTTATTAAGTAGTAGATGTAAAATTGTCCATAGAATTTAGATATGCAATCGGTTTATTTGTAGACCTCTTATTTTTTAAGTAATTTAAGTTTAAAACAAAAAATTTAAGTCGGTTTTAAGGTACTAAAACGGAACAAAAATAGCCATAATGAACAAAAATAGTAAGATCTTTAATTTGACACCTTACTTTTATAATTCTGTTGCGTAATTGTTGAAAAATAAATTTTTTTAAATTTCAGTAAACGAAAACTTTGAACTGATTTATATCCTGAAATAGGCATAAAAATATGTATTTATATACAGCATGACCCTCGAAAAAGTATTTTTAAGCATCTGCAGCCCATATTTCTCAATGAATTATCAAAAAATGTATATGTCCTTGTTCTCTGTAGATTTCCACATAAGTAGATATAAAAATATTTTTTTTTACATCAATTAACAGCTGAGATTTTTAGAGCCAAAGTTTTGAAAAAGTGGCTCAGGAAAAAGTAACTTTTCAAGAAAAATGTTTTTTTAAAGTGAAATGACGTGTTTTCCTCATAATTTCAATACTTTTTATAAAACTTATATAAAGATGTTTCCAAGAAATTTATTTCATGCTGAAAGCACTTTTTTCACTTGCTCTAAAAGGCATTTTTAGATTAGTGTAAATTGCAAAAACACCCTTACAGAAAGAAATCCTATAAAAATAGTAGCAAATTGATAGTTTACATAAACAGAAATCAAACACTTTTTATTTTATCAATATAAGTTAAAAAACCAAAAAGTTACAGCTACAAACTTTTATTAAACATTTAACAATTTAAATGATTTTTATGTGTCTTAGATTAATTTGATGAGTGGGCATAAATTTATTGGTAAAGGTGGCGCTAATCCTTCCGGTAATGAGCATAAATTGGGGAGGGGTTTATTTAAGGTCATATTAATAAGTGGGAGATATTATAAGATTTGAGGGAAAATGGTTATAAGAAAGATGTATTCAGTAAAATTTGAAAAGTAGTTTTTTATATGTAAAAGTAACGTTTTTTAATGCAATAAAAAATGTATCAATTGTAAACTTGCTCTTCGTTCTTATTTGTTTTTTAACTGGTTGATAAAAAGTAATATACTAATAAAAAACTAAGAAATATTTAGCAATATCCAGTTTCTCAAGCACTTTTTCCAAACTTTTGCTTTAAAAATCTCGGCTGTTAATTGATGTAAAAAAAATATTTTGATATCCTTTGATGTAGAAAATTATAGAGAACAAGTACATATGAATCTTTTAATGTTTTATTGAGAAATATAGGCTGCAGATGCTTAAAAATACTTTTTCGAGGGTCATGCTGTATACCTTTAGAATGAGAAAAATATTACAAATCCATTCTAAGCAAAATTGAAAAATAGTAAATAAACTATGATAAAAAATTATATGAAAATTGCCAAAATATTTTAAATTACTGGCAACGCTTACTTAAGCTATATCTCAATTCTTTCTGCCATGTAAAGGTAAATCATATAGACTTTTTTTCTAGCTTTCAACTTCCACTTTCATCTAAAGAGGGCCATTCATTTTAGATGTCTTATTGATTATCATTTAGAACAAAAATCAAATACTTTAATTAAAAATAATAAAGATAATAAATCGTAAAAAAGTATTCCTTTAAATATTAATTTCATAACAAAACAAATGTAAAATATAGATTGAGATTGGGCTAAATTAATTCACAGCTGAATAATGAAAGTTAAGGTTGTCTTTAATGCAAATATTTTTGGCCGTTTTTAATATAATACAATTTTCTATTTTTATTACTTTTTACAATTTTGCTTAGAATGGATTTGTAATATTTTTCTAATTCTAAAGGTGTATATAAATACATATTTTTATGCCTATTTCAGGATATAAATCAGTTCAAAGTTTTCGATCACCGAGGTTAAAAAAAATTGATTTTTTCAACAATTACTTAACAGAATTTAAAAAGTGTCCAAGCGTGTCAATTACTAATTGTAATAGAATAGTAATTTAGTGTCATAGAAGAAACTCATAAATACTCTAAACAAACCGTACAATATAAAACCAAAGATCAGAGTAAGATAAATTAAAATATTCTTGTGGTATGATATTAGTAGTCAATTCAAAATTTATGCTCGTTTAAAACAACACAAGAAATGAGAAAAAAGTTAAATTATTGGTTATTAGGCACCCAGAAGTCTAATATTATATTTAAAATCAAGCACAAAACTTATTAAGATTTTATTTCAATTTAAAATCCCGTTGTTATTATTTTTAAAGACCCTTAAGAAGCTCGAAATAGAAACATTACAATTCAAACTGTAAAAGGCTTTTTATTTTTGATATTTCATGTAATATAAAGAAAATTAGTTTTAAATTATTTATAAGCAAAGAGAAAAAAGATATCCTAATATATAAAGTAGTAAGATGTCTTTGTCTCTACTTAAGATCTCTCTAACCACCATTTCGATTGAATTCTTTATTTCAGGGATGCTTTACACGCACAGGCACAAAATGGTTTTAGGCTATTATCTTATTTTCTAATTGAAGTTATGGGGACGGCTTCAAAATATTTTACTATCCTCCCTCCCCTAGATGCTTAGGGCGCAGTTGCTATTACTAAAAATAAACACAATTTTGACAGAACGCCATTAAAATATTCACACAACGTTTTTGAACCCACATATTTAGTCTGGTTATCAAACATGTCTGCAAAAGAACCCGTTTTTCATCGCCAGAATGGTAGAAAAAATAGAAATATCAAGGCAGAATAGTCACTTTATTTTCCAATTTCAGGTTCGTTTGGAAAATTTTTTTTTGGAAAATGTACATATTCTATTCTAAAGTAGTAAGATGCACGTGTGTGTGTTTCCAAAGGAATTCGTAAGCCAAATAATCCACAGTTTTCAGGGAAGTTTTATTATGGTTCATGAAAGGTTTTACGCTATAAGGCGAAGGGAGGTGTTCCTCCTTATCACAAAAAATATTGTTTTCCTTCTCATAAAACAAAAATATGTTCGGGGGGGACCCTCCACCACCTCCTTCGGAGAGGACAAACGTCGGAGTGAACACTTTACCTAACCTAACCCAATTTAGACCATCTTTTAGGTTTTTAAAATGCCTGACCCCTGCGGGGAGCTTAATTGAACATTCATATCTTATCCTAAACTAAGCTGTAAAGAAATACTTAAATAAATACTTAAATACTCTTGCGTTTGTCCACTCCTACGTTTGTGACTCCTGCGTTTGTCCTGGAACTAAAATTACCCCTTCTGTAGATTACAATAATTTTTTTGAATGTTTGGACACTCAACTTAATGAAACATTCAATTAAAATCCAATTAAAGTCTCCAAAGTTGTTAAGCCAATGAATAAGAAAACGCTATTATAACACATTGTAGACTTGTGTAATAAACATCCTAATATCTTCTCACTCACTGGATTTAACACATGTATGCAAACAAGAACTTTGTCTCGGTGTTCCTACAAACAGATTTATAAATTTCTAGTATCGCCTTAAAACCAATTATTATCCGCTGGATAAGAACCGGTTCTCAGCAAGACTTTAAAATAATGTATAGCATCGTATTTCAAAAATTTCCACGAATTAAAAAAATATTTTTCATTTTATAATATCTGCGTAAAGTTGTCTAAAAATAAATAACTATTACAGTTTGGCTTAAAATCCATTGAACGTGTGGGGGGGGGGGGGGGGGGGTGTCAGAGTTTTGAGGAAAGGTTAGGATCAGAACAGGTTCTGACCCCTACAAGTCTTCAATCTGTAAACTAGTATTTGAGAATGAAACTGATTTTTGTTGGTTGGTCCAATAATGAAAAAAAGCGTTGCTACCAAGAAGAAGTTAAGATGAAGTTATTTGATTTTGCCTAAACGTAGTAGTACATTTGCTGTATATGAAAATACAGTTTCAACAGAAATAAAAGGATATTGTATATGAAGAAAAATGATCTTACTTTAATTTATCATGTTAACTTATGTATGCATTTAATATCAGGGATCTATATGGATAAGACAATGGCCGAATGTAGTACATCCCCAATGATAAAACACAAAGTTACTCCTTCTAGTGGTTAAAATGTTTAACTGTATTTAAGAGGCAAAGAAATGCTTGATAAATAGATTAAAACCATCCAAAGACTTAAATCTAAAAATGAAAAGGCAGAAAACCTTCAAAAGACCTTTATGCAGCTTACCTACAATAGAAACCCCAATCGGTTTTTAGCTATGGAGATCGCAAACTTCACCCACCCCCCCCCCCAAAAAAAAAAAAAAAATTGCTATTTTACACAGTAGGAGATGCCAACAGATGGACAATCAAGATATGTAGAGTAGCGTTGCTTTTAGAAACAAATGTTGAGCGTAAGACTTATCCCTTATATACATAGCTCTAATCACGAGCGTGCATAATATAACACACTTTGTTCTGAATATTTATAAAATAATTTAGTTAGTCGCTTCGCGCCTAGCCTCTAGGTCACATACCTTATCAAATTCATATATCATGGAACAAGAATTTCTGTAATAGTTAGATATAATCTAGAAACAAATATATTATTATCAATGCAATGCATTGCAATGAAGTAACCACTTATAACAAATTAAACTTTAATAATTTTGACGCCTAAAATGTTAAAAAAGGTACTAAATAATGAAAATTCGGTGAAAAAGAGATGTAATGGGTATTTTAAAATAACTATTTCGGAAAGCACTTATTCTGTACATATAAATACAAGAGGTATTCTTATATCATATGTTCAAAATAAGAGATTTCGTGATTTTTATATTAGTAAATCTAAAATATTAAAGATTAAAATAGATTTTTAAATAGATTTTTGAATAGATAAAATAGGTAACAAGATATTGAAATTCAATTATAGTATTTGGGACAATGGAATCATACCATACAGCCAAAAAATAATGCATAAACATAGACGTCCAAGAGGTGGGGGTAATGGGGCGATTACACCCCCCAAACGATTTTGCCAAAATCTTTTTCATTTTACCCCCCCCCCATTTAAAATTTACCCCTACCCTGTGGGTGCCGTAGGCACCCCCAACTATTTAGGAGGGGGTATTTACCCCCCCCCAAAACAAATTTAGGGGGGTAAATACCCCCCCCAAAATAAAAAATCTGTTAAAAAAAATTTTTATTACTATATATTTAATGAAATTTAAATTACCCCCCCCAAAATTTTACCCCGGGGGTAAATTTTGGGGGGGTAAACTAAATTTACCCCTGCCAACAAATTTCAGGAGGGGTAATTACCCCCCCCCCCCCCAAGCAAATTTTACCCCCGGGGTAAAAATTTTGGGGGGGGTAAAAAAAATTTGCGCCATTTTACCCCCCCCCCCAAAAAAAAAACGAATTACCCCCCCCTTAAAAATTTTTTACCCCCCCCCCCAAAAAAAAAAAGCTTGGACGCCCCTGTGCATAAATCCAATATAATATTGTCTTAAATTGCTCTCTTGTAATTAAGTTAGTTAAAAACCATAAAAATTATATTTCTAAGTTTCATTTTTTAAAATCAGCAATGCACTGGAAGCTGAAATTTTAATAGTATCAAACACCGATAAATTAAAGTCTTCAAAGAAATTCTGAAAAGATATTTAATTTGATTTATTTCCGGGGTATTTTTGCTTTCTGTGATGTTTTCTCCATGCACTTAATTAACCAGGCACTGGTGAAAAGATTTATAGCAAATACACTCAAAGAGTTTTGGACGTACGGACAGATCGGGATACAAATGTTATTTTCCAGTTTTCTAACGAAGCTAAAGCTAAATTGTTTTGAGAAAAACCTGAATTTTTCAGCAGTTATTTAAGATGTACGGATTAATTTTTTTTAAAGATTCCCTAGTGAGTTTAAAGTCTATTTTTGTGTGAAAACTTCGCTATTACGATTGTTGGGGTCCTAGAAATTGGATATAATTCAAATTTAGACGTTTAATTCTTTAATTTTGTTAATTTTCCGCCCAAAGAAAAGAATCAATAATATATTTCGTTCCGCAGACAAGTATCTTTAACCCTAAGCAAGAAACAAACAAGTCCACCATAATATAGAACCCATGCAGTGTGCTAATATATTTCCATTGTTATGCTCGCTCTAATATTAATATGCTCGCTCTAATACTAATATAGAGCCCATGCTTTTGTGCTAATATATTTGCATAGTTATGCTCGCTCTAAATACACATATTTGCACAACAAATATATTTTTTATAAGGTTAACACCATTTGGTTTCAGTTTTTGTACAGTACAATAATCGGATTAATATGCACAAGGATGAAAACATAATTCGAATAAAAACTATTTCTTTGGTAATTGAAAATTTTTGTTGAAACAATACAGAAGGATTAATGTATTTTATGCGGTTTCCCTTAAAGTGACTGGTCAAGCAAAGAACCCCCTCCACTATCAGTGTGTCAGGGATTGCACTTAAAGAAAAAAAACTACCCAACTTACCTTATTAAAAATGTATTAAATAAAGAAGGAGAGGATTAGTTTACTGCTTGCTATGCTCTTAAAAGGAAAGCACATTTTTTCTTATGATTTCACTTACAAAACAACTTGATACATTATATGCTCGTTCAAGGCAATATAAATGTCTCCAAATATCCGTAGCTATGTCTCAAATCTATTAACAATTGACATAATTTTATACTGTACAAAAACTGAAACCGTATGCACATTACCCACATAACACCCATGCACTACACACAAAATCACACATACTCACACAAACAAACATAGCTTGGCTGACCTAAATCTGCAACAAAAAAAAAATAACACAGTATAATTTACAAAAGAGTTTATTAAGGCGATTTTTTAGTAACGAAACTAAATATTCCAGTTGGGCTTCAAAAACGATTAAAATCTGCTGGATTATAAATGGTTCGAAGCCAGACTGAAAAATTATGACTCGCATCGTATTACGTAGACTTTCGGCACCTCGGGGCCAACAAAACTGAATTAATCTTATAATTCTTATTTTACTATCCACTGAAAGTTGTCTATAAAATGATTGATCTATTTTACCATATCTTTATTCTATTTCTAAATGCGAAACTTTCCTATATGTAGGTTGAACCCAGGAATGCTTCCGGTTGCTTTTTAAAAGCGAAGCTTTTCTATAATTAGGGTCGGTCCGTCCGTCCGTACGTCCGTCCGTCCGTACGTCCGTCCGTCCGTCCGTCACGGATAGCTTTTTTCGTTAATTTAGACATGTTAGAATTGTCCTATCGATTTCAAATTTTGCATGGTGATTCCTTTAGTAGTTAGGTACGATTTAGAAAGTGTAGCAACTCTATAATCATTACCAAAATGTCCGTACGTCCATTTTAAACAAGTTGATTTTTTTTACTTTTTAAATAGCTTTTTTTCGTTAATTTAGGCATGTTAGAATTGTCCTATCTATTTCAAATTTTGCATGGTGATTCCTGTAACAGTTAGGTACGAGTTAGAAAGCGTAGCAACTCTATAATCATTACCAGAATGTCCGTACGTCCATTTTAAACATGTTGATTTTTTTACATTTTTAACAACAAATTTGTATGTGACCTAATTATCCGATTGGTCTGATTTTTGGTATACTGATTCCTGGGACAACAAAATACAATATTATAAGCGAAGCAACTCTATAATCAAGTCCTAAAAATGTAAGTATGTCCATAACCATTATCTTGTATCAAGCAGTTTTTCAACAAATTTACTTACAATTTTGCTTTGTCTCTTAAACATTCGCATTCTGATTTTTCAGTTCTGACATTATACAAGTGTTAATATCCGTTTGTCCTACCGTTTCAGAGCTTCGCTTTTATGGATGTTGTCATCCTTGTTTAGCTTTATATAGCAACAAACTATTACATGTCTCATTAACAGCCTTTTGAAATAACGATTCCTAAGACAATTAGACAAATATTTTAAGCAAATAATCTAGCTACAATTCCAAAATTATTTTTTGCAATTTTTTGACATGGAGACTGTGCTTCGCCTCATAGATTTGTCATTCTTGTTTCTAATTCCATTCTTTCGCAGTAAGAATATGGAGACTACATATTGGATTCAAAAGGCTTTGCTACTTTGGCAAAAAAAACGTTTCAATACAATATCTTTTCACCGTCTGAATGAACAAATTAGTAATTTGAAGCTCATTTAAGCACTTTTTGTTTGTTCTATTTCTATATTCCTAAGCTGCTACTAGATTAGCTCTGTCCGAGTGTTTTTATTCAGCAGACCAAAACCAAGACTTGCGCAAAAGCGTTGCAGAATATAAGAATGTTGAAATTAAGTAGCACAGCAATATGAAAATTAAAAATAAAGGCAATTTGGAAGGAGCAGGGATTTAAAGGGATAAGACAAATTGTCGATAAATTGATGTACATCCCCAAGGTTTTTAAAATTCCTAACCCCTGCGGGGGGGCTTATTTGTACATTCATATCTTAACCTAACCTATCCTGTATAGAAATACTTAATTAAATTAATATTTTACAACTCCTGCGTTTGTCCACTCCTACGTTTAGGTCCTGCGTTTGTCCTGGAACCAAAATACCTCTTCTGTCTATTACAAAATTTTTTTAAACGTTTGGGCACTCAACTTAATGAACCAACCAAAAAACTTAATAAAAGTTCTCAAAGTTGTTGAGCCAACGAATAGGAAAGCGTTTTTATAAAACTTTGGGGATTAGTTTAACTAACAACCCATTTTCCCCTCATTCTTTAAAAAACAGCCCAATGTCTCCCCCCTACATGGGCAAGGAGAATGTGTGCAACAAGAAAAACTTAATAATGCAAACTTACGTACGGATATTACCAAGCTATTGAGAAGCTATCCAACTAGCTATTCTAGACCTATAAAAACGCAATATAGACAGATGTTAATATTGCCTAATCTAAAAATATTTTTACTAAATTTTCCGTCTATTTTCTAACAAGAACAAATTTCTCCTAAGTAGTGCAGCTATATAAAAAAAAACTATCTCGATTGATTACTGGAAAATTAAGTCCTTTGTACTTATTTTATTACAAAGCTCGGGTATAGTTCCTTTTGTGGCAACGTCACTTAAGGGGCGTTTCGTCGTATTTTCACAGTAGCTTTGATAGGTGATTTTAGGTTAGGTTAGGTTAAGTTAGGTAATGTGATTTTGCCCCGCAGGGTTAGGCAATTGGAACCGCAGGGTTAGAGCCCCCCTTAGGGGGAAAGCTAGTGAGAAAATACGACGAAACGCAGGAGGCGTTGCCACGAAAAGGACTATACCCATTTTGCACGACATTTGGCTAAAAGCCCTGAACTTTTAGGGATCTAATGGGATAAAACAATGTATGGCCGATAAACTAATGCACATCCCAAATGAGGATACACATTATTACCCCTTAATTAGATTACATTTAGTGGTTGAAAAGTTTGGACACTCATCAAAATTCACTCAAGCTCACAAAGTTGCTAAGCCAACGAATAAGAAAACGTTATTACAAACCTTTGGGGACTAATGCAATTAACAGTCCATTGTCCCCTCTCTCTTGCAAACTTAACATTATAATGAGCTCAACTTATAAAATGCTAAGATCGACATTCCCTGTTCTATTAAAAACAAATAGCCCCACTAATAGTATCAAAACAGAAGGATCATACTTAGTTATGATGTTGTTTTTGCCAAGACTCTAACCAGAAATGAGCGATCACATCTACACTTTTGTAAGCAGTGCGGAAGGTTTGTTAAGTTGGACGTACAGATAAATCCTATTTATTGATTGCTGCGCTCTGGAAAATGTGTTATTTGGTATTCGTGACTTATTTTCACCACAATTATTTATTTATTTCTTTTCTTTTGTCTTCACTTCATGATTACTATAAAAACTAAGAAATATTTAGCAATATCAGATATAAAAAAACAAGGATGAAAAAATCAATGAAAGCGAAGCTTATGAGTGAGACTGTAGAACAAACGAACAATAACACTTGTAGAGTGTCAGAACTTGACAATATTAATTTAAACAAAGTTGTTGCAAAATTGCCTAAGGATAATGTTTAAAGTCATTCTTACATCTTAAGGACTTGATCATGCTTCACTTAAAAAAATTATCTTTTTGTATGTATGTATGTATGTATTTCAAAATTTTTACTATCGTTAATACAGTTATTATAAAATAATATAAAAATAAGTTACGAAATAGGTTAATGTACAAAGATAGTAGAGATTAGTACACCTCTTTTAGTACAGTCAGTACTGGTAGAGGTTTTACAACTAAACTCAGTTATGATAATAAGTTTAAGGGTGTAGCGAACAAGTGAGCACAGGGGAGCAAGGTGTAGAGCAGGGTAATGGACCAGAGTTGACCGGATTTTTTTATTTTGGTGAGCTTTTGATTGTATATTAGTCAATTTGGATTTAGATAGTGGAGTCTGTATGCATCTTAATTATTTACAGATGTTGCAAGTGTTGAGACTACATATTTCAATATTGGAGTAATTTTGTAGCATATTTTTTTTTATTACTTTTTTGAATTTAGAGATTGATGGAATTTCTTTTATTTCACTGTTGAGATTATTCCAGGACTGGGGAATGATGTATTTGGTTATGGATTTTGTATTTGAGCCATCAATTTTTATGTTGAGTAGGTTTCGTCTTAATCTTTCATGAGGCATTTCCTTTTGGATGTGTTCCTGAAGTGCAGCTGGAGCGTAGTTATGAACAATTGAATGTGCTATAGATAATTTGTTAATTTCAATTATGTCTTTAAATTTGAGTAGATTGTGTTTTTTTAGTAAAGGTTCACTATGTCTCTTAGATGTTGTTCCGTTTATAGATCTGATGGCCTTTTTTTGCAGTTTGCTGATGGTCTCTACAATATCTTTGTTGTTAGCCCAGATAGCGCAACCGTACGTTAAATTGGGAATGAAGAAGGCATTATATATTAAGATTTTTTGCCTTAAAGGCAATATTCTTTTAAGTTTCCAGAGAATGTGGTTGGCTGAGTTAAGTTTGTTAATTACGGTTTTTGAATGCGATTTGAAGTCTAGCTTTTCATCAATGGTGAAACCAAGGAAGTTGAATGATTTTACCTCATTTGTCGGGTTGTTGCTGTGAACTTTTTTAATGATTATGTTATCTATTTTAAGGTCTATGTTTTTGTTTGTGTTGAAGGTGATCATTCTTGTTTTGGAGGCATTTAAGGTTAGTTTATTGAGACTGAACCAATTTTTTAGATCCTTAAGGGTTAAGTTTGCTTTAGATTCAAGTTCCTCTTCAGTGTTGTAGGAAGGGGCAACTAGTGTGTCATCTGCAAAAAGGCTGATAAATTCTTTTAAATGGTTAGGCAAGTCATTAATGTAGATTATGAATAGGATGGGGCCAAGAATTGAACCTTGTGGCACTCCTATTGTTGTACGAGAGTATTCAGAGTAGCAGTTTCCCACTTTACATTTAATTTTGCGGTTTTTGAGATAGTTTGTGAACCAGACTAGCTCCTTCCCTTTGATGCCAATGCTTTCAAGTTTCTTTAGTAAGATGGGTATTTGTACTGTGTCGAAGGCCTTGGAGAGATCAATGAAGATTGCTGAAGTTTTCTTGTTATTCTTTTTGAAGTATTCCAGGGTGCTAATCATGCTTAACATTGCATGTGTTGTGTTATGTTTGGCTCTGAAGCCAAATTGATTTTTGTTTAGTATGTTGTTTGATTCAAGATAACGTCTAAGTTGGTATGCAACTACTTTCTCAACAACTTTAGAGAGTGAGTTAATGAGATGTATTGGTCTGTAGTTGTCTGGTGAAGTTTTGTCGCCTTTTTTGAAGATTGAAATGACAGTTGCTTCTTTGAGTCTGTCATGGAAGTTACCTTCTTGAAGAGAATTATTGATTATGTATGCAATTTGTTCAGGTATCGTTGTCAAAATAATTTTTGTGATTTTGGTGGGGATACCATCAGGTCCGCTGGACATTTTTGGTTTGAGCGAAATAGCTATTTTTTTAATTGTGTTAGAGTTTATTCTGCTGAATAAAAAGGATGAGTTTTTGGTAGGTAAATCATTTAAGTATTTCTCTTGCTCTTCATGAGTGGTTTTGATGTTGTCTGCTAGTTCCCTACCTATGTTTATGTAGAACTTGTTCATTGCTTCTGCAATATTTTGTTTATCTGTTAAAGTGTTGTTATTTATTTTGATGCAATTGATGTCATTATTTGTAGCTGGTCTATTGTTAGTTATTTTGTTAATTTTTTCCCACATTTGCTTGGGTTTGTCTTTGAGGTTTTTAAATTCTTGGTTATAGTATGCAATTTTGGCCCTACGGATAGCTGTTGAGAGCTCTCTTTTTACAGTTTTGTGTTTTTCAGCGATGTTAAGGTTATTTGATCTTGATTTCTTTTGGTATAAGGCTTGTTCCTTTTTTGAAAGAGTTTTGATTTCATTATTTATCCATGGACAAGGGATATTTTTGGTTTTATTTGAAGATTTTTTTAATGGAAAGCTTTCATTAAATTTTTTATCAATGATTTTGAAGAGGAAATTCCATTGGTCTGTAGAGTTATTTGCGTTTGTTAGATCTGACCAGTCAGTCATTAGAATATTGTTTTTGAAGTTCAATATGCTTTCGTGGTCGAAAACTCTTTTGTAGTAGGTATTTGGTTTAGACATGTTGACATGACTAGCTGAGGCTTTTATGATTAGAAAGTGGTCAGAGATTGAAGAAGGGAGAACATGACTGGTGAAGTTGTTTGGGTCATCTGTGAGAATATTGTCAATGCATGTTTTTGAAAGATGTGTTAATCTGGTTGGGATGTTTATGCATGATTTCAGGTTAAGATCAGCAATACCTGTAAGGAAGTGATTAGTCAGGTTATTGTTGAGATAGTTTAAGATGTTTATGTTGAAGTCACCAAGTATATCTACTGTTGCGTTTGGGATTGATTTATTTTTGTAATCAATAATTTTTTTAATGTCTGATAGGAAGTTATTTACGTTAGTAAATGTGTTGGATGGAGGTCTGTAAACAGAGGATATTAGTCTGTTTACATTTTTGAGTTTAAGGTGAATAGTTATTATTTCCGTGTCATTGTTAATGAAAGTGCACTCTTTTATTATGTTAACATTTAGTTTTTTTTTGGACAATATGGCAGTCCCACCACCTCTTTTATTATTCCTGAGGATGCTGGCAAAGTTGTAACCTGGTATGCTGAAATTTGTGTGATTACTCCAGACTTCAGTGAGGCAGAGTATGTCAATTTTGTGGTTGATTTCTTCTAGAAGAACATTGAGCATATCACTGTTCTTGTCTAGTGAGCGGATGTTTAAGTGACCTATTATAAAATTATTTATGTAGTCTGAGTTAAATGAGTTAAAATTTATATAGTTTGCTTTGTAGTCATTAATGTTGATGCTATATACATTCTCCACTATTTTAAGGTCATCTATATTGAATTGTGATTGTAGGATACCCTGTCGTACCTGCATCCCTGTGTCTCAAGTTAGCTACCCCCTGTTCGCTAAGGAGGCGTATGTATAACGAAGACATTCGCAGAATGTGAGACACTGAAATGTGAAATATTAAGTAATAATACTTAAAATCATATTATTATGTAGTTTTGTAAAGTTGAAAATAATTTGAAGAATTTTATGACATGGGTCGTCGCAGTTATAGGTATTAAAGAGAAGTATAGCTTACATTGAGATTAAATATTTATTAGTGTATGTAGCAATAAAAAAAAATTTATTTATTTATGTAGCAATACGGTGGTTAATAATATACCGTTACAGAGGTCTGCACTAAAAATTTTAGTTATTATATATGATAGTTTGTTTATGTTGAGATTAATATTTGTTGGTATGTAGCAAATTCATAATACAGTAACATAATATAAAGAAAGAAAAAACTACTTTTATTTATGTAGCAATAGTGGTCAAGAGAAGATTGTAGCTAATTAAATATTTGTTGGTTTGTAGCAAATTCATAATACAAGTAACATAATATAAAGAAAGAAAAAACTACTTTTTATATGTGGCAATAGTGGTTAAGAGAAGATTGTACTTAATTAATATTTGTTGGTTTGTAGCAAATTCATAATACAAGTAACCTAATATAAAGAAAAGAAAAAACGACTTTTTTTATGTGGCAATAGTGGTCAAGAGAAGATTGTAGTTAATTAGAAGATCCATATGCTTAAATAATAGGTGTTCTAGTTGAGAACAGAATTTTAAGTTTGTAGAAGGAAGTAAGAAGTTTGTAGGCTGGAGAATTGTATTGTAGTTGGTAATGTAGATTTATATCAGGATCTTTGGTTTTGTAGATGTTGTATGGTGTAGATGGTTTAATGGAAGCGCATATCCACTTGACTGAAAAAAGGAGATTGTTAGAATAGATTAAGTTTACAAGTATTGAAATGAAAAAGAAAATTTTCCTAGAGTGGCACTCTGTTATAAAAATCATAAAAAATATGAATTCAATTATAGACTTGAGAGTTATTGTATGTAGTTTGAGTGCTGACATAGAATTTTTTCTTACATATTTTGTAAAAAGTTTGTATTCATTAAAAACTTAGGAAATGGAGCCACTCTGTAAGAAGTAGTTATTGTTTTTTGGAATAAGGAATATATGGGGTAGATTGTATGATTTTTATATCCTCCTTGTATTTATTGTAGAAGGCGTCGATTTCTGAAATGTCCGTCCATTTTTCGTTGTATTTTAACTTCAAAAAATAGCGATTTTGGTGAATGCCGAGTCTGGTTTTTATCTTATCTTGCGTACGGATTGTATAACTTAGCTTGTTGATGCGATTAACCGCATTTTTAGCACAGGTCGGGATCGCTCTGTTCACTCCTAAGCCTAATTTTTTACCCAGTTGCGCCGCCCCTTGGAAGATGGCCTCTGATGCATAGATTTTGGTGTTGTTGTCTATATTTAGAGGATTAGGGGGGATGGTAAATTTGATAAGAGTTTTGTTTTTGTCTTTGGCTGGGATAATGGTGACCTGTTTGGGCTCAAATATCCTGCTTTTGTTAGCTAAGTCAATGTTCTCTGCGTCAGTCAGTTCTGTCTTATTTTTGTGTGTTTTGTATTTTTGTTTGATGCCTGTGGATAGAAGCTGTGTTATGGTGTTTTTGCTTTGCTCAACTGTGGCTTCACCCTTCAGGGTCAGAAAGTAATCATTCTTATTTTTTTTAAATTCACTACGGATTCTTTCTTCCCTTTTCACCCCTTCTCTAAAGATGCTTAAGTTTTCTTTGAATGCATTTGAGATGTTTAGACGCATTTTTTCAATTTGCCCCTTATTTGATTTAACTTGAAGGTTGTCAACACAGTGGTCAAGAATTCTGCTAAGAAATTCTTGCTCGTAGTCAAGAAGAATTAGGTTAGTATCTGTCATGATGATATGAGTGTGTGCAGTGATTGTTGATCTGTGTTAAGTGAGATTATTTATTTGTAGAATGATGGAATTGGCTATTTGCTTTTATGAATGCTGATGTAAAAAATTTAAGTATGTATTACTTAATGTTTGCTGTTTGAAGTATTTGTTTAAAATTTCAGTGTGTTCACTTTAGGTTTAATCACATGACTAACTGAGAACTGTATTCTCTGAGAGCTGAAACTAAAGAAACTTAAGAATCATTGTTCCAAAAATATTATGGGATAATAATTTTGTATAAAAATTGTTGTAAAAAAATCATCATGTTTAAAATTGACTTTCCAAAAACGATTATAAAGTTTATACGCTTTCCTTTCGTCCCTAACTGCTATAGGTTTCACCATGCAAAGTTTGAAATTGATAAGACAATTCTAGTATGCCTAAAATAACGATAAAATCGACCTGTTACAGAAGTAAGAACGGACGCACAGACCGACCCTAATTGTAAAGAATCTTGCTGTAAAAATAAAATTTGTTTGCATGTCTTTCTTTAATTTTATTTTCGAATAACCAGTAGCTGATAAGGAAACACTACAAATCTAATTTAGAATAGGTATTTATTGCATCGTATTATAGACAGCTTTCCGCGGATATCAAAAACTAAAAGTATAAGATTAAAACCAGTTTTGTTGAACCCGATGGGCCGAAGGTCTGGGCTGACAAAACTGGCTTTAATCTTATAATTTGTATCAATTAATACTTGTGCAGAGTTATCTTTAATACAATATTATACAGGAGTTTTCAATATGGCTGAGAACTGGCTCTAATCCATCGAATATTAATAGAGTTTGAAGCCATACTGAAAAAAATACTTTTTAGATTAATAATTTCATTTGTTTCAGGTGCTTATGAAGTGTGCTCCCACCAACTACCACCAAGTTTGTAACAAACATTTTTGAGTGACTGACCAGTAACCAACCCATACAAAAGTGTGATAACCAATAACAAAAAAATTTTATTATGACAACAATCATCCTGTTTTGAAATGTATTAACATATTTATGATAAGCTAATTTTTTACTGAACTTGAAAAATAAAACTCGTCTCGTCAGTAGAAAATTTAGTTTTTGTTGATAAAAAATATTAACTCCAAGTATACCTCTATACATTTTAACATTGACACCCCTTAAATATTATACACAAGCGGATACGCCCCTAGAGGCATCTAGTGGCACTTTTAAATGTTTGTTTTTTATAACAAATATAGGGCTTGAAAAAATAATTTCTATGTTGCGTTCAAATCTCTACGCGAAATTTTTTGTTTTGATTTTTTTTTTGCTATTTCTCTTGGGAGGGTGGTGGTACCATCCCCCAAAATAGGACCTAAGAAAAGCTACCCTGTTAAGGAGAACCCGATCGGTTCAGCTGTTAGCGAGATCCTTCAGTACTAACACACAGACAAATAGATATCCTTTTACTTTGTTATTAGGATAAACGAGCTTCCCTGATTTACAGTCTAAAATCTCATCCCTCCCTAATTACTTCTCTCCAAAATTTTATTATCATAATGAAAAATTCAATACCATAAATATAGCTTGAAAGATTAAAGACGACCTTTTCAAATCCTTTTGCATACTGTAAACCCACCATAACATAAAATTAACTTTTTTTCATCCCTCTGTTTGTAGAATATTAACCATACTTATTGTGTTTATCCTTTTCATATGTAACTTAATTTCTATCATTTATTTTGTAACAAAATTACATTTATTGAATATTATAAATCATATTTCATTTGAAGAAAAAACTTTTGGCTCTTAATTTTCCTTTCCTATACCACTATTTCATTTTGAAAAACTAAAATTTAAGAGATCATGTAGAAGAAAATACATTTTATAGAAAAAGAGTTTTTACAGACACAAGCATAAAGCATTACAATGTTATAAAGTATCTTATTGTACAATAATTGAAAACATATTAATCTACATAAAATCAATAAAAAAATAAATAAACCATGTTAAATATGTGTAGAATAAAATTCTGTAAAATTAAATGCATATTATATTTCCTAAATATAAGACGACATTTGCCTAACTAGCTATGTTAGTAAAAATTGTTGGGAGATTATAAAAAAGAGCCAAGACTTTCAGAGAAAGGAAGGGTTATAAGAAAAACAATATAACACTTTAATGTTATAATTATCATTCTGAAATCGCCTTTTTAAAATTAAAAAGAAGCTTGAGAATATACAAATGTACCATGGAGAAAAAAATATTGAAGGGAGAATCCTTCTGATTAATTAATAGGATCTTAGTGTGTATGTGTACCGAAGGGTCTCGCTAATCGATGAACTGGTATGGTTCTCCTTTACAATGTAGCTTCTTGTATATCCAGGGAAGGTTATAACTATTTTGGAGAAGAGTACCAACACTATCCTCCCAAGAGAAATCGCCACGAGAAAAATTTAAGAAAATTAGGACAACTATCTTAAAACCATAGTTGTACATGACCGTTACAGGAATTATCATGCTAAGTTTAAAACCACCTAACCTGCCTAAATTGACGATAAGAGGTAACCGTTGGACGGAATAACCCTACATGCAGAAAAGCTTTGCTTGAAGAAAAAAATTCAGTTTTGGACGGACGGATGGAGCAAAGTTATTAAGTCAACGAATAAAAAAAGGTTATTTTCAAACTTTTGGGACTAGTGTATTAAACGGCCTATTTTGTCCAATCTATTTCTGATACTTATTAAATGCAAATCTTTTCTATAATATGAGTCTGAACGAACTCCGTAAAGGTTAGCTCTTTTATTTAATCTAAGCAAGTTGAAATTTTTTGATTGAAAACTTTGGTTGATGATTCCTGTAACAATAAGGGTTTAGAAAGTGTAGCAACTCTGCAATCGGTACCTCTGCTTTATAGCTTTAGTTTTTGATATATTGAAGACGTAAGTTTAATGCAAATTATTGCCAGTTTCCCAAGTGCCAAGTCGAGCACATACACCCCCCCCCCCCATCTCCCGACCTTGAAAAAAAGAAGGGATACTTTTTAGTTTGTTTCTTAATTATAAAAGGTCAAGTTAGGATGGTTTATATTGGGTACCAGGGACCCTTGCAAGTTAATATAAGGAGGGAGGGGTTGTCAGTGCTCAAAAGACACTTAGAGGGAAAGCACCAAACATCTTTTATAATTTAAGACATCTTTTTCCATTAAGTCAATACAAAATTAACAGAGATAAACAATGAATAATGACACATAAAAAGATAATGTTAAAAATTATCTAATTTTCACAAGAAGAGCTTCTCCAAAGTACTTTCTAGCGGTAACGCTCCTAAAGGACTCTTGGGCACCTGAGAGACGGGTCGATCCTCTAATTTTATTTAAGTGGTAATAACTGAAACATTCCCTGGATCTATCAGAAACTTTACTGTAAAGAAGAAACAATTGCATGCATATATAATAGGGTTGGGCCGATACTTGGCTGGATACCGGATATCCGGTTGATTTATAATGACAGATAATCGTTATATGGCAAATTACTGGATATCTGGCCGAATAAAAGAACATCGGCCGAATAACCGGATATCTGGCCAAATAACCGAATATCCGGCCAAATAACCGGATACCCGGCCAAATAACCGGATATCCGGTCGAATAACTGGGTATCCGGCCAAATAACATATATTTGCCGGATATCCGGCATTATAAATCAGCCAGATATCCAGTATCCGTCCAAAAAAGTATCTGGCCCAATCATATTATATATGTATGCAATTTGACAATTTTGTATTTGGAAGATTACTTGCTACACTTTCATATGTTATAATTGAGACTGCCCCCATTTTTTTTGGTAAATTTCAGGTATATATCAACACACTTGAATTGAAATTTTGTAAAAAATCTCTAAAATTGGGATGGTACAAAAGCCCCAAAAAAGCCATAAAAACAGGGTTTTTTGCAGATTTTAAAAACTTTGCAGTGCTTGTACCGTCACAATTTTTGCATTACAGAAAAAATATTTTGCATGGGTCATTTTTATGCATAAATCAACCATATTTTGGCTGGGGGCGAAAATTTTAACAAAATTTTTCTAATCCGGGACGGGATAATGGACAGATACACCAACGGTCAAGAATACAAATTGATTATATGGCTTCGCTTATGACATTTTGTGGAAAATAAAAATTTTCTTTTTAATATGCACTAAAATTCGTTTTAATAATAAAGGAATTAACTTAAACACAATTCAATTCTTAAGTTAATATTAAAAACAAATGATTGGATTATTGTAGAGATCTAGTACTTGAGATTCTAAGGACAATAAGAAAGTTCAAGAGAAAGTAGAAGGCTCAATTTAAGTAGATATATGCTAAGTTACTTATAATAATTATAAAATGAAACATTTCCTTTAAAAATCACAAAACCTTAACTTTGTAAAGTAATAGAAGATTCTTCGGATCATATGAAGAAAATGAAGTCATTCCTAAAAAGGACAGAAATTCCCTTCCTTGGGTATAGGAAGGCTATTTACTTTCCTTTTTCTTACAAATTCTCAGTAAGGAAGGTGATTTCTGTCCACTATCTTACAAATTCTCACTAAAGGAAGGTGACCTCTGTCCACCATCTTACAAATTCTTCCTAATTCTTAGAAATTCTTCTTTTTCCTCACTATTACAACTATACTTAATAAATCTACCTTATTTACCCAAATTCTCACTTATTCTCAGAAATTCTACCTTAATTACACAAATTCTCCCTTATTCTAAGAAGACCTACCTTATTCTAGCAAATTCTTCCTTATTCTATGAAAATCTACCTTATTATAAGACATTCTTCCTTATTCTAAGAAAATCTACCTTATTCTAAGACATTCTTCCTTATTCTAAGAAAATCTACCTTATTCTAAGACATTCTTCCTTATTCTAAGAATTTCTTCCTTATTCTAAGAAATTCTTCCTTATTCTAATAAGATCTACCTTATTTATCCCATTTAGGACTTCTCCGACAAAGGTTTTGCAATAAAAATGGTGGTTGTGTGATGGGTGTTAGTGTTACTTAACCTAATACCTCGGGTGTTTGGGCAGTTATTTTGGTTTGTTGGACCTGGCGTTTGAGTTAATTGATAATACCCAGGGATCTAATGGGATAAGATAATGGCTAATAAAATTATGTAAATTTCAATGTTAAAACACAAAATTACCCCTTCTGTAGATTACAATTACAAACATTTGGACACTCAACTTAATACACCAACCAATTAAAATTTATTAAAAGTCCTCACAGTTGTTAAGCCAACTAATAAGAAAATGTTATTGTAAATATTTTTGGACTTGTGTAATTAACAGCCCAATGTCCCCTTTCTCTCTCTCTCTCTGCAAACACCAATATTCTCTGTTTATGTAATACTTTTTGAACCACGGTAGCGCGTACATCCCCAATGATGATGCACAAAATTATCCCTTCTATAGATTAAAATTAGTGGTTGAAACGTCTGAACACTTAATTAACCAACCAATAAAAATTCACTCAAGTGCGTAAAGTTGTATAAACTTACAAATAATAAAACATTATAATAAAACTTTGGGGACTAGTGTAATAAACAGACAATTGTCCCCTCTCTCCCTGAAATAATAAAAGTATAAACAAAATTAAACATGGATGACAGCATCCATAAAAGCAAAGCTCTAAAACGGTAGGACTTACGGACACTAACACATGTATAGTGTCAAAACTGAATAATCAGAATATAAAAAAAGGAGTCAAAGCAAAATTGTGAGTAAATTTGTTGGAAAAACTTCTTGATAGAGGATAATGTTTATGGACATATTTAATTTTTTTTGCCTTGATTATAGAGTAGCTTTGCTTATAATATTGTACTTTGTTGTCCCAGGAATCACTATACCAACAAATTATAACAATCGGATTATTAGATCACATAAAAATTTGTTGTTAAAAAAGTAAAGAACCAACATGTTTAAAATGGACGTACGGACATTCTGGTAATGATTATAGAGTTGCTACGCTTTCTTAATCATACCGAACTACTAAAGGAATCACCATGAAATCGACAGGATAATTCTAACATGCCTAATTAATGAAAAAAGCTATCTCTCTCAGACGTACGGACGGACCAACTCTAATTATAGAAAAGCCTCGCTTTTTAAAAAGAATGACAATATCCATAAAAATGAAGCTCTGAAATCAGAAGGACCTCATTGTTATAGGAATCATCATGCCAAGTTTAAAATTGATAAAACAATTTTAACTGTTTAAATTAACGAAAAAAGCTAACTGTTACATACAGACGGACCAACCCTAATTATAGAAAACCTTTGCTTCGACCACTTTGAAGTCTCAGGGATCTAAAGGGATAAGATTATGTGTTCAATTTTTCAACTATAAGTTAAGTCAGTATTTAAATTATGTATCGTACAGACTTTAAGGTTATAGAAAACATTCACATTTTTAAAAGAAAATATACAATTTAACATTAGCGATTGGGTGGGGTGGGGGAGGGTAGATAGATAGATAAATACTATGCTATTTGTTGTACAGTTTACATGATTTGTAATTTACATAATTCTAATCTTACGTAACTCCAGTCTTGTATATTTTAATGTTTTTATGTGCAATCTTAGTTCGTTATTGATAAATAATTGCTATTCTGCATAATTTTACACATTGCTATCGTGTTATATAAAGATAAATGATGATCACTGTTCAAAAAGTTTAATTTAAATATTTCTGGAGAGAACAACAAAAACTTTCTTTATACCCCAAATAGTACAAATTCATAGTACGCCCTTGCATCCATTACATAATTATCAGCTGATTTATAGACAGACTGAAAATTAAGTTGCCAACCATTTGAGGGGGGGGGGGGTCGTACTTTTCATTATATACAAATATCTGACTCTCTGCCTGGGTTTTTATTTTATTATTGTAAAGAAAAAATTTTTTTTTTTTTTGGGGGGGGATGATTTTCCATTTTGGTCTAATATTTGTATCAGTTGGCAAGTAGAACAGATTATTGATACAGCTAGTGTGTTTTACAGACTGGGGTTCCTTCTATTAAAATGTACTTTATGAACAAACAAATATTTCAGGTCAAAAGATACAACCCAAACTTATCCTACACATCTTGTTCTGATATCCCAATAAACATAAGGAAATATATGTGAGAAAAACCAAGATTTTGAGAGAATAAGGAAGGTAAAAAGGCAGAATTTATATATTCTCTATACCTCTATTTCAGTTATGATATCCCAATATAAATTAGAAAAATTATCTGAGAAAAAGGAAGAATTAGGGCAATTAAGGAAGAACTTCATAGAATAAGCTAGGTTATCTGAAAATAAGAGAGAATTAGTAAGGAAAAGGAAGAATGTCTTAGAATAAGGTAGATTTTCTTAGAATAAGGAAGAATGTCTTATAATAAGGTAGATTTTCATAGAATTAGGAAGTATTTCTTAGAATAAGGTAGATCTTATTAGAATAAGGAAGAATTTCTTAGAATAAGGAAGAATGTCTTAGAATAAGGTAGATTTTCATAGAATTAGGAAGTATTTCTTAGAATAAGGTAGATCTTATTAGAATAACTAAGAATTTCTTAGAATAAGGAAGAATGTCTTAGAATAAGGTAGATTTTCTTAGAATAAGGAAGAATGTCTTAGAATAAGGTAGATTTTCTTAGAATAAGGAAGAATGTCTTTAAAGGAAGCCTGCAAGAAATACCACGCTTTAACTGCTGAAAAACTGCCACAAGTAGACCCAATACCCCAAATTTGAAGCCTTCAGCTTCTATAACAAAAAAGTTCTAGGCATTTTAAAATGACATTTTATGTACAATGGAAATTTTGAAAGAATTGCAATGCTCATGTTGAAAACTTTGAAATTAAACTACGTGGCCTAGAAACAAAATTATAAGCTTATTTTTGTCATAAATTTAGGTTTCCAGTAACTAATTATATTTTTACAATAAAAATACCCATTTTTATAGTCAAAATCATTAAAAAAAATTAAGTTTTACTTGCGTTGTACCGAATGTACTGTAACCAATCAGAAGGCTGAATCAGCTTAACAACCAATCACAGCTAAGCTTGTATTAGTTTACCCCTTTGTTTCCGCTATGATTTTTGTTTAAAAATGCAATTTAAATCGAATTTTTTTCATAGATTTTGTTTATGAAATGTGGTGTTTTTATTGTAAAAATGTAATCAGTTACAGGCAATCTAAGTTTCTGACAAAGATAAGGTTATAATTTTAAGTCTAGGCAACGTTATTAATATTGTTTTTTCTTTTATGAGCATTGGAAATCTTTCAAAAATTCCATTGTACATAAAATGCTATTTTGAAATGCCTAGAACTTTTTTGTTATTGAAGCTGAAGGCTTTAAATTTGAGGTATTGGGTCTTCTTGTGGCAGTCTTTCAGCAGTTAAAGCATTTTATTTCTTGCAGGCGTCCTTTAATAAGGTAGATTTTCATAGAATTAGGAAGTATTTCTTAGAATAAGGTAGATCTTATTAAAATAACTAAGAATTTCTTAGAATAAGGAAGAATGTCTTAGAATAAGGTAGATTTTCTTAGAATAAGGAAGAATGTCTTATAATAAGGTAGATTTTTATAGAATTAGGAAGTATTTCTTAGAATAAGGTAGATCTTATTAGAATAACTAAGAATTTCTTAGAATAAGGAAGAATGTCTTAGAATAAGGTAGATTTTCTTAGAATAAGGAAGAATGTCTTATAATAAGGTAGATTTTCATAGAATTAGGAAGAATTTCTTAGAATAAGGAAGAATGTCTTAGAATAAGGTAGATTTTCTTAGAATAAGGAAGAATTTCTTAGAATAAGGTAGGTTATCTGAGAATAAGGGAGAATTTGTAAGGATAAGGAAGAATTTATTAGAAAAGGTAGATTATCTGAGAATAAGGAAGAACATGGAGGTATTGGGTTAATTTTCTTAGAATTAGGAAGAATAAGTGAGATTTAGGAAGGTGATTTATATCCTCTTTTTCAGATATGTAAGAAAAAGGAGAGTGATTTATGTCCATATTTGAGATATCTGAGAAAAAGGAAGATGATTTCTGTCCTTTTTGGAAGGGAATTTCTGTCCTTTTTAGGAATGACTTCATTTCCTTCATATGATCCGATTCTTCCTTTTTTAACTAGCGGCTACGCAACTAGGCCTCTGAGGGTACTTGAAGTGGAGGGGGTTGAATTCAACCACCTAAAAAGTTAAAAAAAAACTTTTGGTGGGGTAGGGCAAATTTCCTCTTTTTTGGAGGGGACATCCCCTCACAAAATATTTTGAAACCTTCCCAGGACATATGAAGCTGCAATGTAAAGGTTAGAGAGATCCTTTGGAACTTACTGTTACTTTTATAGAAGGATAAAGACTATAATTATAAGGTCATACACTAGATTATTCTTTACTGAAATAGAAATGCAAGGTATAAGCATCCTTAAGATGATTTCAACATGCTTAGTTTAAGAATTTTTAAATTTTAGTTTTAAATAAAGTCACATTTTTAAAAACCTAGATTTTTATGAAAATTTTTAAAACTTATTTTAATGAAGCTAGAAAAATAGCCTAAAATCACCTTAAGACTTAAATACACAAATAAAATAGCCTGAGGCTATCCCTTTTCAAACTTTAAAAGAAGTTTAAATTCTGTCAAACTCACCCCCCCCCCCGAAAAAAAATCCTAATTTACAAGTTGAACTGGTCGCTTAAAAATGGAAAATTTTTCTTCGTGGTTACAATGATTTTGCTTTCAACGATATTAAAACCCACCAACACAGAGAAGTACGGGCACACAGACAGACAAACGGACGGACGGACAGGCCAATGGATGGACAGAACACTGCATTCTCTTGAATGCAGCGATGAGTCATAGAACTCAGAGTCACAAAAAAATAACGTTCATACAACAATACACAAATTTAAAAAATATATAAAAGTCCCTTCAGATATTATCATATATTGAGTAAACAACTAAAAGAATATATATTAAGATTTGTTATTGATGAGCATTGAAATAAACTCAAATAGTTTTTCTTCAATTAAAATATCTCCCCAAAAGGATAATTATTACGAAGTACATAATAGTTATTTATCGCATCATATCATAAACAGCTTTCCGCGGTTATAAAAATGTACAATTATATGATTAAAACCAGTTTTTTAGCCTCGAGGGGCCAAAGGCCCAGTCTAACAAAAATAGTATTAATTGTGTGATTTGTATTTTAATACTGGTAGAAAATTGTCTGTAAAACGATGCTATATATGATTTTTCATTATGGCTGAGAACAAGTTCTAATCCAGTGCGATTTCGAAGCCATACTGGCAAAAAGAATTACGTGTGTCATTGTTACAACACCACGAAGCGACAAAACTTGGGTGTTTATTTGAAAGGGACGAGAATCGGGTGCTTTATCAATTCCACAACCCTTAGGCAAATATTAAAGGAGGATGTGCATAAGAATGGGCTGGGCTGAGGAGGGGGTTACTCAAGAACACTTTAACCAAAATTGAGCTAACTTCGGATTTTAGCTTCTATAGAGCCAAAGTTACTTTTAAAATTATCAGTAACCGCCGTTCACCGCCGTTTTCCGCAGCTGTACAATTTTTTTTTGCTTTTCTCACCGAATTAGGCAAAATCTTTTAAGGATGGTCAGTAAAAATAGATTTTAAAAAACAGTGATTTGACCGCCGCTACCGCCGTTAACAGCAGTTTTCCGCCGTCGCTCAATATTTCGTTGTCAAGATAAAATGAGAAAAGGAAAGGGGATCGACTGGGTAGGCAGTTTATGCTGTTGTTATAATAATATGCTATTTGATATGATACATGTGTGGAAATGGATGTTCACCTATTTGTAGAGATAAAAAGAAACCATTTATGGAATCTTACTTGCCTTAACTTCACCCTCTAAAACAAATTAAAAAGCTGCAGGCTAAAAAATATAAGCAAGGATAAAAATATACATAAGGAAGGCTCAAAATATTGAAGTTTGTAACCAACCAAGAAATCTTCACAATGAATTACAGAAAGCTAAAATCGCACTTTAATGTTCTTGATTAAAACACAATTTTCAAGATTGTTAAAGCTGAACTAATTTTTCTTGTTTTATAACGTAAAAGATTACTTTTTTTGGACAATTATTTATATTACGACACTGGAAAACCTTCTCTACAATAATATTATTTAAAAAGTCTATTTCTATGCAACAACTCTTTCCTTCCTCACTTTTAAACCAAAAACTAAAGCACTAATTTGGGCTCGGCAAACTCGCGTCAGCCACATGTAAGCCTAATGGAAATCAACCTTTTACTATTTTAAAAATCAGCAGGAAATCTAAACCTGACCCAACTATGACAATTTTAAGGCATCCAAACAGATTTAAATTTGAACCTCATTCGCGGGTGCCGAGCCCTGCTGATCATACACTAATTATACTTTCATAATTGTTCAATTAAAGAGTTGGTTGTCTTATTGGTACTGTCTCTTAGACTATACTATATACTATTTAAGTATATGTACTCTACAGTTTGACTTTAATCTAGAAAGTTATCTTACCTTATCTTGTCCTATTTAAAGTAGTAAGATTTTTGTCTGTAGCTTAAGATCTCAATAACTACTATACTTGTTAAGTTCTCCATGTTAGGGAAGCTTCACATATGTCCCGTGAAGGACATAGGCTCTTTAATTTTCATGTTTAGGTTCTAGGGTTTTTTGAAGCCATTTTCTTCCTTTCTGCCTCTAAAAATACAGAGCCCTTACGAATATATAAATCTATAAAGTTGCTTTGCTTTAAAGTTATTTTAAAAGTAAAAAAATGTATGAAGTTTACTGATGAAATTTACTGTCCATCCCCATATAAGGAAGGTGTGCTGAAAATCTTATAATAAAGCGTTTTACTAGTTAAGCGTGCACAAGGGGTGGGGGGGGGGAGAGTAAGAATGTTTTGATAAAAAACTTATGTCTCGAGTTTTCGTTAAATGAAAACTTGTTTTCTCTAAAGAAGGTGTATCAACTTTTTTGCTTTTTATTTAAGATAGCTAGCCGGTTCTTTCAGTAAGTAGTAGATGTAAAATTTTTCATAGAATTCAGATATGTAATCGTTTTTTTTGTAGACCTCTTATTTTTTAAGTAATTTAAGTTTTTTTTAAAAATAATTAAGTCGGTTTTAAGGTACTAAAACGCAACAAAATAAAAGAAGAAAATGGCCAGTATGAACAAAAATAGTAAGATCTTAAATTTGACACCTTACTTTTAAAATTCTGTTGAGTAATTATTGAAAAAATCAATTTTTTTAACCTCGGTTTAATCAAAACTTTGAAGTAAAATATAATCTTCCACAGGCATAAAAAATATGGGTTCATATATAACTTTAGAATCAGAAAAATATTATGAATCCATTGTAAGCTAAATTGAAAAAGTTTTATATAACTATAATAAAAAATATAAGTTTATTTTAAGAATCATAATTTTCGGCTTTAAAGGGTTGAACAACTTGAAAACTTGAAACTTGAAATAAACCTAAATAAATATACATACAATGTAACAGATATTTTTTAAACACAAGAAACAAAGCATTTTTAACTGCATTGTTTTGAAGTTTATAAACAGATTGAAGCATATTTGTTCATAATTTTTCGTTCTTTACATGTTATGTAAGTATCAATATTTTCATTGTAGTATCTGTTGTATATATTCTATGAACATTATTCTTTTTTTGTCAATTCTATTGGTTGAGGATTTGAGGTTAAGCTTCCCGATTAGTCAATTTTTGAGACTTTGGCTAGTTTAATAGTTACAATTAAGTGTTACATGTAAAAAATAATACATTAGGCCATTTTTATTATTTTTATTTTTTACTTTTTTTAATTTTGCTTACAATGGATTCGTAATATTTTTCTGATTCTAAAGGTATATATGAACCCATATTTTTTATGCCTGTGGGAGATTATATTTTACTTCAAAGTTTTGATTAAACCGAGGTTAAAAAAAATTGATTTCTTCAATAATTACTCAACAGAATTTTAAAAGTAAGGTGTCAAATTAAAGATCTTACTATTTTTGTTCATACTGGCCATTTTCTTCTTTTATTTTGTTGCGTTTTAGTACCTTAAAAACCGACTTAATTATTTTTTTAAAAAACTTAAATTACTTAAAAAATAAGAGGTCTACAAAAAAAACGATTGCATATCTGAATTCTATGAAAAATTTTACATCTACTACTTACTGAAGGAACCGGCTAGCTATCTTAAATAAAAAGCAAAAAAGTTTATACACCTTCTTTAAAACCTAACAGAATTTATTAATATTTAAACAAAGTGATGTTTTTATTACTGCTATTGGTTGCACCCCCAGCTAATATGTACTTAGCTCCAAGAGGAGAATAACCCTATTATTTTTCCTTAAGACCCACCCCGTAAGATTAGTTTTTTAAAGGGAGATATTTATGTTTGGGGAGTATTGTCATAACAATAAACACCCCCCTCCCATAATATTTTATCCCTTTCAAGGATCAATAAACAATCGGTTTAGCAGTTTAATAAATATTACTGGACATGCATCCGCATATATAGACAGAGAGACATTTTGTTACTTTCAATAAATATATTCTAAAGGGGTGGCCATATTTTGAAGTTTGATCTTATGTGTTCATAAACTTTAAATTCTTGTTTACCTATTAATTTAAAGTAGGTAAAGTATGTCGAATGTAGAAATTTAAGGATTTTTTTCGTTCGAACTTTTTATGCAACTTAAAAACAACCTCAAATTGAATTGTCAAGAAAATACAATATCAAAAAGGTAAACTTTTAAAAAATCCTCAAAATTTTCGATATACCTTCAAGAACTTCGCGCATATGAACTTTTTATAATAGGTTTTTATCGAACCATCAATTCTATTTATGAAATATTCAAAATGTTCTGAGCATACAGTTTAAAAGTCAACCCCAACTCAAAAAATTCTGTTGACGCCTCATTCTACCATATTAAGCAACAAAAGTAAAGTTTTGTAAAATACCTTCATAAGATTATATATGAACAATATAAAATAAAACTAAAAGTGAAGCACTTGATTGAAAAATATTTTAATATTGTGATTTTTAGGTTAAAATAAACCAAATAAAATCAAACTTGCAATAAAACAGTTATGATTTTAATAACTCAGGAATAAGGTAAAGCCAACAAGCAAAATAAATCTAAAATAATATTTGGAGGGCAGATAAAAAGGTCGTCAATTTTACTGTGTTGCCCACCAACGACAGCTAAAAATTATGTATAGGTTTCGAGATTTCCCCCAGAATTAATTTGGTTGTTGGTATAAGCCGATTGTAACCCTGATTGAGCGTATATATGCAATTTGAGTATTAATTAGGTTAATAATTACAATGACTTAAAAACTTTAGGCATCATAATATTTAACTACAACTATTGTGTAAAACCATGGCTAGGCAGTCGATGTGGATTGCTACAGTTTTTTTTTTTAACAGCTAAATGCGATTTAGGATTTTGGCTGCCGAGCCCTAGTAAAAACACATGACAAATTACTATGACTGCATGTTATATAAAATCTGCAAAATATTTGAATTTTTTACAATTTTTTGGTATTTCAATTTTTTACAATACCAACATCATAGAATTGCCAAAGAATTGCTTTTAAATCACCTAAAGCCCCGCTTGCTAAAACTATCATTGACACAAGTATCCAATGATTACTTCATTAGAGGCTTCACCCATAGCATCTAGGGGGCTGTATCATAGCCTAGAATCTTCAAGAGCAATAATCAAAAATGTCAAAAGTATAACCATCCCAGAACCCAAAGCTGTCAGGGGGTAACTCCAACCTTTGAAAACCCTCATGTTACCTACTCCTAAAAAACATGGGCGTCCTTCCCTGGACTTATGTGAAGCTTTGCTTAAAAGGAGAACTCAATCTGTGCAGTGGTCAGCGAGATCTTAATGGACTGACAAAAAATGTACGGCAATTTACTTTTAGATTAATCTTTTAAAACGGCAGATTTGATATAACAAGCACTAAAGCCTAATTCACAAGAATTTATTAGGTTGGAAAAAAAAGACCAAAACTTGTCCAAATAGTTAGCAATTAGCACAACAACTTTTGTGAATTTGACTTACTATCTTTCTTACCTTTAAACCAGAGGCCAGGAATCAACCTAAAAACAAACAAAAAACTATCAATAGTTATGAAAATAATATCTAATGTATTTGAAAATAAATGGACAAATGAAGAACTTTATATACAACTTATTTATGAGCTCAGAAAAATTTGTGTGCTCAGGTATTCACCACAGGGGGGGGGGGCGGGGGGGTACAGTGTAAAGCTGTAGAGCCTTTCGGGATTATAAAATAGAATTGTTTCTCAAAATACTTTTTTAAAATTTACCTGTTGGTTGATTAGATTGCTCCAAAATCTTAATAACTTAAGTCACTTAAAAAAAAAAAAAAATTGTCCCGACAAGAATGACAACATCCATAAGTAGCAAAGAACAAAAAAACGGACAGAGTGAGTTCTGAGTGTTGTCTTTTTAGTGTGAATAAATAGAGAGATAAGAAATCACAAAACCTTTCAAAAATAATTATTTTTATGTTTTAGAGCATAAACGACAGACAGCATGAAAACTACAATGGGAAAGTCACATTTCCCCCATAGCTTACGGACTGCCTGGCTGACAGACAGACATAGTGAATTATATAGTAGCTTCCCAGTAAATCAGAAGAAAAGAATTATTTATCATTTAATTGTCAAAAAAGTTCAAATCAGCAGGTTTTACACCAACGCACAGACTATCTGGTAACTTTGAAAGAGTTGCTACAATTTCTGCACTGTATCTAACTATTACAGGAATCATATTTCAAAGAGCTAACTGCAAAGTACGTACGGACTGACCCTGAATGTAGGAAGCTTCGCTAAAAAAAAGGCTAGTGATGTTGCAGATAAGTAATTATAAAATTTTAAAAAGAAAAAAATATAAGCAAATCACAGTAATAAAAAACATAATAGTTGATTATCGCAGTTATGAAAAGGAAAAAGATAAAGATAAAAACCAGTTTTGTTAGACCGAAGGGGCTGATATATTTCTGGAAAACTGCTTGTAATAAGTTGCCATATATGATTTTCAGTATTTTTTGAGAACCGGTTCTAGTCCAACGAATAATATCGAAAACATACTGGAAAAGCTTTTATTAAGACGAAATCAACAAGAAAAAATATCCATAAGAATCAAAGCATAGAAATTTCAATAAACGTCGAAGAAACGGACTAACAAAGAAAATTATATAATAGATACTGAATCTAAAAGCCAAGAATCCTACATTTCTCCAAAGTATCAGATTTCAAATATAATATGTAGCCTTATTGATAAACAGACGGAAAAAGTTACTCAGAGTAGATACCTTATTGGATATAAGAAACTTTCAGGGCTCGGCTGCCGCGACTAAGCCTCAAACTAAATTTTAAACATGTCCATATGCTTTGAAATTCTTTTAAAAAAGGGATTGTCATATAGGGTCAGGTTTGGAATTCCAACTGAATTATAAAATTGTAAAAAGTTGATTTCCCTGAGGCGGCTGTCGAGCCCTGGAAACTTCAGCATTTAAGCCGCTTAAATCTTATTTCCCCTTCAAAAGGAAAGGTTTTCAATACAAGTAACTTAAGAAATGTAGGTAACCCCCCCCCCCAAAAAAAAAAAAATATTATTTTAGAAAGGTCATTACCTCTCCCCACTCTGTAGAAATTTTTTCCCAGGGTAAAAAATTTGGTAGTAAAAAATTCAGTTGTGCCTTTTTACCCCACCATATTTTATATATTGAAATATTGTACCTAACTAGATCAAAAAGCTTGATCTTTCTAGACTGAAAACTCTCCTAAAAATACTGGGGGGAGGGGGGGGGGGGGGTATGGATATAGAATACGTTGATATTGTAAGTGATTTTACATATCCTGATAAGATGTTGCTTTCTCCTGGCTGCCTAACATTATTTGTTACTCCCCAACCAATAACTTTAACCCATACCCTTCACTGACCACGGAGAAACTTATTGACCAATATTCGAAGACTATTTTACAACCTAAATAGAAAACAAATATTCCCCTATCCAAATATCTACGTATTCTATATCCAAATGAGAGGATTTTGAAATAAAAATTTTTGCATTAATCCCAGTTTTAGTTGCCTCTCCGAGGCAATAAACAGTAATATAATTTCTCGTATTCATTCGAATCCGGTGGATAGGAACCAGTTCTCATCCATACAAAAAAAAATATGTCTCGAGTCTAGAATCGTATTTTATCCAGCTTTCTACGAATATAAAAATGTACAATTATAAGATTAAAACCAGTTTTCTTACCCCGTGCCTTCGGCACCTCGGGGCTAAAAAACTGGTTTTAATCTTATAATTGTACATTCTATATCCGCAGAAAGCTGTTTATACTACGATGCGAAGAATAACTATACTAATTTCATTTTACAGTCCTTTAAAAACTTTCTGGAACAAAATGTATATAACCTATCATGGGCATGATTATTACAATAAAAACAAACTACCAAAGACCACATATTGCAACATAAAAAATATTAGTTATTTCTATTTAGAACCATAATTTGCTGTAATGATACAATAGGGACAAATAATTCATAATTGGAAAAAATCACTTCTCTGATCACCAAATTTACTTCAAGCATGACGCATGCCTGCCTAATTAGTACTGATGTTGTAAAAAGTACATAAATTGTACTTTCAAAAAAATATTATAAAATTTTTATTTAATTTTAAAACTCTTTAATATTTTTTTCTTGAAGTTTTTTTTATATTCTAACGGAACTTTTTTTATGTAAACTACAGTATTCTTGAAAATTGTTGTCGAAAACTCCCAGATAGAAGTTTAATAAATAATTGTGTGAATGTAAATTTTTAAAATAACGACAAAAGTAAAACTGGGTTTTAAATCACAGTTTCCAACAGTCCTTATATATAAAGTAGTAAGCTTTTTTCTGTAGCGAAGGATCTCACTAACCTCTTAAGCGACATGGTTCTCCTATACAGTGAATATTCTTATAGGTCCAGGAAAGGCTTAACATTTTTTGGGGGGATGGTTTCTCCCACCTTCCAAAGAAATGGCCCAACCCACAAACAAATTATTTTTTTCTTTTTATAACTAAAATAAAATTTGGGGGGTACGACTCCCCTGTCAACTTGTTAAGTGAACTACAGTCGTTGTATAGGTGATCTTAACGACACACAAACCAACACGCTTTTATCGTCTTTTAGCCTTAATTAAGGACGTCTAAAATCCCCCCTTCCTAAAAAAATTGGGCCAGCTTTTTTTAAAATTAGGGTCTGTTGATTTCAAACTTTGCATGCTGATTCCTGTCAAAGTTAGGTATGATGAAAAAAGCGTAGAAAGTCTAAAATCGTTACCAAAAAGTCTGTACGTCCATTTAAAACATGCAGATTTTTATATATTCATCGTATTCATATGCATTCGTCAACTCTATTCTTTTTTTCAATTGTTTCAAGGAGGGGCCAGGAAATAGCATGAAACTTTTAGAGATCTATAATGAGCCTACTAAAAAAGCACACCCTAAATAAGTTAATTTATCGTGGAGATCTTTTGCTCCAAACAAAAAAAAACTTAAATAATTAAAGCTAAACTACAAAATCACAGTAATTTCAATATAAACATATTTATAGACGTTTAAATTGTAATTGTATAGAGTTAAGATCATTAGGCCATGGGCATCCCGATATTATTGTTAAAGTATGAGTCACCCATAGATTCCAGTCTTGATCAGGGATGTAGGGAGTGGACAATGAACAAGAAATTCTTAATCCCCAAATTCTGATGTGTGTAATTGTATTGAGGCTGGTAAATATTTGGAGTAGAGGGGAGTGTAGATTAATTAAACAACCAAAACCCTCTCCCTCCCTCTTATTACTAACATTCATAGAGCTAGATTGTTTAAGGCTTCTTTAAGAGGTTTGATGTATAGGTACAAGGAGGGATATTATATAGGGATAAAACTATTTTGCCTCCAACTATTTAAGATAAGATAAGAATAATTCAATTGACATTAAAACTATCAAAAAATATTATTATTTTATACTGGTGATTTGAAATGATGGAAGCGTGGAAGGAAATTCGGCAATTTCAACAACAGACATACATACGAAGTGAGGAAAGCTAAGCTTTATAGAAAACGCTTTAGGTTTAAGTAAACATTATAGTTTTGAGCTTTAGAGCAGTAAGTTATTTTTTTTCTTCTTAAAAATAACTTTTGATTTCTATTGCACCTTTGGAGTTCTCCTTTTCATGGAAGATACAAATAAATCCGAGGATGGTTTCATGGTTTTTTAACTAGATTTTATTTCTTTAGGTTTTAGGCTATTTTCTGCACCTTTCATATCCCTTCGAAACCAAGCACAAAGATGCTAAAGACAGTACTTGTAAATTTAGAAAATCAGGGTTTGGATATTTTTATTTCATTTTGAGCCAAAGATAACATGAAGTTTTAGTCTGTGTATTTTCTGGTTACTAAGACCATCAAGAGTTCAAAGGGTCCCTTACTATTTACCTTAAAAAACTATTCCATGTACGAAGATTAAGAGTGCCTAAATTTTTTTTATTACATATCCCTCAAATTTCTTTTTTTTGAGGAATATATGGCTGATAAAAAATGTTGCATATCCCAAAAGAAATTTTCTTTATGGATTAGGAGAACAAACCCCCATGTGCATGTGCATGTGCAAGCATATGGTCTCAAACGAGTCATAGCCATGGTCAATTAGAAATCTATTTTCCAGTATCGCTTCGAAACCGATTAATATCCGGTGGATTAAAACCGGTTCTCAGCCATACAAAAAATTATGTACAGCATAGTATTATATCCAGTTTTCTATGGATATAAAAATTTACAATCATAAGATTAAATCCAGTTTTTATATTAAGTGCCTTCGGCATCTCCGCGGAAAGCTGTTTATAATACGATGCGATAAATAACTATTCTAACATTTCAAAATATGTGGCTATAAGCGGGCCCTCTATTCAGTATGGGTGGGGTAAATGCCTAGAGAAAGGTGTATATTCATTCTACACCATGCACAAAAGTCAAGCAATGATGTGAATAAGACAGCTAGATACTATTCTTATTAGGACAGTAAAATTGGTGTGGTTGTGCTAGACTTTACTTTTTTAGAAGCAGTTTTTGATGACAACCATAACTCTCCTTTCAAGGTGTCTTATCATGTCCGCTAAAATGTGATACTAAAAATTAAGGGATCGGCAGCATCAGCCGTCTTTATTGATTTATGTAGCAAAAGCTGTTGCTGTTATTTTTGTTTTTAAAAAAGTAGCTGAAGCTGCAGTTGCCAGCAGCAGGCTAATTATACGATCAAATTCCGAAAGGGTAGCTGAAGACGTCTGCATTTTTTGCTGATGATTCAAAATTCCTTATGCATAGCATACATGTATTTAGGTACAGTAATTTATAACGTTGTTAAATTTCATAACCTTATTGACTATTGACTCTATAGGAGTGATGACGCTTCGGGACGTCCTCTCCACGTCACATTTGAACATACTCTGCATTTAAAAATGCAATGTAACGCGCTCAATCGCATAGGGTATCAACAACCATCAGACAACCAACCCTTTGATCGCCGACCTTTGCCTGAAAAGTCTTTACTGTGCATTGTAATAAGTTGCGCATGTTTTTGGCTAAAGCATTCCCCATACTCTAACTATTTATGTCGCGCATCAGACATAGCCGCAGTAGGAATCATTTTTAACGTCTTTAGTTATGACGCGGTGTTGGACCGAGATTCGAACCTATCACCTTCTCGACGACGAGCCACGGTCGGGGGTTTTCATAATAACAGAATAATTTACATTATCCAAGTAGCGTTTTGGATGGACATAGAGTGGCTGCGATTCTTACCAAAGTCATATTTGCGGAAATGACGGCACACCAACTCTCGCATCCATTGACATCATTATCTATAGAAAATGAAGCAAGTATGCTAATGGAGATTTCAAAATAAAAATGACGTCATTCATAAAAAGAGATGGTTCAATATACTGCTTCCCCCCCCCCCTCCAGGGTTTTTATACTTGTTCTGCTATGACTTGCTTCAAAACTTGAGGGATTGAGGTTGAATCATAATATCATTACTAAATTAAATGAATGGGGGGGGGGGGGGGATATAAAGGCTTAGGGCGAGACAATATTTTAAATTTTAGGAACATAGTTAAAAAGATTTAAAAATATCAAGTAACTCTTTAATCCAATTTTGCCACTCTAGATTTACATTGAAGCAAAACTATTCTATGAAACAAATATCAAACCTTTGAAGAATCAGTGCTTTTGCTCCTATTTAAAAGCGACGAAAATCGTAACTTTATGCATGTTGGAATTGCCCCATCGATGTCAAACCTTCTACAATGACTCATAAAAAAGGTAAACACAACTTAGAAAGCATCTTTATCAAAAAGTATTTATGTCCATTTCAAATGCAATGTTTTTGTCCTATTACCAATATATGAAATGGTGATTCTTAGATTGTTTAAGCGCCATAAAATAAGCAAAGCATCTTTGTAATCAATAATAGTCTAGAAACGTTGATACGTCGTCGTTGATAACAATTATACTTTGTTTAGGCTTATTTACGACACATTTACATCAAATTATTGATCAATTTTCAAAATTATATTCTGTTTCTTTAAAAATCTTTTCAAAAGTGGGGTTACTCTATTTTTGGCAATGTTTGTTAGACTGTCTGTTTTATTATGATGTTGTCATCCTTTATTAAGTCTTATAAAAGTAGTTTCATGAATTACAAGGAAATAAATTTAAATAACTTCGCTACTTAGGTAGGACAAAATCTGTTCCTTGATTCATGGTATTCTATCAAGAAAAAAAGATTTATGCAAAGTGCTTAAAAAAAGAAGGAAATACAGGGAGGGAGGTATAAATAGCGGTTAAATACTTTCCTTCCTTTTATTAGCTACAAGCCATTAAACTATAATCTAAAATATATTATTTGATAGGGGGGGAGGCCGAGGGGGGGGGGGGCAGATAAATTTATCCTCCATAATCCGTGAGGAAAAGGCATGAATGGAATGACAGATAGCTGTAAGTATTCAAGCAAAAATTAAACATAAGTCCTTAAAGGGAATCTCCAAAAAAATGAATGCAAAAAATGTTGTTTATCGCATCGTATTATTGACAGCTTTATGAGAATACGATATATTGATTTTTTTAGAATGGCTTACAACATACGGGTATGTCATTGTCATTTGTCCGTCCATGTTTGATACTAATGCAGTGTAAAGTTATTGTGATTTCCTTTTTAGTTGATTGATTACAAAAATTAAAAATATAAATTTTTCAAATTAAGTTTTAGAAAAAAATATAACTGTTAGGGATTTTTTGTCAATACCAGACAAAAGTGATCAAAATTAGAGTTTAGTGATTCATTAAAAATGTTTTTACTGCTGCGCTTCTTAATTAATTTATCTTAGAGGTAAATAATAAATTTGACTGTCTGTACCAAAAAATCTCGCTGGCTGCTCGACAGATTTAGTGCTACTAAAGGAAGCTTCATTTTAGCCATGTTTTCATCTGTTTTGTGGGTAAGGTAGATAAATCATTCAAATAAATCGCTTCAAAAAAATATTTTTCATTCTCCTCCCCATAATATTTTTTTTTTTATTTCATTGTCTCCTTAAAGCAATAATGAAATGATGAGAGGGGGTTGGGTTTGCCCCTCAAGCAGCGAAGCCCCTAAAAGGGTTGTTGCGAACCCAATAGTAAGGATTCATAAACAAGGATGACAACATCCATAAAAGCAAAGCTCTGAAACGGTAGGACAAACGGACATTAACACTTGTATAGTGTCAAAACTGAATATAAATGTAAAAGAGTCAAAGCAAAATTGAAAGAAAATTTGTTGAAAAACTGCTTGATACAGGATAATTTCTATGGACATACTTTTAGGACTTGATTATTGAGTTGCTTCGCTTATAATATTCTACTTTGTTGTTCCAGGAATCACTTTACCAAAAATCAGATTCGGATAATTAGATCACATAAAAATTTGTTGTTAAAGAAGTAAAAAATCAACATGTTTGAAATGGACGTACGGACATTCTGGTAATGATTATAGATTTGCTATGCTTTATAAATTTATTTAACTTCTACAGAAATCACCATGCAAAGTTTGAAGTCGATTGAACAATTTTAACGTGCCTAAATTAACAAAAAAAAACCATCCGTTACGGACGGACGTACGGATGGACGACCTCAATTAACTTCGCTTTTAAAAAGACAATTATTTCTAGATTGGGAAATTTTCAGAGTACATTTGTATGAATTGTCCTTTAAATCTCTATTTAAAGCACACATACGCGCGTATTTCAGGAATAAAGGGATACAGGATACAATAAACGTTTATCTTATTATTAATAATACGATAATATTTTTGAGAAGTTTACCTATGGCTGTTTTTAGTTATCAAGGAAAGAAAGGGTCGTAGAATAATCCAATATCCCCTATTCCTTGTGCGTAAGTACACACACACACAATCACACACACACACAAACACACACACATTATTCTTGGCTCAGGTAGGACAAGAAAAAACAGGAAGGGATAGGACAATGATGATATAAATAAAGTCTATAACCCTTTCATCTTCAATAATTGTCAGCTACCAAAACATAGTTTGATATCTAAGAATTATGGAAATACCTTCGTTGCCATATCCTGTAATCCGTGAGAATTACATACAGGGTGGGGCAAATAAGACCGGACAAATTATAACTTCTAAACAAATGAACATAAAATCGTAAATTTTAAAGATTTTATTGAATTTTAAAAACTGGCAAGCCAAATAGGTATATGACTATTAGATTATTTAATAAAATCGCCGCCAGCCTCAATCACCGCCTTAACCCGCCCCCTGAACCACCCGCAGGCCCTGTTCACCATGTCCCTGTCCAAGCTGGTAAATTTCTCCTTGATGGTGGCAATGAGGGAGGTCTTTGTTGTATAGGCACGTCTATTGGTGTATGCTTCAAAGTAGCCACAGGTCCAAAAGTCTATTGAAGTAAGATTGGGCTGCTGGGAGGCCCCATTTCCTTAGGAACATGAGTAACCGCAGGATCCAAATTCACCCAACTTTAACGCTACCCTTTGACACGGAGGCTCTTATTTAGACCACAGTTGAGCTAGAACGACGTTCTATACCTTTTTAGAAATGGCATAAAGATTCAGCTAGGGTTGTCAGCAAAATCCATAGTCTAAAATGAGTTTTTAAGTTCCATATGGGTCTCTAACGTCGAGAACCGAGAAATTTTCATGATTTCACACAATTTTTTACATCTTAAAATCTGCCACGTTTCACTTTGCCGGAGTACTACAGCCAAGCCACTTTAGATAGAGAGCTCTAGTCTTTTCTAGTGTCTTATTTATGTATCTAACAGTATCCCCAGCAAGTTGCATAACTCTACCTCACCTACAGATGGGGTGAGGTCAGATTTAGTGGGCCCTAGTCGAGAATCCAGATTATTCCACCGGCGCATTTCGAATCTTCCTTGTTGAACATAAGTGCGGCCAACTCGGAGTACGAGCTTATCTTCGTCCAAATATTTTTTTGTGCTAAAAGGTCATTACCTAAGGTTTCTATAGTGGCGTCAAACGTCCTGATTGGTCAAGTAGTTTTGGCTCTATGGCCGTTTAAAGTTTGTCCGGTCTTATTTGCCCCACCCTGTATATGCAAGAAAAGGAGAGATTTAGGAATGGATGGATGTTTAATTCAGGGATAAGGGATGGGTAATGTTAAAATATATCTATTTTATGCAAGTTCTTTCTAACTGAAGTAATGCTGATTTCTGTAAAATTAAATGAAGCTATGTCAGTTTTGAAAATTAGTATAAATAAACGTATATTTTGCGTTTAGCCGTTTGGCAATTTTTAGTCTTGAAAGTTTGAATTGTATAATTAGCTTAATCCAACAGGTAATTAATATAAATCCTAAGCTTTTTTATCATAAGGCAAAATTATTCTTTAATTGAAACCAAAAAAGTCAATATGTCATTAATCTTTTTTATCATTTGTGACTTAATTAAAAATCAAAACTTTACTAGGATTGTTGGTTGTATTTTTGGCTCTTTACTTATTTACACAATTCACCATCAAATAATTTTGTAATGTTCTTCTTTTTATTGTAACTACTTAATAGTTAGATGTAGAACAAAAGTCATTATTGAATTATTGATTTGATTATTTATGAGATTATGAGATTTACTTTGTTCTATTTCTAACTCCTCTAAAAATAGATATTAGTAACTTGACTTGTTCCTTGGTTTAAAATTGTTGTATACACTTATATATTCAAGAATTCAAGGATAGGATAATGGACCAAAAATGCATTTCTCTTCCTCTAATTCATTTGTTTATATTTAACTAGGTTTGAATGCTGTTACACATTGAGGGGAAGAAATGATTGTTTGTTAATTAAGCAGCTACTGACCTCTCCCTCCCTGTGTATATTCAACTCATCTCATTGCTCGGGTTATACTCGCGACGCCGCAGCTATAGGAGAGAGAGAAATAAAGTGAGCTATAGGGACGGAATAGGATCAATTGTACATTCAGGGAGGAGTATGGAAATGACGGTAAAATCAAAACACAACTCTTTATTTCCTCAATATTATAATCTTTCAAAGGCGAAATTTCCAGCATTAATTTAAAGGGAAGGTTATTTTATATTCATTGTCTTATCCCTGAATCACTGCCTCTATTATAGACCCTCGCCCCGTGTCCCAACTGCCTGTAGTTGAAGTTGTGTTGAAAGTTGTGGTAGATAGTTGGGGTGGTTCATATAGGCATGGTTGGGGAGGGGGGGGGGATTCATATAGGCATGCCTCACTCTTACAGTCTAGTCGCTTTACACCTGGTTATAGATACACACAGACACAACCACACTCTCCCTATTACTCTCTCTCTCAAGAAATCTTGCATCAATTTTCAATCTATGCATGTACATAAACATTTAAACTATAAACAAAGTAACATTTGTTTTTTCCAAAAAGGGGTGTGTCACTTAATTTGTCATCTAGGGCTAGTGAAATTTTGGTTTCTTTTTTTGGAAGATTTTTAAAGATTTTCTTTCTCAGATTTTTGATCTACATATGTAAATAAAAACATATGTATATGTATATTTGGATCTGGTTGTATACAGAATTTTACAGAGAGAAAATAGGGAGTAAAAAATCGTGCATATTGTCACTTGAAAAAGATTTCCCCAATCAAAGACCTTTGTTAAGAAAAAGTAAAACTCATTTTGTGTTTAAATAAAAAAGTGAGCGTAGAAAAAGTGAAAAAATATTGAATTAAATCATTTAATTGTGATGTGAAGTTACAAAAAGTTTAAGTGAATTTTATTAATTCTTTAAAACCTGATTTATATTAATTAAATTGTTTTTCATTAACAAAGTCTGAATATTGTATGATATCATTTTAACATTATTATTATTTATAAATAAAAAAACAACATTTTTAAGATGAAAACATACTAAAAAAGGCAAAATTCAGATAAAGCTATTATAACACTAAAAATTCTATAGGTGAAATATGCATGATTAAAATCATTTTATTTTTTTTTATTTTCGACGAAATTATTGTTGAAAATCAGAACATAGAAAAAGTGGGTGATAATATGCTATTTTATTGAGTTCAAAGTTACATAAAAAGTGTTACTCAAAATGGATTTACGAAAACTTAAAACTTATCTTCTTGTACTGACGCTGTGAGATACTGTGGTACAGACTAAAATTATACAAAATATTTCAATAATATGTAGTTAAAGAGGTGGAAAAGAACCACCAAACATAATTTTAACAAACAGTTATACAAAACTATCCTAAAAATGTAGGATGCACCTAAATTTCTAAAATACTTGCGACTTCTTCCTTAGTCTCCAAGAGCTTCGCCCCTAGAGGAGGTGAGAGTAACACCATAAATGTAATATTTGTTTCTTTAACAAATACTTCTTTATAGCATCATTAATCTCATTAACAGGAAAGGAAGAGGGGGAAGGGGGGTTACAGACCCCTGGAAAATAGCTAAAAGCCAACACAGAGCCTGCAGGACTTCCTAAAAAGCACATTAAAATCGTTTTATCCTTTAGTGGACGGACGGAGAGACAGACATTAAAAAAAACTTTTACTCTATACTTTGTATTATAATTCTATACATTCTTATTTAAATCAAATAAAAAGAGATTACAAATGATAGATATGAAGAAGTTTTGCCTCTAAAAATGACATAAGGACCTTGAATGTTTTATGTCGTAGCCTGCAGCTCATATCATCATATGGCTGTCAATTTTATTCCACCCCTTACATCTTAAACAAAAAATGTATGCAGGAATAAGGGAGGTGAAATATTAGCAGTTAATATCTAGAATTTTACCTAATCGTGTCTGCCTGCAGCTTAAGATTTCGCTAACCACTTGACCGACATGGTTCTCTTATGTGTTATTTTCCACACAAATTTTTTTTTACTTTATCTTTAAATAAAATTTTTTAAAAAGGGTGCCTCCCCTTTGCTTCTTTAAGTGTCTCTAGAAGCCCCTACGGATGTAACTATCATATATATCAGTTTAAAATTATGTATCACACCCCTCCTTAACCGAACTTTAGATTAAAAAAATTTCCCAAACATTCGGACAATTGGGCGTTCAAATAGGACCTAGTGGTAGTTAGAATCAGTTGAGAACAAAATCCCAGCCGTTCCTTCTTGCCAGATATCGCCATTTTAAGATTTTTAGTAAAATTGCACTAAATATCCAAATACAAACTCAAATCTTCTTAAAATTTTTTAGTATAATTTTAGTGAGACAGTCCCAAAACAGATTATCTTTGCTCCTGTGGCCAAACTGACTGCCTGGTGTCCCTAACAGAGAGTGCCTTTATGTGTTAACACAAGTAGGGATTCGAACCCATTCCCAAAACTAACTAATGCGGAATAGCTGTGTATTACAGCATTAGGTTAGTATTTTCACCACTAACAGATGGAAGGCAAGGCCAATCCTAACCGGAAACCCGATCATTCCCCCACAGGCCCCAGTGAAGCACCTTGGAGGTCTACTTGTTTTCTGGGGTGTTGTTCACCTGCACCTATGGATTGGGCAGGTTGAGACCCAATGGGGCCCTCAGACTCCCATGAACCCTGCCATTTGGGCCAAAATCAGAGTGATGTCACACACCTGGCTTGTGCCCTGTCCATGAGATGCTTCCCTGCCAATCACAGATCAGCACAGCTGCCATGGAAGAATAGCTGCAGGTGGTGGGCAGCATACCTTTGCTCAAGATGCAAGTTAGCACTACCCTGATCTTGATCCTCCAGGAGATCATGGTAGTGTGCATCTTGAACTATGCCCTGAGCCTGGGAGGGTTCTTTCTGAGGGAGTTGGGGACACCATTACTGTTTGACAAACCCGAGCTGATGGTATGGATCAATAGGGAGAGTAGCCATGGTCACCCCCATTCACATTAAGCAATGCATGAGTTGGGGACACAGTTACTGTTTGAAACTATCCATGGTGAAATAGTTGTATATTACATTTTTGGGATCAGGCAATGCATGCCCCCTTGGATGCCTTCTAGCTGTTGTTGGCCATTATGGATCGCAATGATTACATAAATAAAGTAGAATCGGAACATTTAAATTCTAAAATTACCACTCAAGATGGTACCTGCCTACCAGTCTATCGACGTATTGATCCGAGCATGGTTAAAGTACATTATTGTAAAATTAAAGAAACTGTTGAACAAGCAGAAAATAGGGGATTAATAAACAATGAGTTAGCCGCGCAACTTTTGCCGGACCAACCATCTGAGGCACGCGCGTACGCGATGCCTAAAGCACATAAACCTGTTGCTGATGGAGAAAAACTACCCCCAACACGCCTAGTTATTAGTGGGTGTGCATCCAATACAGAGAATATTTCCCACTTTGTAAATCATTATTCTAAACATATTCCAGAGCAAACTGATTCTTTTATTCAAGACACACCTGATCTTTTAAGGTTTCTGGAGGAAGCAAATAACGGCCCAGATATTCCAAGCAATGCAATTTTAGTCTCAATTGATGTAGTAGGACTCTATCCTAACATCCCTCAAGATGAGGGAATAGATGCTTTTAGAGAAGCCATGCATGAACCTAAATATGGCCAATCAAGTATGTGTATAAATTTTATAATAACACTTTTGCAATATGTGTTACAATTTAACAGCTTCATTTTTAATGAAAAATTTTACCTTCAAGAGTGGGGTACCAGTATAGGTACAAAAGTAGCCCCAACTTATGCAAATATTTTTATGAATAAACTAGAAACCGAAATGTTTAAAAAGTTTAAAGGAACGCTTCCGGCCTTTTGGAAACGTTATATTGATGATATTATATGTCTATTTGTTGGAAATGAAAATGATTTGTTAAAATTTTTGACTTTTATTAGTTCTTATCATCCTACTATTAAATTTACATGTGAATATAGATTAAATGATGTTATCGTTAAAACCAAATGGAAAAATGGCAACCTTGATGTTAATAGATTACCAATTGGAAATGTAAGACCTAGGTCAATTGATTTTCTTGATTGTACAATTTGGATTAATGATCTTTGTAAATTTGAATGTAATTTATTTACAAAAGATACAGACAGAATAACTTATTTAATGCCTCAAAGTTGTCACCCCAGTTTTATTTGTCGCAATATACCTTACTCTTTAGCATACAGATTAAAAAGAATTTGTACTTCAAATGAAAATTTTCTGTTAAGATTAAATGAACTCAAAATAAATTTATTAAGCCGTGGTTACAATGCCAAAATTATTGTAAATGCCTTTGACAAACTCAAAAATATTCCACTCAGTAAAACTTTAGAAAAAGTAATTCATCCAAAACAAAATAATAGAGTAATGTTTTCTTTAACTTATGACCCAAGAATTATAAATGTAAATGATAGTATAAAAAAGCACTATGTTATTGCAAATAAGGATCCCAGTTTTAAAATATCTTTTCCGAAAATGCCTATGGTTGGGTACAAAAGAGCACGCAATTTAGGCGATCACTTGATCCGTGCTAAATTGTATCCCATCCATAGGTATGAAATGAGAAATAGAAATGGTTTCTTTAAATGTAGTAAACGAGATATTGGTTGTGATTTGTGTAACCATAGTCAAAACATAACAGAACATGTTGCTAGTCATTCAAAAAAGAAATATCCTATAAAATCTAAAATTAAATGCTCTGATAGTTATATTATTTATTCAATTCAATGTAAAAAATGTGATATGCAATATGTAGGCCAAACTACGACACCTGTGTGTAGACGCTTTAACAGCCACTCATGGGATATCATAAATAAAAAGAATGAGAAACCTGTACCAAAGCATTTTAACAGTAGAAACCACTCTCATTCAGATATGATTTTTACACCTTTTGAAAAATTAAATAAAAAAGATAAAACTTTATTAGATGTTCATGAAAAATATTGGATTTTAGAAAAAAATACTGTAATCTTTGGATTAAACAGAAATTATTAATTGCCAGTTGCAACCTTAAATTTTTTTCTTGTACCTCCTTTTTTTGTCTTTATTATATATAACATTTTTGTAATAGTTATTTAACCCTTTAAACAGATGATTTTCAACAACCACCCAAATTTTGACCATTTTGACCGCCTGTATTGTTATCAAACTAATTTTCCCCCAAAAAACTCATTCTATTCTTGACAATGCACGAAGATACTGCTAAATTTTATGTGAAAAAATGTATATAAATAACCATGTAAGTTGTTTTATTTTATAGAATTTTTTTATTACATATTTTAAATTTACATAGTCCTGTTGTTACTATGCTTTTTGTTGATATAATTGTCCTTGTTTCTTTAAATTTTGACCATTTTGCTAAAATGATTTGTTATGTTATTGTGTATATAACCATTTCTTATACTTTTTTGTGAAAAAAATTTAATATTTTTTTAGACCCTGATGATGTTTATGCCAATAAACGAAAAATTTCGGTGCCTGATGTGTTGATTTTTTTCCTTGTTGGGGAATAGAATAGTTGGTGCGCGTCCTTTTTATGAATATACTAGCTGTTGTTGGTGATCAGCAGGTTCAGCTCCTTGTTAAAGTTTTACCTGGGGTCCCCTGCACTGGAAAGTTAGGCCTGGTCTTGACCACCATCTCTCTCTTGGGGGGCCGTTTGATGCAGCCGCACCTCCTGGAGGCACATTGAACACCATGGGGGTGTACAACTAAGAATAGCCCCTGTTCAGTTTTACCTTTTGAGGGGCCCAGGCCCCTATCTTGATGGGAATGGCCAAGAACTTCACGCTACCCATATCCTGGTCATCAGTCAGCTCTGAACAGGTGCTCCTTGACCTCATGAAAGTCGATGGGGACAAGGGCTGTGGCCCCATGAAAGCTGCCCTGGCCAGACAGTTGATTTTACAGCTAGAGAGCTTCTTGTCTTTAGCAGCTGTTTGTGGGAGGGGCTCTGGGCCTTCCCCAGGCTTGGCAGGGCTGTGACCACTTGCTTAATGTGAGTGGGGGCGACCATGGCTACTCTCCCTATTGATCAATACCATCATCTCGGGTTTGTCAAACAGTAATAGTGTCCCCAACTCCCTCAGAAAGAACCCTCCCAGGCTCTGGGCATAGTTCAAGATGCACACTACCATGATCTCCTGGAGGATCAAAATCAGAATAGGGCTAACTTGCATCTTGAGTGAAGGTATGCGGCCCACCACCTGCAGCTATCCTTCCATGGCGGCTGTGCTGATCTATGATTGGCAGGGGAGTAACTCACAGCCCATTTTAGGGGCCAGGTGTGTGACATTATTCTAAGCTTTGCCCAAATGGCAGGGTTAATGGGAGCCTGTGGGCACCATTAGGTCTCAACCTCCCCAATCCATGGGTGCAGGTGAACACCCCACTAAACATGTGGTGCAGACCTCCAAGGTGCTCCACTGGGGCCTGTGGGGGAATGATCGGGTTTCTGGTTAGGATAGGCCTTGCCTTCCACCTGTCAGTGGTGAAAATACTGACCTAATGCTGTAATACACAGCTATTCCACTTTGGTTAGTTTTGGGAATGGGTTCGAATCCCTACTTGTGTTAACACATAAAGGCAATCTCTGTTAGGGACTCCAGGCAGTAAGTTTAGCCACAGGAGGAAAGATTCTCTGTTAATGAGCTGTCTCACTAAAATTATACTAAAAAATTAAAAGTAGATTTAAGTTTGTATTTGGATATTTAATGCAATTTTACTAAAAATCTTAAAATGGCGATATCTGGCAAGAAGGAACGGCTGGGATTTTGTTCTCAACTGATTCTAACTACCACTAGGTCCTATTTGAACGCCCAATTGTCCGAATGTTTGGGAAATTTTTTTAATCTAAAGTTTGGTTAAGGAGGGGTGTGGTATGGCTTTATAGGTATTTTTTAAAGAAAATGAAAGTTGTTAATATTTTTTTTTAAATGTTTAAATTGGCCAAGTATTAATTATACAAATAGACATGCAATTGTTTTGCTTTGTATAAGCCAAAGGTGCAAATAACTAGAAAATAATTTTTGGCCAAATATTATATTCGCCCCCATAAAAGAGTGAGATACATAAATAAATAACTGGGCTTTGAGTGAGACAATGTGCTAGTTTCTAATTTAGATCTTGGTTATGCTATTAAATGATCCACAAAATATAGTATAAAAACAAGGAATATATTTTTTTTCAAAGAAATATTTTATTGCTTCTGAGAAACTGGTATTAGAACTATTGATATATTTTTATACCTATACTAAAGCCATGTACTAATATTCTAAAAATGCCAACAGTTTTCTGAATTATTATGTCAGATCTTTCAGAATTTCTGTAATACAAGAACCCTCTTAAACAAAAATAAAATTAATGTGATTTCCATAAATTTGAAAAAAAAACTTTTGATATCAGGATCTTAAAAGAAAACAACATTTTAACAAATGCAAGATAACCACCAAAACACAGTTATCCATTCACACATCTACCATTTAAACCCCATACACAAAGGTCAAGAAATCAAACTCAATTTGGACAACACTTTTGACAAGCGAAAATCATTTTCAGCCCCCTCACTCAACTCAAAGGCGTAAAAATGGTGTTAAGTTCAATAGCACAACTGCGCTAAAATTATAGTCTGTCCGTAACAAGGAGGGAAGAGGACACTGGTACCCAAAGTTTTATAAACACTTAATCTCATTTGATGGCTTGTTAACTTTGAGTATTTTAATTCAAACTAGCAGTGTCTTGTAATTTTAACCATCATTGTCGCAATGTAGATGTGATTGTGCATCAATTTATTGTCCATAGTTTTATCCCTTTAGGTTTCTGTTTCGTATGATCACAGAAATAATCTACAAGACAATATGCTGTTTATTTTATTTATTTAAGATGTCTATTTTAAAAAGAGCTGAAAATGAAAATATACTTAAAATGATTCCTCCACGTGATAAGTTCAAGCTATGCCCTTGGTGTTAAATAACCATTTAACAGACTGATGGCTAAAGAATAAAATGAATTGAGCATCAGAAGAAATAAAATAATTTTTATTTTAATTCATGGGCAAACTAAATAGGCACACACAAAGGACTGCAAGTATTTAACAATCTTACATAATATTTTAGGCTAGGTTAAGTTATTTAAGTCCTATGCAGCGGTAATGATTCTATAGGGGACAGGCCTCCCGCATGGTTCAACTAGTAGGTGGCTTTTGTTTCAATGGAACAATAAAATTCTCATCAATCAATTCACATATTCCATAATAGATATAAGAACGGCTTTTTCTTCAAATGTCTTATCCCCACTAACCATCAATTTGCTAGTTAAGGCTAGGGGGAGGGCCAAACCCGTCACTTTTTAGACGCGTTATGTCAGAACCAACAAGGATTACAACATCCATAAAAACAAAACAAATACAGAGCCCCTAGATTCTAGGGGTTCACAGACGCTAGTAATATTTAAGATATTACTCATTCATTTCTTTAAAGAAACAATATACAATATTTGGTTTATGTACCTACTAATGACCGCGAATACAAAATTTAAAATGTTATAACAGTATAACAGTAAATAGCAGTTTACTCTACTATTTCCGTCTATATAGCAGGATTTTTTAATATATTACTGCGCTACCTGTAGACATAATTGTCCTTGTTAATTTTAGAAACCATTTACATTTAAATACATAATTATTTAAAACCATGATATATTATTAGTATCACAATTTAAAGACATATTCTATTTAATTAGCTAAATCCCAAGAGCATATGTACATTTTAAAATGAATTTTACATATAATAGAAGCACAAATTATTGTGGGCGAACTATGGGTGATCTTACAATATCACTAACATAGTTTGGGCGATTTATAGGTTATATTACAATATAAAAAATCAAAATCAAATGATTTTAGATGTAGGTGACCTTATTTCTCTCTTCAGGAAAGCTCTCATGAGTAAGAACTATGATAGCATAATATTATGTCATCAATATAAATCCATTTTTTTCCTTTTTCCTTGTTTATTATCAATGTAAAAAATATTAAATTATTTAATTAAAAATGATACTTGTAAATCTAAGATAAGAGAATGGTATTTCTTACAGTTGCAATATCTTCACCAAAAGGCCCAAAATTTGTCAAAGGGTTGTACTTTGTTGTACTGAAAATTGTTGACTAATCTTACATTGACAAACAGACTAACATACATCTGGCTACTTTAGTACTTAGGAATGACATTTAGTTTAATTACTATTTGTGATAAATTTTTTGGTAGTTTTGTGTTGACTGACACCGATAGATTATCAATATAAGAGGTAGCTGTCAGCATAGAATGAAAAAATTAAACTTTAAATGGCTATTAATTGCCAATTAAGGGCCATTGATGCTTTAATGAGGGCCCATTAAAGATGTAAATATATGATATATCATCTTCTTGTTGCAAAATCTATCAATTCTTATTTCTTATTTCTTATAATTAGAAAGAAGAATTAAAAGTGTAATAAAATATGTTCACACCTAAAGCTTGTTTTATGCAGCTTCTTTTTATACACTCTGTCTGTCTGTATGTAACTCATACGGGCAAGGCTGCTGTCCATGACGCTCTACGTCGGGTCCAACAACCCATGATAACTAAGGGGAGCCAAACCTCTCCTTTTCTGTCCAAACATCCGGGGTATTAGGTTAAGTCAACTCTTTGATTGCACGACCTTTGCCTGGATGTCCTAACTGTGGATGTCAATGAGTCGCGCCTTTTTTGGCCCAAGGCATTTCCCATACTCTAACTTTTGATATCTTGCACCTGACATAGCAGCAGTACGAACCATTTTTTAAGTCTTTAGTTATGACGCGGACCAAATACCTCCCAGACGACGAGCGAATGCGCTACGGGTTAGACCACGATCGCGGGTTAAATCTATGTGTCTGTATGTAACGCCTATTTTTTTGTTGTAAATAATGTTGCTTATTTATTCAGCTTATTGTTATTTGGCTACAATTACATTTATCAGCAAAATTTGTATCTTGCGCTAATCTTCATTTTTCCACTGTTTACTTAATCATATTTTTTTTGGATCCTCTTATTGGTAGAAAACCCTTCATGTTGGGGATGCAGCCATAAAAGGAGGTTTTTTTTAAACCCCTTGATTAAAGGATCTTTTGTCTTTCAGTTTTTAAACAATAAGAATTTAGATTTGCAAATATTTACCATGAAATTAAAACCTTACTGTCTAACAATAGACGTATTTACATCTTTAAAAGCACTGCTACTCTATAACTAAGATATGTCATTATGTACCAGTTAATAAATATTTTGCAAAATGGCTAAATTTGTTTAAATAATAAAAAAAATGAAGAACGTGCGACTGCATCCAAAACATTTAGGGTCTTTTTATTAGAATTAGTAGAGAAGTGCAGAAAAATAAAAGACTTCAATATGAAAATAGAATAGACTATAATATGATTTATAACATGAGCAGTAAATTACAGATTAATTTTACAAATAATTTAATATATTTTAAATTACATCAATTTAATTTATAGATATATTTATTTACAGTGACAAAATTAGGGTAACTGTACTACAGGGCCTTTAAAGTCAATCTTGACTGTCCTTCGGCCCAATTTTCATTCATTTTTAAATATATTTACAAGTATGAGTATCTTCTATAAAATGCAGCACTTAGGCTGATAAAAAGTTATCAAAATCTTAAGCTACGTTCTACAACTCGTGGTTCTTATATTTCATTTGGAATTTTGCTGGCTTCTTGTTGCTACGCCACTTATGAACATGTTTAGTCTTTTTTACACATTTTATTAAGCTATGATATTTGAGTTTTTTCTGTGTAGAAGATTGGCTACACTTATATTTCCTTTTGGAGATCTAAGTTCTGGGCTTAAACCCTGCTGGGCTCTTCTAACCCCTACTTAACCTACCCTCCCATGAAATAAGCATCAAAATATGATTTTTCATCAAGTTTATTTGTGATCCAAATGTATATGGGCGAAACTGCCGTTTGATTAATTCCATTATTTGATTAAAATAAGATTTTGAATAAATTTTATTGAGATTTTGTTTCTGTTAATGTTATAATGATATCATACAATATTTTGTTTTAAAATTTAAACCAAATTAGGCTTTTTTCAGATAATATCATTACATGAATTTTTTATGTGAAGAGACAATGAAAAAACGACACAAAATATTGAAATAATAAGGTTAAGATAACACTATGAAACATACTAATAACTTATTTTTCTTTATCTTCCTAATTCCAATATTTTAAAACATGAAATTTACAAGGATGAACACATCAATAAGTAGCAAAGTAATAAAAGTAGAAAAACAGCCAAGTAGATGTAGCTAAGAGTAAAAGAGTCAACTTCTAGGGTCATGAAAATCTTTACATGAAAATTGGTATATCAATCTTTATAGCAGTTTAAAGTAAGCATATTTCTTATAAATATTATATATCTACAAAACAGTATAACAGAGCGACGGACGGACAAAATAAGTAAAATAATAGTAAGATGCTAATTATTCAAGTAAATCATTGCAAATATGTCTAACTTTGATAATAGCTGAGAAAAACACAATGTTTTATAGAGCATAACAGTCTGACCGACGTAACAAAAAATTTATAGAGTAGATTCACATTGCATTGGTCAGAAAAGATCCTAACACAAAATTTGTAAGTCGTCTAACTTCCAAAGCACAACACAAAACGAACGTATTGCCCCTATCGCAATTTGTCAAATGGGTGAATAAAGAGACGGGCGGTGCAAAAAAAATCAATTTTAGAGTAGCTTCGCAACTAAAAATATGTTTAAAGTTGAAAATATTGGTAGAAGAAAAATTTATCTTCATATTTTTCATATCGGATTTTTCTCAAGTGCAGATTACAACTAAAATAAATGAATATAGGGTAGCTGCGCTTTCGTAAACTTTCACTAAGATGAAAGATAAACTGTAACTGTCAAATCAATTTGAAATTTTTCACATGGAATGGAAGTAATTCGAGAATTAGGCGATTAAAAGATTTGAATTTCTCTTTTTCTTCAAACCCTTTAAAAAACCTTATATTAATGTGATAGGATGTCTGAGTGAATCTCTCTGTAGGTTAAGGTCTCTGATAAACGAGGCAATGGACTGATATGGTTCTCCATAACTTTGAAGCTATTTATTGGTCCAGGGAAGGTTTAGATATATTGGGGGGGGGGGGGGTATCTCTACCCTTCGAAGACCATCATCTTTTTAAAAAATCACCCCACCAATTTTTTTCTTTTGAAACAAAATTGAAATGGAATCCGACTTCCTTACCCTCATTCCTCAAGTGACTCTATAAAGGAACGATCCTTGTTTAGAAATATAAAGAGCCCCTCACATAACTGATGTACTGGTAATCAAATCATTATTCCTTTACAATTAAACTAAACTTCAATCTTACTGTTTTCCTTTTTGAGGGTTACGCCGACCCTTCCCTGCATTTGGTCAACCCCGTGTGCACACCTTATGCCTTTTAACAGCCGAGAAATTGACCATTATATTTTCATTAATCCTGGTAAGACATAATTTCTACCAATTTGAACAAGCAAATAAAATGGTTAAACCTAGCAAGAACAGTATTTATTTTGATAGCTATAGAATTGGGGGAGTAATTCTTTCTATATCCGGGTTGATTTAATTGAATATTTTGGTAAAGGGATCGCTGAACATAATTTCTTCTCTTCTTGTTAATTATTTCAATATTCTTTATTTATTTTCTAAAGATATCTTTCTTTCGCTTTCATTGCCTTATTCTTTACTTTTTCTTATCCTTATTATTTTGTCTAAACTATTAAAAGTTTTAGGCCTACTTGGGCTGTGATTTAAATAGGCCTACTCGACTTTAAGCACTATTGTCAATAGTTGCGTCAGTTTCACCCCCATTCTCTATCAATTTTCTCCCTTCTCCTCTTTCCTTCCCCCAACTTTTTATTTTCATGGTCTTTTTTTCATAATTTACAAAAAGCTGACTTTGGGTAATTACTATAAAATAGTTTTGTAGAAGAAGAGAAAATCTTGTTACTCCTTATAAAGAGAAATTGTTTTGTAATATTAATTTTTGAAGTCAGCTATTTGAGAAAAAGAATAAATTCATGCTACGCAAAATTCTGAATCAGCTGATAAATGCGTAGCACCCTGCCATACCAAATAACAAGTTGCCGAATTTAAAAAATAATTTGGTCAATTTTACAAAATAAATTTTTTAAGTTTAAAGAGACGTCTTCGAAAATAGTCGCAAAAATAATTCTTTAAAATATTTTTTTCTTTTTCTGTGACCTAATTTCTAAAATATTTTGTATATGGCAACCATGTCAGACTTAAGACTTGATTGAGACTTGACTGTCTGTTTGGAAAACAAAGTTCTGTGTGTTAAGGCAAAACTAAACTTTTCCTTAATTATATTCTTTTTATTATAAAGTGATAATTACTTATTTACTACTAATTTGATGTGAAATATAGTTTAATTATGTTAAATACTATTTTTCCTTTAACTTTTCAGCGAATCAAAAACAATAATACACTGTATTATAGTAAATTTTATTCTTGAATTTAAAATTTTCTTCTTTTACATCATAATGCTCTAATTAATTTAATTTGTTATCTTTAATTTTAGAAATTTATGCGTCATCTTCAGGCTAAACAACATAATTTGTCAGAAAATGATTAATTTTGCAGTTTTGACATCTTTTATCATCAATTTCGTTTCTAAATAAATGCGTGATATGTAAGTTTTTATTGAAATAATTTAAGGAATATTGCATGTGTAATTTAACATTATTATTACGTAGTATATTTACAGTTAAGACAAAATATTATATTTCTGACCAAAACTCATTTCGAAGTACCTTACTCACACCTAAATATGGCAGGTATTCCATGTTAATCCTATCTGATGTATAAAATTATTATATTTCACTTTTTTGAAATATAGTATAGAGTGCAAATACTCAGTCAATTTACCTCTTAAACTTTAACTAAATATTGAATAACGAAAATTTTTCTCTTGTAGTTTAAGTGAGTTTTGTGATTAGGGAGATTTCTCACAGTTTTTTATGGATAAATTGTTAGTTTTTTTTTATATATAACCTCTTCACGCTAAAATTAATGAACTCAATTAGGACTTCAGCTATCCCCTTTCATAAATCTGGACAGGTGATGATTTTCATTCTCCGTTTTGTATATCGGTTTTAATGTCTGATGTTGTTAAAGTTATTTGATAATAGGATAAAGCTTTTTCTTAAATCTTTACTTTTATTCATATTGTTTTTCATTTAGACTCTAGTAGCCTGTAGAGAAAATGTTACACCAATATATTTTTTTTTGTGGTATATCACTGAACCAATTCTTGCCCAGTAATGTGCATGATTGCACTTACTTTGTCTTTTTACGTCCTAGTTGTGCATGGTAATGCAATGCGCCTGTTTGGGGCCAAGGCATACCCCTTACCCTTTGATTGTATTTTATTTTTAATTAATATAAACACCTTCTATCTACTGCAGTATGAAGTCATAGTTATATATAAATCTAGTTGGGTAATTCGTTTAAAGTTTTGCTAGAAAATTCGGGAAGGTGATTAATTATTATATTTTGGTGAATAATAGCTGGAAATGTCCGGGCAAAGTGAGCAAAATATTTAGAATTGCATTTCTGAGGAAAAATTGTTTAAATTGAATGCACTTACAAATAAATATATTTATTACCTTAGCCTTTTAATCAGGGATAAAGGGGTAGGACATTGAATCATAAATGATCCTTACCCGCCTCTATATCTTATGTATGAAACTCTGCCTCTGGTATCTTGAAGAGTATCCCTATGTTTAGACTATTTTTGCTGTTATCCTCTACCTCCCTGAATCCAGTAAAGGCTAAGTCTATATCGTCATCAAAGACAGAGTCCAATATTCTAGAAAAACTATTGGCATTTTCATAAAGATTTTTAAAAAATATTTTATACCCAGCTTTCCTTAGTTTTTTGTACGTTAAAGAAGATACGAAAAGTGCCGATTTAGCACTGATAAAAACTAAAAGAAGGATCAAATAGATTCTAAAGTTACCCTGGATCGTTAAAATACTGGCATTCATCGTTTTTTGTTGTAATTTTTATTATCTTCAAACGTTATTTGCAATAAAAAGATACAAATCAGTTAAATATAACAGGTGTCCTATTTAAATCCACTTCTTCATTTAAAGTTAACAATTTCTTTTAAGCTTATAAAACTTGGAAATTTCTTCTGTTGGACATAAAAACAAACTATTCGCAATAAATGTTGATCTTGTTATTTAATAAAATATAAACCTCACATTATTGTAGTACACACAGATTCTTTTTAAAATTTGATTAATGATAACTAGAACAAATTTTGATAGAAATGTTTTATAGTGTTATCTTAAAACTAGAAAAGTCGTAACTAGTCACCATGAGTTCCTCCAGTGCCCCTGCGGGGAGCACGCCATCTAGAGGTCCACCTTCCACGGATCATGAAAAGAGTAAATCTAATCAACAAACCTTTACATGGAGCACCCCTTTCTTTGATTTACAATTTGTTGACATTAGGACTAAAAAAGGTAGGTTTTCAGTGAATCGAAAAAGACCCACAGATTTCGTATAATCATATTTGTATATAGATTTTAAAAAAAATTAATTGGAAAAGTTGAAAGCTTCTAGTTTGTATGTTTTGTTATCCACCTACCAAATCCCTAAAATAAAACCTAAATACTAATCACTTAATATTGAAGAAAATGTGTCATTGAAAAATAACTATTGAAGTTTTTTTTTAATAATTTTTGCCTCTCTTATTTATAACTAGCAAAAAATAACTTTTCAGAACTATTTTCTTTTCTTTTGATATAGAATATTAGGGTATAGTCCCTTTCGTAACATCGCACCTTATGGGCCGATTCTTCTTATTTTTCACATTAGATTTTCTCCTATTTCTAGCCCCTGCGGGGGGCTCTAACCCTTCGGGGCCAATTACCTAACTCTGTGGGGCAATTACCCAACCTAATATAACCTAACCTAACCTAAAATAACCTATAACAATCCATTTTAAAAATACGACTAATCGCCCCTTATGTGTCGATGTTACGAAAGGGACCATTCCCGAATATTATAATGTAGCTACCCAATTGTGTTAACAAAGAAAATCCAATATTTAAAAGGAATTGTAATTTATTTCTGGTACAAAAATTAGAGGCAAAATAATTTGTTTCTTATGAAATAAAGGTACCTCTAAAGTAACTTTTTATTTATTTTTCAGATGGGTCACCTAATGGAACCCGACATAGAAGTCTAAACAGAAGGAAGGATTATAATTACAGGAAAACGACACCCAGAAACATTATCAAGCTTCTTAATAGCGCAGTTACTTTATAACTGAAATATCCGTCAAAGTGAAAGTGAAAGTCTGACTGAAGGGTTTTATAAATAACAATTTCTAGCCCATACACCGGCCATTTTCTAACCCTTACTTTACCTAACTTACAATAAGCATGAAAACTAAAAGCTACTGTGAAAATAAAATATTAAAAAACTTTGGATGCTACCCACCATTTTACCTGTAGTTAAGAAACGATAAATACTTTTTTTGGATTTTGTCTGTCATATTAAAAAATATTTAAGTGCTACATAAGTCATAAAGATTAACTATCCGAATCAACAATTCAAATCAAAACAATTTCGAGACGTTTTTTTGTTAAGCCTCAAATTATAAGTATATTTTAACATCGTGTCAAATAGAAATTTGTAAATTTTATGTAACACCTTGATTTTCCAAGAAAAAACGTAATATACGTAAATTTAGTCCTGCGCTCAAATAAAAATTTTACGACTAACCAACAAGCACAATTATGCCCTTAGGTATCGAAGTAATTAAATTACAATAATAAATGGTATACACATATTGAAAACATTATTCACAATGTTATGACAATTAGGTTACGTTAATAATATACCCGAAAAAATTATTTGGGTCGCCCTTTATGAAACCTTTTTCTCATAACTCAATTATACGTAGCTTTTAAGTGATTATATTTTTTACGAGCTCTGAATGACATTCTTACATTTGACTTCCATGTTGAAAGAGTAGCTTCGCTTTAAAAAGTCTCTTGTCGCGAACATTAATTGCTGCCAGTTGCTATGAGGCCCAAGAATAAGATAGCTTGTGATAGTTTGATACATGCAAAAAATAAGAGACATGCTTGCGTGACTAAAAACAAGGATGTATTATATATAAGCAGCAAAGTAATATAGCTAAACATTAACAAACAGGTTTCTTAAAAGTTGCCTTTCCAGTGATATTTTTACCATGAGTAGTGCTGCAAATTTATATTTTGATTAAAAGCTGGAATAAAATGTTTATATATTAAATATTTTGGTACCTATTTAAGTTATAATTTGTAAAGTATCATAAAATTATGATGTATAGTGGCAAAATATGTTTGCTGTGGGTAGAGATAAATTCCAGCCTGCATAGAGACTGTATTCGTAGTTGTCTTTTTCTGGGTAGTTGTGTTTCTAAATCCTTCGGATATCATAGTCTTAAACCTACAGACAGACAGACAAACAAATATATAGCTGCTACGCAATTAAAAATTTTGAAATAGATGTTAGTGTGTTGTTGCAATTCTTAGGAGTAGTAGAGAAAGGATGCCAGAAAAACATAGGAATGGATCCCTGGAGTCTGAAAAACGGATTGTCAGGTAATTTTTTCTACACTTCAGTCATGGATAAAAGAGGTGAAACATGAAGATGGGTGATTATTGGAGTGGCCTCGTAATATCTGATTTAGCTTTTTGGAAACGTGTATTACAAGGAACAACTAAAATGATTATTAATGTCTGATGTCTAAGCCGCCAAAGAAATGTAATTATTTGTATTTGCTAGCTGCCTTTTTACCATTATATGTTGGTAAGGAGGGCAATATGTCAAAACTGCTTATTGATCTATAGGTTTTCTCAGATACATTACTTAGAATTTTAGTATGATAAGGAAACCACACTAGACTAGGTCCCTGAAGGGTTAGATAAATCTTAAAAGGGGGCTATGATAAGGCAGGAGGTGTCAAAATTCGTTGACTGGTGCAAAAAAATACTCAACGGCATGTCTTTTTTTTATATCATTAAGATTAAAGAGTTGAATCTATCTAAATTTAAAATCTATTTTTTTGGTGAAGCCAACTGTACTTATTAAACATATTTTTTATCAGGTATAAAGATGAGCGAAGGCGGCAGCTTGCAGCCCAGGTGGCCTCCAGGCTTCATTCTGCCAGCTCCAGCGAGGAAGAGGATCAAAGTGATAGGTAGGAATATTAATATTGGCAGTCACCAATTCTTTATTTTATACCTATTGCTGCTATTTGTTCTACAATAACATGCAGGAAGCAATACATTTTTACCAGAGAGAGAGGGGAAAATTGGCTATTTATTACACTAGTCCCCAAAGTTTTATAATAACGGTTTCTTATTCGTTGGGGATTTTAGTTAATTTTGATTGGTTGGATCATTAAATTGAGTGTCCAAACGTTTCAACCACTAATTTATATCTACTAAAGGTGTAATTTTGTGTATCATCATTGGGTATATACATCAATTTATGGGCCATTGTCTTATCCCTTGAGATCCCTGCATTTATCTCTATGATTTAAATTGTTAACAGAATTTTTGGAATAGATTTTTTTGAGTTGACTTATTCCTCCCTGAGATTTATTTATTGAATTAGATATGAAGATTAATTTAATCAATATTCCTAGTGATATGCAATATAAAAGTGGGTGGTGGGGTAAATATTTTTGGTATGAAATATGCTCCTTTATTTTGATGCAGTATCCCATATTCTTAAAACGGCGTCTAGTACCCTCCCCTCCTCCCATAATCATTCATATCATAGAAACCTGTTGGTTTTGAGACTTTTTTCAAGCAAAAAAAATTATTTGTTTTACCTTTTTTTGCATAGCCTTGAAATTATATCCTAGTTTTAATTTTGCGCAAGACAGCACTTTTATTGTTCATACTTTTATACCAAAAAAATAGCATTTCAAAATAAAGATTATAATTCTTTTTTACCCATCAAATAATGAAGTTTATATTTTATTTCCTTAAAATTAATTGGTAATATCCTCTTAGAAATTTTTTTTTCAATTTTGAAAATTTTAGTACCCCCCCCCCCCCCCCTCCGACAACGAACAACTCTGCCCGCAGCGCTCGGCTCCCTAGCCTGCCTAGCCGCAGCGATCTGCCCCCTTGCCTGCCTAGCCGCAGCGCTTGGCCCCCTTGCCTGCCTAGCCGCAGCGCTCGGCTCCCTAGCCTATAACCTAATTTTTAATTGAAAAGGGCCATATCATATAGGACTAAATTAGAACATATAAGCAAGTGATTTAGCCTATACGATTAAGTATATTTTAACATCAATTATAATTAAGCATCTCTGACAAAATATCAATTTAGAATATCCATTAAAAAGAATTTATTTCATACCAAAGAAATTACCTATAAATGTTCACTTCAATTATGAGGTTCATTGATTATTTTGCTATTTTGCATGAAATAGTTCTTTCATTCATACTCCAATTCCTTATTAGGAGTAATATAAACGTTATTGTAAAATTGCTAAAATTTTCAGTCTAATAGCGCAATATAAAGTGAAAGCACATAAAGAAGTCTAGAATTTATTTTTTTTATTTTAAAGATTGAAGAAAATGTATTTTATACCTAATAAAATATTCTTTTTGTAGGTACAATTTTTTTTGCACATTATGTATTTTTTTGCGTATGATATTTAATTTGCACAATTTTAGTTGTAATGTTAACACATTATTATATGACTATTATACAATATACATATCTGTATATCTATGAGCATGGTGTGAGTGTATTTCCGCAAAGCAGAACCCAGTAGAAATATGAAATTATTTCTAATGCAGCAAAACTCCACCTTACCTACAATTCCCTGTCTTTGTGTTATTGATATTGTTTGCTATTGCGTTTCTGTTTTTAATATGTACGTAATACGAATGTAAATTTTTGCGCATAAGAATGAACATTTATCTCTATGATGATACCGCATATATTTGCCAAAACACCTGTGCACTCGCCCGTGTGTGTGTGTGTGTGCATACTCCCGCCTACACCAAACTGTCCCTGTACTTCTTAGGGAGAATGTCCTTTTGAGAGAATTATGTAAAACGATGAACATAGATTTGCAACGGTTTCGCAAGGTAGCCAATTGATAGATTGGTTAGGTTCAGTTAGTTATAATTTATACTTTTGGTTAACTTCATACAGTGGTAAGGGTAGGTTACTCCAATATGAGGGGCTATTGGCTGGGGTACAGTTTGCCAATACATGACTTATGGTTGCAATTTTGAAATATTGTGCACAGCCAGAACTTCATACGAAGGTCGTGCAATCAAATTTTGTGGTTGGCTATATACTCAGTATAAAAGGAACGATATTAGCGAACCCATAGATGAGATAAGATAATAGCCGATAAATTGATGTACAACCCCAATTCTTTAAACAAATTACCTATCCCTTGTGTAGAATATAAATATTGATGTAAATTGATGGACACTGAAAAGGGGGGGGGGAGGCGGAAGTGACACTTTTTGAAACCAAAACTAAAAAGTCAAAGGTACTCAACTAAATACAGAGTTACAGCTCTGAGATTTGACATGGCAGTTGCTTTTAAGAGGTATAATATGGAACTGTGAAGAAACGGCGGCGGAACCACTGCTCCTGCCGAAAACCGCTGTTTCCCGCCGAATTTTTTTTCGACTTTTCTCTCCAAATGCAAATATAAGGAACGACAGGAAAGTGGAAGGCTGCAAATGCAGTAAAAGACAAGTTTGGTTTAAAGTTTACTAGAAGTATGATGCCGTTCAATATATTTGCACTTGACACTTTTAATATTTTACATTGATATGTTAAATAAAAAGTGTCAAATGAAAATATAAGGGAAATTTTTATAAAAAAAATTTTCTAATATAGCGAGAAAAGACAAAAATAAATTTCGGCGGGAGCGGCGGTTCCACCGCCGTTTCTTAACGTTCCATATTGTACCTCTATATAGCAACTACCATGTGAAATCTCAAAGCTGTAACTATTTATTTAGTTGAGTTCCTTTGACTTTCAGTTTTGGTTTCAAAAAGTGTCACTACCGCCCCCTCCCTTTGTTCAACCAAGATACAAGTTCTCAAAGTTTTTAAGCTAACGAATTAGAGATGGTGTTTACATTACTTTGTATGATTTATAGTCCAATGCCCCCCCCCCCCCCCCCTTTTCAATGAGTACAAACAAACACGCACACATACCGCATTATCATTTCATCTGAAGCAAAATTGGTTTGTCGCAAACTTTGATTTATGCATAATTGAATCTTTTGTTGTTGGCCTAGTTAATTTTAATGAATTTGGCATGTGCTTAGCTTACGGTTATACGGGCGAGACGTAAATAAGATAGATATTATGATTATGACCACGACCAGAGAGATGACTTGTTTCTTGGTTATTTATGCAATTGTCAAAAAAGTTTCATAATTGCAGTTTTTGCTTTTAGCAAAAAGAATAGGTAAACATAAAAAAGATAAAAAGAATTTTAAATAAATAAACTTTTGGTGCAAAGCCTATACAAAGTTTTTAAAAATCATTTTAGATATTTTAAAAATTAACCAGCCAAAAGATTCTGGCAAACATCCTCTTGCTTTAGTACATTCTTTCAACATAATATTTTTATTTCAGGCGTTCTTACACTGAATACAAGAGACGACGTCGGAAAGAGAGGGATCACAAGTCTAGCTCAAAGGTATAACTATTTAGTAATTAAAACTACTCTACAAATAAGACTCTCTAAGGTTAAAAAGAGTGGTAATTAAAAAAAAAAAATAGTGGGATTTGCCGGTTTTTGGCGGCACGGGCGGCTCTGCAACCGTTTCTTCACAGTTCTATATTATAAAGTACCTTATTAAAGCAACTGCAATGCTAATCTTAGCGTTTTACTCCTGTTAGTCTTAGAGTCTAATTCATACCTCTACGAAAAATCCGGGCAAAAAAAGTGTAGATTTGATGGACGCACTGACAGGTTCCAGGTAAATTGTAGATGTTCCTCTATATAAAAAATGGGGTCATGGAAAGAAAACGAAGTTGCGGGTTTCATCGTATTTTCACATTAGCTTTTGAAAGGTTATTTTAGGTTAGGTTAGGTTAAGTAAATGTTTATGATTGACCCGATTTTTATGAATATCTAATTTTAGAATTCCTCCCGACATAATCTGACCTCATCCGGCGGCGAATTACACCTGAGCCGAAGCCGCGGCTCCCCAGATCCACTGGCCGCTGGTACTAGTCGTTCTGCACACTTCCACCGGGACTCTCCCGACCCTCTCCGATATTCCCCTCCTGCAGATGGCGCCATTGATGATGCCTACTCCCTGGATGGAAGCACGCCGGGATACGCCCGAGTTCTGTCAGGGATGTCTACCGCTGGTGCAACTGGCACTGATGTCCTTACTGTCGTCAGTGGCGGAAAAAATAAGCAGACCGCAGCTGGCGGCTCTGACTCAGCAATATCAGCCGGCAACAAATCACGAACGTCAAGCGCGGGTTCGAGGAGTAAAGCGGGGTCGTATGGGTCTATGGATCGCCGCGGGTCATTTGATTCGCGCGGCTCTGGGGAGACTAGCGGCTGGGAGCAGCGCAGAGAAACCTTGGAGTTTGAGCTACTCTATAGGTCTAATTCTTTGGAGAGATATAACCGTAGAAATATTGAATCCCCTGAACATATTTATCAGGTAGGTATTTATAAATATTTAATGAAATAGAATATAACTAGAGGTTGTTGTGTCTACCAAAGTGTTCTGGTGTTTATAGTTATGAGAAACAAGATGTTTTCTCATACCTAGGCATTTCATAACCAAATAAAAGAACTGCATCTATTACTTGAGTTATCACCTACCTAATCCTAACCTGATTATTGCAGGTATCCCAAATTTAATATTTATCCTAAAATATCATCTTTATATTGATAGGTACTTAAACCATATAACCCTAGGTAGAACTCTAAGCAAGTAAATTTTAATAAATTTTTTTCAGGTGATACCCGAACCGTCCAATAGTACAAGTGCAACGAGATTAAGTAGGAGAAGACCTTCACCTAGTGTAAGTACCTTTACGTCATACTGTATTGTGTTAAGGAAGGGAGGAACTTTGGAGAGTAAATAATACTAGAACCAAAAGTTGTACAATCATTTTCTCTCATTTGTTGCCATTATATCTTTGAGTTCTTTTAATAAAGGGATAGTTCTAAGAAGTGTATTTAAAGAGTTAAGGTACTTAGAGTAGTGAACTTTTATATGTCTTAGTAGAATATATTAGGCATTGGATAGATATGATTATATGTTAAAGAATTTTTAACATTGACCAGACCAAACTTTTTTTATTTGACATTATCTAAAAAAGTCAAAGTGATTTGCCACATAAATTACATGAGAATGGTCCATTTTTTTTCCAAATATGTATAGCCAAAACACCAATATCAGAGAATCTTTTTCCACATATTTCACAAGAGTTATAAAAAATTGAACAGGGGTTCCCCTTGGGACAAGTTACTTAAAAAACATAAAAAATAACGTCCGGTTCATAATAGGACAGGTTTTCTATAGATTCTTTTTAAAAAAATAAAGAAAACCGTCCGGTTTACTTACAATATACACATTATCTCACGCGGAAATACCAACTAACCATACAACATATTTATATATATATATATATAAAAAGACCATTCTCATGTAATTTATGTTGCAAATCACTAACTTTTCTAGATATTGTCAAATAAAAAAAGTTCGGTCAGGTCAATGTTAAAATTCTTTATCACATAATCATATCAATCCAATGCCTAATATATTCTACTAAGACATATAAAAAGATCACTTCTCTAAGTACTATAATAAATATTTTATTGGTCATTCTTTGTTGTTATGTGTATTTTGTTGTATAAAAAGTTTGAAGTTCTATTAACTAGTAAATGCTATCTAAGGTTGTATTTATGACAAAAAAGTTTTTGCCATATATAACATGCAACGAAGTTGAAAATAAAAATGAAAAACTCATTTTTTAAGGAAAATCCCTGGTCAAATCTTTTAATTTTAATCAATAACTTTATATTATGAACTACTACGTTATTTAAAATAGAAAAAACTTACAGTTCACTATTTTTTTTTAAAATGCACTTCGTGAAACTATCCCTTTTGATTGGTTGGTTCAGACAAGAAACAAGAATTGTTCAAACTTATAAAACAATAAGTTTGATATTATTATCGGGATGTATATCAATTTATCTCCCAAACTACTAAACTACTATCAACAACTAAATATTTTATAGTAAGCATCTTACGGGATATAATATTAAAAAGGTTTTGGAAACCTAAGCAAGTGAATGAGATAATGTACAAAATTAGAAGCAAATGCGCTGTTATTTTATGATTTACACCACTATGTTACTTCCCGTTGCCATCAAATCCGAATTTTTATTACATGTTATTACGTAAACATTGTCCTAGTATGCCAGATGTCCTACTTTATTCCACTAATATTGTTTGATAAGTTGAAAAACTTAAGAAGGTTATGTATTTATTTCTGTTAATAATAATCTTATTTTAGGAACAACAATGTGAGATTACTAGTTTAGTTTCAGTTGATGAGAGTCGAGATAGCCTCTTGGACCGTCCACCTAGTAGTCGAGACAGCCTCATGGACCGTCCACCTAGTACCAATTACAGTCCAGGTAAATAACACTACTGTAGGTAAAATCCAGGGAGGAAGGGTTCATTAAGCTGTTTATTACACTAGTCCCCAAAGTTTTACAATGAAGTTTTCTTATTTGTTGGCTTAACAACTTTTAGGACTATTATTGAATTTTGATTGGTTTGTTTATTAAGTTGAGTGTCGAAACGTTTCAACCATTAATTGTAATCTACAAGGGTAATCTTGTTTATTATTATTGAGTATGTACATCAATTTATCTGCCTTTGTCTTATCCCTTTAGAATTAGATCCCTGGGTAAAACCAATTTTGAATGAGACAGGTGTCCCATATTTTGTTTCCTCTGTAAGTGATGCTCTCGCCACAGGAGTTTGTGTTATAAAGACTTTCTTTACGAACTAAAAATATAGTTTTTTTCAGGGAAGGAGGGGACATTAGGCTGTTAATTACACTAGTCCCCAAAGTCTTATAATAACGTTTTCTTATTCGTTGATTTAACAACTTTGGGGACTTTTATTTAATATTGATTGGCAGACTCATTAAGATGAGTGTCCAAACGTTTAAACCACTAATTGTAATCTAAAAAAGGGGTAATATTGTGTATCATCATTGGGGGTGTACTGTACTTTATCGCCATAGTCTTATCTCTTTAGATTCCTGAGTTTTATTGCTGTGCTACTTTTTGACATTATCCTTCTCCAAGAAAGGTGTGCAGTGCATATTTGATAATGTTTAATCAAGTTTATTTGGACACATGTTGCCACCAAATGCACGTCAATGACATTTAGAGTTCATACAATACCGTGTATGTTATACTTTTTTCGTACATAAAATAGAAAGAAAGAATATAGAAATATTAAGAAAATAAATTGTTTTTAAAGAAAATTATACAAAACAAATATGCTCTACAATTGGTTGGTTTGTAAAAATGCAAATAACAAGACTGATATTTTGTCCTTACATCAATTAGAGCTCTGTTATGACCAGTTTAACACCCACTATTGGTATAATTTAATTATAATATCAACATTCAATATCTTTTAAACGGTTGACAAGGGATAGTTCCATCAATTTATTTTATATAATCTGCTAAAATAGGCTCAGTAATTTTTGTCATAAATTCACATGTCATAAATACACTTGTCAAAAATATATTTGTCATAATAGTACACTTTTTATAAAAACATTTGTCATAAAGGTATGTTTGTCATAAAAACATTTATCATAAAGGTACGTTTGTCATAAAAACATTTGTCATAAAGGTACATTTGTCATAAAATACATTTGTCTAAGCATATTTCTAAGATATTATAGAACATTTTTTTCAATAAACTTACTTCAAAGATTTTGTCCCATATCATTTACTCTTTTTAAAATAGCCTTAAACCTGCCGATGCCAATATGAAGCTTTTCTAAGATAAAAAGCCAATTTATAAATCCTAAATGACAGTTAGGCTCCCGTTTATAATTTAAAAATTTGATATTCTAGGAGAACGAGAACGTGAAGGTCTAGTTTCTCCGGATTTAATAAAAGGAATCACAACTGTGCCTAGAAGGAGGAGAAAAGTACCAGGTTTAATTTTTTATCTTTCTGAATAAATAAGAGGACTTTTTAAAATGCAAGTTTCGAGAATTTCGTTCCTGAGATTATCTATTATCCTATTAGAAGAGGGTTGGAAATTCTTAATTTGTGATAGGTTTGAGTAATAGTATATTACTTGCAAAATATTAGCCTCTCCTAGACCAAAACAAAGCTTTTCTGAAATGCAGTATCTAACTGTATTCGTTATCGTGAGCTTTAAATAGTATGGACAGACAAATTTCTAGGCTTTTAAACTTGTTGGTATTTTTATACATTGCTAGAATTTTATTATTTTGGCAAATAAATCCGTGTCCATGCCTTTAAATGATATAAATGAAGCTTAGGTAAAACACCTGTCATTTTAAACAAAGTTGAGTATTTTTTTTAAAAATGATAGTATATTTATATATAAATCCACTAGCAATAAATAATTTGACTGAGGGAAATAAATCTTGTGCATTTACTTTTTTCTCTTGTCAAGTCCTCAAAAAAATTAAATTATTGTCCTTGTTGATTGTACATTATCATGTAGAAAAAAATTATATTTTGTAAAAGTGAAGATTAACTTTTTTTCTTGAGTTGTAATATTACTCTAATTAATGTTAATCTTTTAAGAACAACCAAGCCCAGCACAATTCTCTGGAGCTTCCAGTCAACCTGCCACTGACCTGAAAACAGCTGCCAGCTATTCAACTAATCATATGCCAGAATCTAATTCTTTTACCAATCAGATGCCAACTACATCAACCGCCGTCGCCAACAGCTTTGGATCAACAGATAAGATCTCAGCCGCCGTTTCTGATCCTGCCAATAAATCCATCCAGTCAGATTTGCTTCCACTGCCGTCTTCTTTCTCACAGCAGCAAAAACAAGCTGCCAAATCAGCTGCTGATGAAAACTGCACAGTTATCAGTCAGCATTACATGCTGCCAACTGATAACTTTAGCTTACAATCTATAAATAGAGGTGATGAGATACCGCCAGCAAGTCAGAATGAATATACTTCCGCCAATAAGCCACTGCTTCCTGTCGCCAACAAACACCAGCTGCATGCCAGTAAGAAACAGCTGTCTGCCAGCCACTCACAGCTTCCAACGAGTTTAGATCTGAAACTTGCAAAGTTGAACTTTTCTCAGCCAAATCCAGAATCTCCAGGTATGCATAGATTTAAGATAGCAAACCTACTCCACAGATCACCTAAAAACTGAAGCGCGTGTTGTAGATAAATATTATTGGTAGAAAGTTTATATATTTTTGTACATTACAATCCTCATTTACCCCCCTAAAATGATACCTATCTAGTTTATAAACATAAGTATTTTAACACAAAAAGGACAATTGCAAGTATATTTGTAATTTTGACTCTTTCGACGATAGAAAACTTAACATGCTTCATAATTTTTTAGGGAGTGTGTTAAGCCCAACTGCCCAAACACTTTCAGCCAGCAAACCGCCAATATTCCCCACTCCTGAGAGGGTTGGATCTGGGTTAGGATCTGGTGGGGCTTTGTCGGCCTCCACAACTGGGTCATTCAAGTTTTCACTTCGCAGGAATGGATTCTTTTATTATGCTGACGTTTTACCTTATTTTGTACCTTATCTACTTAATTATTTTTCTATTAATGTTATGTTAATGTGTGGACATAGATAGATAAAAGGAGTAAGTATGCTACTGTTTGCTACATTTTGCCTCACAAATTTAGATGTAAAGTTAGAGCTTAGGTAGATTAAAATGTTCTGCAATGAATGGGTTGACTGTCTCTAATGCCACACTTACATTTCCATGCTCATGGATTAAACCACCTTGTTGTTGATGGGTTTTTGTTCCACTTAATATAAGAATCCTGTTACCTATAGATCACTGGAGTCACCCCCACCTGGCTCCAGCTTTTATTATGCTGGCTCCAGGGACAGGATGGACACCTCCAGATCAGACTCGGAACAACCTGCCTTTGTCAAGGTAAAAATATATTATCCTGCAAGTTCAGGGGTGATTATTTTTTCCCCTGGCTGCAAAATATTTCACCCCCCTCCCCTCTCCCTGTGCAGCTTTATGTCTAATAAGAAATAACAATTCGTCTGTTAGTTGTATGACGTGAATGGGTTAAAGTCTGTGTCGGAGAAACCACGTCACAAATTTGACAGGCGTGTGATATTGATAGTTAGAGAAGCTAATTGTTATGACCCATAAACAAGAAATCACTACAGAATTGATATGACCTTTTAAATAAAGTAAACTTTAATCTTAAATTAAATTCAGGGATAGTGCAATAAATTACAGATTAACATAACTCCAATCCATTTATGTAGCTTGTAATAATTTGATGGAACATTAATTTACGTTAAATTGTCCTGTTATTCCAGAATTGAATTGCATCTGTCCTCTTTGACTTTCTGATTTAGATAGTTAAGACATTTTCAGAAATATCAGCAGACAATAAATTTTTATCCTGCCTTATACAGCTTGCAAAGATTGGTTGGACTTGGAAGATGGAGCTGTAGTTTCTTTCTTATTTACAAATAAGATATTTTTCTCAGGAATTCGCAGCTGTAATGAGAAGGCGGAGTGGCCAATTTAACCCAAACGAAGCTGCCCCGCCAAAGCCCATGTCCCGGCCCTACAGTGAACAGTTCAACCCAAATGAGCCCGCCCCTCCCCGGCCTCTGACCAGACCCCACAGTGTCTATAGGATTGATACGGCCCAACAGATTAATAAACCGAGGAAACAAATCATTATTAAAAAGATTTTTAGCAGATTACATAGATTTAACTTAGGCATTTGGGGTATTGTCCCTTTGGTGGCAACGCACCTATTTCTAGCCCCTTGCGGGGGGCTCTAACCCTGCGGGGCCAATTGCCTTACCCTGTGGGGCAATCACCTAACCTATCCTAAAATAACTAAAAATCCATTTTAAAAATACGACGATTCGCCCCGAAAGGGACTATACAAGATAAATGTACAATTAATATATATTTCGGCTCGGTTATCTTTAAAGAGCCCTAGAGGGCAGGTTTAATGCTATTTAATGCTTCCCCCTCAATAGATAGGAAATAAAAAATACTTTTATTTGTTAAAAAGTTTGAGGCCTAATGTTTATTTAAGTGTAAAAATGTCGTGTTATTTCAACACTAAATGACTCTCAAGATATCAATCAGATTTTCATTTTTTTACTTACTAGAGGCCTCTAGGGGCACAATTGCAATTTTTATTTAGTATTTGCTTATATGATTATTTTGTATCCTTGTTATTTTTTTCCAACAAAAAATCTGTATTTAAGATAAGCCTATCGGTCATGTTTTTATGTTTGAAGAACACCTACTCACATCTTTTTATATACGCAAAATATAAATTTAAAGCGTCATGTTGCGTCATACATTATTAACATAAAATACATTTCATACAATCTTATAATTAAAAGTTGCTTTTTGCTTGTAAAAGCAAGGACGGTTTTAGTGCAATGCTTTGTTAACTATATTTATTTGTTATGTGTTTATATGGTGCGCTTGCCTGTTGGATGGCTTGGAGGGCTCGGCAGCCGCCATTTTATAACTTTAAAATTCAGCTGGTTGAATTGTCTTGTTACTAAATTTGAGGCTTATGCGCGGATGAGGGTAAGGATTAAAGCCTTACCGACCGAGCAACAGACACATTTATAAGGCTATTAAATTAGCTTAGTATTGTTTAAAAATAATCCTTGTTGAAAATTAATAGTTGGGGATCCCCAATTTTCTTGGGGCGCAGCATCTAGTAAATCATTATTTGATTGCCTATCTATTGAAAGCTTGTTAAATCATAATTCATAACTAACCTAAAATATGTCATGAGCTCATTCTTTCAATTATCCTATTTCAATTTTCATTCTCTTTCTACCCAACGGAGTGTTCAATTGTTTCCGCATAAAAACCAGTTTAATACAGCCAAATATTAAGCCAAAAAGTTAATATTTAGAATTTGTATATAGGTACTTTTTCAAATTTTCAAACCCCTATTTGTGATTCTTTATCTTAAAACTTAATTCTTAATTAGTTCTTTAAAGTATCAGTTTCCAAGTTTTTTGATAATATTGTAGTACAAGTGGTTCACTTTATTTTTCATCATTACTTGGTACTTTAACCTTCCGTCCATATTCTCATCCCTTTAAATAGCTGGGGATCGGCTGCACTGATAAAAATATTTCTCGTATTCATTCGAATCCGGTGGATAGGAACCGGTTCTCATCCATACGAAAAAACTATGTCTAGCATCGTATTATAACCAGCTTTCTACGAATATAAAAATGTACAATCATAAGATTAAAACCAGTTTTTTTAGCCAGTGCCTTTGGCACCTCAGTGCTAAAAAAACTAGTTTTAATCTCATAATTGTACATACATTCTATATCCGCGGAAAGCCGTTTATAATACGATGCGAGAAATAACTATTAAGGGAAAGTAAAGTCACACCACCTAATGCAAGGAACTGTAGTTTATGCCTATATTATTAACTTTGCAGGGAGATGGATAAAGTAAAATAATTGTAGAATATTATTTGCCTCCCAAATATCCTAATATCTGTCCGTTAGTCCCTGACACTCTTAAGGAATAGGTTATACTCGGCTTTTATACACATAAGATAGGCGGCTGAAATTATAATAATCATCTCACTAATATGAGATAGTCTTCTAAAATTGTAAGTTAAAGATCATAAGCATTTATCTATGTATTTCTTAGTTTTTTTTATTCGTTAGCTTAACTTTATTTGTTTAAGGCTTATTTTTATTTAGTGCATTTTTTAATAATGTTGTTAATGTACAGATTATCAGTCCATATATTTCTGTAAGCTAAGTATATCCCTATCCATAAGATGCGTAGTGCGTAGGATGTTCTGCGTTTAATTACGTCATCATGCCCGTTTCATAGACAACAAATTATATATACAGGACATTTTAAAAATGTGTAAGTACCTAATAATAATCATACAAAGTTATAGATGCAGAACAATTCCCAGTCATAATTACGATTATTATTAAGGTTTAATTGTCTTCACATTTTCTGAATGATTAGCTCAAAGCATTAAGTTAAGATTATTCTTTATTTCTGATCTAAGTCATAATCTTTATATGCAAGGCACTGTTCTTACCCATTAACTAAACATGGGTGTTTTTACCCGCATCTTTTTTTATTTCCGCCATTAAAGAACAGTTTAATATATTCATTGTTTAATAAAGGAAAGGGGGATTTTTCACCAATCTTTTCTATTTAATGTTACACTGCACTTGTAATTAAATAAAACTTGGAAATTATATAGAAAGGAATTAATTGTTTTATCGGCTAGTTATTATTTAAATTTACTCTAAAGTTAAGACTAGCAAAAGGATTCATTTCTACCCCAATAATACAGAGAGGGATGGGACATTGGACTGTAAACTACTCTGGGGCCCAAATCGTTAGCTCGCTAAACTTTGGGCACTTTTATTTTCATGGTATTTCGGAACTGTTAGTGTACAAACTTTTGCACTATTAATTTTAACATATAGATTGGTTAAGTATAACCTAATCACATCCGTAAAATGGACAAACTTGACCTAAAATGTCCCAAATCCCTCTTTAGATAATATAAAAACATCATTCTCTGTTGAAGGACAAGTCGATAGTGACATTATATTTTTTATCCTTTTTAAATTCTTCATCTCGCCATTTAAGACAAGGACTAATAAGTTCATAAGAAATGCAGCAATTACAAGATACCTATTGATATTTTAGATTACACAAACAAAAAAAGAATTTTATGATCTACAGTAAATATTAGTTATGAACAAAAATAAGTTTTGTTTAAACATTTTAAAGATTTTCCAGTCACATTCTTAGACAGAAATTGGGAAGAAATAGTATTCTTAACTATTTTATTCTTCAAGATATGTGTGGGCATTTGGATGGATATATAACACAAATACATAGAGTAGTTGCGCTACTAAAAAGTTCAAGACTATGTTTACATTCATGTCCATCTTTTTTTTTGTGCACGCTAAAAGTTTACGCCAAATCATTGCTTAATCAAAGGTTAACTTTTTGTCAAAGAAAATGTTAGTCAATGCGTTTGCCCTTCTGTTTTGTTCTGCAGGCTTGTTAAAGAAAGATGTATCTTTAGTGGCGCAGCTACTCTATAAATATGAAATGTCTTGGCGTCAATTTGTCTCTGAACTAGATTTCCGCATACTAAAGCACTTGTAAAGGGTATTATCCTATTAGAAATTTTTTTTTCAATTTTGAAAATTTGAGTAACCCCCCCACCCGACAACGAACAACTCTGGCCGCAGCGCTCGGCTCCATAGCCTGCCTAGCCGAAGCGCTCGGCCCCTTGCCTGCCTAGCCGCAGCGCTCGGCTCCCTAGCCTATAACCTAAACTAAAATAGTTGTTCGTTGTCGAGGGGGGGGGGGATACTCAAATTTTCAAAATTGAAAAAAAGGGGGGGGGGGAAATGTGGTGACTCGTGCCACGACATACCAGCAATTTTATTTTTAGGTTGGTAAGTAAAAAATATTTGAATTAAGAAAACGGCGGCGGGACCGCCGCTCCCGCCGTCCGCCGCCGTTTTCCGCCGCTAATAAAAAAATTTTTTTTTTGCATTTCTCGCCGAATTAGGCAATTTGGAATGATTTGAGACCATGTTATTTTTTTCAAAAAATTTTCCTCTTACAAGCAACCCTGCGGGGGGACTTTTTCATTTTTTTCAAATTCTCGTATATCAAGGTATATCTTAAATACAGTACTTCTCCTGTGATTTTGAAGATATTGAAACAAAATCTTTTTAGGTTGGTAAGTAAAAAATAGTTGAATTAAGAAAACGGCAGCGGGACCGGCGGGACCGCCGCTCCCGCCGTCCGCCGCCGTTTTCCGCCGCTAACAAAAAAATTTTTTTTTTTGCATTTCTCGCCGAATTAGGCAATTTAAAATCATTTGAGACCATGTTATTTTTTTCAAAAATTTTTCCCCTTACAAGCAGCCCTGCGGGGGGACTTAGTCATTTTTTTCAAATTCTCGTATATAAAGTTTTTTACTGAACCATAAAAAGATTTGTTATAATATCTCAAAAAGCAAAGGAGAAGCCATGAATTTAAGATATACTATGATAAACGAGAATTTGAAAAAAATGTCCCCCCGCAGGGTTAGTTATAAGGGGAAAAATTTGAAGAAAAAAAACATGGTCTCGGCGTAGGTCGGCGGGAGTGGCGGTCCCGCCGCTGTTTTCCGCAGTCGTACCTCTGCCATTAGTTACTGACCTACCTAAAAATATTTTGTTTCAATATCTTTTAAATCACAGGAGTACCTACAACTGAATTTAAGATATACCTTAATGTACAAAAATTGTTGGCGGCGGAAAACGGTGGCGGACGGCGGGAGCGGCGGTCCCGCCGCCGTTTTCTTAATTCAAATATTTTTTACTTACCAACCTAAAAAGATTTTGTTTCAATATCTTCAAAATACCAGGAGAAGTACTGTATTTAAGATATACCTTTATATACGAGAATTTGAAAAAAATGAAAAAGTCCCCCCGCAGGGCTGCTTGTAAGGGGAAAATTTAAAAAAAAAAATAACATGGTCTCAAATGATTCGAAATTGCCTAATTCGGCGAGAAATGCAAAAAAAAAATTTTTTGGTGGCGGCGGAAAACGGAGGCGGGCGGCGGGAGCGGCGGTCCCGCCGCCGTTTTTTTTTGAAAGATACCAGTAGTTGGAGTAATTACTGACCAAACCCAAAAGATTTCATCCAATTATCTCTAAAACTAAGGGATTAGCACCCAAAATAAAATTGCTGGTATGTCGTGGCACGAGTCACCACATTTCCCCCCCCCCCCTTTCCTAAGAGGAAAACGCCCTTGTAAAGATACTCTATAAAATCATTAAAATCTGTTTAAGCATACCATTTACTGAATGGATCATAATATAGTTACATGAATACTGTATTGCATTTAACTATTCTGAAATGTATTTAGCCTGTTATAGTTGTGGACATACCTGTTCTTGTTAAAAGAATGATGTAGTTTTAACAAGGATGACTTCATTCACAGTGGGATATAATGTACATAGAATTTTAATTGACTTTAATCTCGTTATTTGTATAGTGTTGATTGATTGATTGATTAGCCATAGTTTCTTAGGGTTTGGACCTAAGTAGTCATGGAGTAGGCTGAGACACTTTTGTATAGCCACTAGTGCTATCAAGCTCCACGTTCAAGCACATTATGACTTGACCCGCTATCTCATGAGAGCTACTCATTATTACCTCACCCTCGCCGAGTATGGCAGGTGTCCCAAATTAAGTCACCGTAATGAATGACGCTCACCGCAGAGGAGCTTGGGATAAGGGTAGTACTGATATTATGTACGTTACTATTGAGTATCCAAACCTACTCAATAATCCCCTTCTTACACAACCAGGGGAAGTTGCGTGAATGTATTCAACTGAGAAATTCAAGTTGCCACATGGGGATTAGAACTCGAACTCTCATCACCGTAACTCAGTGTGTTACCACTAAGCTACGACGCCCCTTATTTGTATAGTGTAGGTATATTTGATGTATCCAAGGGAGGGGGGATGTGGTGACTCGTCACACGACATACCAGCAATTCTATTTTGGTTGCTACTCAATTATTTTTAGAGATAATTGGGTAAAATCTTTTGGGCTGGGTCACTAATTACCTCAAGTTACCTCAATTATCTCTTGAAACTAAGGGAGTAGCACCCAAAATAAAATTGCTGGTAAGTCGTGTGAAGAGTCACCACTCCCCCCCCCCCCCCCCTTTGTTTAACCCCGGGAAGAATTTTTCATGGGGTAGGGTTAACTTGTAATTTATTTTAACAATTTTGAGGGTAGGTATCATTTCGGCACTGAGCTTCTAATTTTAGTAAGACATACAAAATACAAATATTAAAGGATATTATACGAACTAAAATCGGTTCACATCACTGCACTATCTTCCTAGTAAAATTACATAATTAGACTTTTAACCTTTTCTACTTCTAAATAAGATGTATTACTAGTGAAATTTAAACATACACAGAAAGCAAAACATTGAAATTAATATCCTTTTCTTTTCAGAGGTGTTTCTATTGATTTTTTAAGCTATCTACGATTTCATGCTTTTTGTTTAACCTCACTAGGACAATTATGTCCAGAACTAGAGTAAAATAAAAATTAGGTAGTCGAGTAATGATAAAATTGATTCGTTCATTCTTACAGCTCTAAAGGACTCTTAGCTTACTGTGAGAACGGTCGGACGTAGGGACGTTTTTAAATGATTATGCCATGTAGAATTATGTAATCTTAATGCAATCTGTATATCAGATGCAATAGTTGGATTAATTAAATGAATATGTAAGCTAAAATTATCGACTCTGATATTGAAATTAGTTTCTTGGCAACTTTTGGAATATAAAGGCTTATGATTAATAGATAAAGGGATAGGACAATGAAAGATTTTTGTTCACGATGTCTAGCACGATATTAGATTTATTATCAAATATGGCCAATCAGACACAATAATCCTTCTAACTTAACATGGTATTCACAACAGACGACATTTTTGTTGTTGTTGATGTCACAAATGGAATTGCCTTTTTCTTGGTTTTGCTAACTAAGAGGGAGGTCATTTTCTAGTAAATCCCGTAAAGGTGTGTGTTATAAGGCCTAAAAATAGTAGTAGAATGATAAGGTGCTCTATATATTTGTATTCCCTATTGAATAGAACAATAAGGAATTTTTTTTTTTTTTTTTGATAACCGTACCTGGAATATCTTTAAAAAATAAGAAATTTCTATCAAATGCTTTGTTTGGCTCAAACTGACAAAAATTTAAAAAAAATATAATTATAATAATAATGCTTTCTATAGGTACAAGGTAAAGGTTAAGAACAATCTATATCATTAAACAAAGGAAGCAGCCATTCTTTACAGGTTGTACGAGCAGTGAACATTAAAATGAAACTTTAACAAATCATTAATACAATGACTTAGTGAAACAAACCAACACAACAAATTACATACAGACAATTTTGAAAACATTCAGATATACAATCTATATTATAGATAAGAGATTCAAAGTGGAGGTTGCATGTAAATGTATCTAAATGTATAAATTGTCTTTTCTTTTCATCAAGGTTTCTTTAAGTTGTATATTCTTTCTTTGCTTGTTGTGTAGTATGTCATTTTTAGTTTCAAATCCTATTTTAAAGCCAGAATATTTTTTTTTATAATAAAGATTGACCAAAATATAGTTGAAAAACTAGTTAGTTTTTCGATAATGAAAGTTTAATTTACAGAAAAAAATGTTCTAAAATGTAGTTGTTTGCTGTAGTGAAATTGAAATGAAACAATGCACATTGAAACATTCTAATTCAAAGCAAACAAACATGAAATTCCACAAACATAAAACTAATTTTTGTCACCTTGAATAAATCAACCTGTAAAGAATGGCTTCTTCCTTTGTTTAATGGTATAGATTGTTCTTAACCTTTACCTTGTACCTATAGAAAACATTATTATTATAATTATATTTTTTTTTAAATTTTTGTCAGTTTGAGCCAAACAAAGCGTTTGATAGAAATTTCGTATTTTTTAAAGATATTCCAGGTACGGTTATAAAAAAAAAAAATTTCCTATTGTTCTATTCAATAGGGAATACAAATATATAGAGCACCTTATCGTTCTACTACTATTTTTAGGCCTTATAACACACACCTTTACGGGATTTACTAGAAAATGACCTCCCTCTTTATCCATATGCAAATTCAGTAAATTGTGTACCTTATGTACCTAATGTTAAATGATTTGAAACTGGTAACAGGGACGAAGATATCCATGAGAAACCCACAGGAGAAAAAGAAAGAAGAAAATCAGATTTTCTTGCCAGATATGAGGTAATTGTAAATTATATCAATTTTCAGGGATAAGGGATATTACTTAAGTCAATAAAAAATATTACGTGCTTAATTCTATCTTTAGAAGCTATTGAGTATGTTGAGGTTAAGAAAGGAGTTAGAGTTGTCATTTTAGTTTTTCTTCCTTTTTGAATGGGACTTCACGTAACTGTTCTTGTTTGATTTAGGAGTTGACCTGCAGAGCTGCCCAGGCTATAAAGAGTGTAGACAGAATGGTAAACCTCCCCATTTCCTTGCGCACCACCCCATCCTCCAACACTACCATCCTCTCTCCATCTTCAAGCCATCCTCCAGGCCCCCATCTGTCCTTGCAGCCTCCCTCCTCCTACCCCCTGTCGCCTGATCCAAGCCTACCCTCCCCTTTGTCTCCTGGGGTAGAGAGTGTGGAGTTCAACGAAGAAGAGGTGCTAAAAACTTGCCAGGTAAGAACAGCTGATTATTTTTTAGTAGCGACCATTTTGAAGTCGCAATCAGAGTCCCTTTCAGTTGCACATTATATACATTAGTTGGTGACTCACCTAGTGTGGAGCTGTTCTCAATGTCATCATTGTAGCCATACAAAACCGTAAGCTCAATGGTCTAAAAGAGATAGGTTAGTGTTCCTTTGTGCTCCCCGTGTAGAGTGTGAACATTTCAATTTGCAAGATTCATCATCACATTTCAATATGTCACATTTTACATGGGGAGCACTCCGGGCTAAATATTTAATAAATAAAATGTCTTTTAAATATTGCTGCTAATCTTTTGTTTATAAAACATAAGGCCAATAAAGCTTTGAATAAAAGTTTGTATAAAAGAAATTGATAAAACTTTAAGACTTCAATAAAATCATTATGAATGTTTAAGTTGAAAATACAAACTGTCTGATTGATGAGTGCTTTATTAAAATAATTGGATTTGTGGCTATTGTTATATTGATGACTTGATTGTATTGCAGAAAGCTATTTGTTATTGTCATCTTCAAGATTATTTCCATCATATCCATCATTAGGGTTATAGTCATCAATATCATCTTCAATCATATTTTCAACAACATCAATTTCATCATTATCCATTCCATTGTTCAGGTCGTCATCAGTATCATCTTGTTCTGTAGCATCTCAGGAACCTGTATTAAGTAAATGTAACTATTTATTTAATATAGAGTTTAACGATAATTGCAATTGCTCTAAATCTATATTATGTTCGTGGTTCTCAGTGTAAGATTAATTAAAGATATAATACCTAGCACTTAGTACATGTGTAACATTTATAGCTTCAGTATCTTAATATTTGGACCTATTATTCATAGAGTAGATGCAGGTTCCACACGTGTTTGTATTGATCATTGCAAAATTACCTCGGATACAAATTTTTATTTGTTAGGGGGGCGTTTTTTTGAATGCAACCATCTCGTAATCAGTCACAAATGGCAATTTTAAAATCCGATTTTCAGGATAACATGTGGAATGAGTAATCCTTGGTTGCATTAAAGCCTCTTCCCCCCCCCCCTTTAATCAATAGTAGCTGCGTTGCTATATTATTCATTGCTTTTAGGACTTTCTGGTGGATTACAACAACCGGTCTAAACAATCCTTGCCAACTGGTAATGTTACTAATCCCCAGTATACTACTAGTAGTCCATCATCTTCACAGCAATTCTATACAAGTGGTGCAGCTGTCACATTTAGAGGAGATTCGTTTCCAACTTTAGGAATATATTTACATATATAAATGTTATCATTGGACACTTAAACATGTTTTAACTATCATTTTCTAACTTTTTTTCTATAAAAAAGGGGGGGGGGGGATTGGATGGTACTTTTAGTATGGAAAGAAGTCAAATTCTAGTTTTTAGTATTCTATAAATTCATACCCGTTTGCATATCTGGTAGACTGAACAATAACATAGACTTGCACATATTGACATTCATTTAATAAATAAACTAAGAATAGGCTAGGGTATATGTATTCAATGGGATTTTTTAAAGTTAGTGGCAGGAATCACTTCTGGCTCAAATATAATAGATTCTATTTCTATTCAATGCATTTCAAATTTAAACTTATTTTATTATGGAGAATATATACAGGTGACAATACTTACCGAAGTCTAGGGGAGGAGCCAACCTATAGGATGGGTATGGCTGGAGAACAGTCCCAACAGCGGGTTGTACCACCAATACCTGCACCTAGGCTTAGCCTCGTCCAGGCTAACTCAGGTAAATACTACTTTACTCATATCAGTCATTTGAAAACTGGTCTAAGAAAAATTGCTAGATTTTCCTATACTTTGAGCTGTTTATGAGATCTGAATAATTACACACACCTGCTAATAACTCAAATACGTTACAATGTTGTTACCCCTTTATTTATTTATTTAAAGATATTGTTTTGTTTTAGAAATACGTCCAGTTAGTATGTCCTCATGTTCAAGTACCCTCCATGCACAGATAGGAACAGACACCCTTTCTCTACCTGGAGGTGGTTCTCACTCTTTACCTGGAGCCAGCAGTCACACTATAAATGGGGCCTCCAGAGTTGTGAGCCAGCTCAGCCAGGAGGACGAACAGCTACTAGAAGCAGCACAGGTAAAAATAAACTTATTTCACCTGAGAAATTATGGCGATTTAAGAAAAGCTTTTTCTACTTTGTAAAATTAATCATCACTGACCCAAAATGTATCATAATGAACACAACAACTGTTTTTATGTAAATCTTAAATTTTAACAAACCTTTTTTGACTTTTTGCTAATGATTTTTTCTTCTTCATGTGTCACATCCCGTCATCCGTATATTTTGTTTTGATGTACTATATTATAAACCAAAGTGAAAATATCTATAAAAGAAAAACTTATGCAAGAAAATCAACCTTAAAATACTCTAAGTTCTTTACTTAATAAAAGAGACATACTGTGTTTAGAGTATCTTAACCGTCCCTGTTGTCTCCGTAATTATAAAATAAATGTTAGTTCTGATCGATTGACTGACAGATGATAACTGTAGAAAAGTTTTTTTTTTTAACAAGATGGCATTTCATGTTTGTAACCATTTTAATGTTTAAACTCCAATGGGAAATGCTAGTACAAGCAGGGAGAAAGGGATATTTCTTCAGCAGATTAATATTTTGCCTCCAACTTTTCTAGGCTTATTTATGGATGAATTATAAATGTTATCTACATTAATGCGAACTTAAAAGCAGAGTTTTTTTGCTGTAGATTTTTTAAACCATGCACAGGTACATAATTTGTTGCCAAAACGGCTAAAAATCATCTTGTTTAAAATGTGTTTTTTTTCACTGTTTGGTTATGATAATGAAGTTACTGTGCTTTCTAAATTGTACCTAACTGTTGGAATCATCAGAAAAATGATTAGTAAAAAGAACGATTCTATTATGCCTTAATGAAATTGAGAGTCATCCGTTACTGTCGCATGGACGGACGTAGTCTGAATGTTGAAAAGTTTCACTTTTTAAAATGATTAATTTAATATCCCCATCTGTAACAAGAAATAGCGGAGAATTGGAGAAAACAGACAATTGTAGGGGCTCTAGCAATCCCGTAAAAGTGGCATATCTGAAAAGTCTTTCATATTTGCATAAAACACAACATAATAGCAAATAGAGACTCTAAACAATCTTTATTGTATAAAGTGATTAATTCATTATGTTGCTCTAATAATAATTTGCTGTTTTACTTGCTTTTAAAGATATGCTCTAGTGATTGCACACCAGAATTTTAGGGAAGAAAATAACATAAGGGGAGTAGATATAGATATTTATCTATTTAATGTGATGCAGCGTTTAGTGTCATTTAAAAACAACGAAAAATTTAAGAAGCATATTTATAGAATCTAAAAATTAAGATACCTTTTTTTGGGTCTGACTAGCTTTCCAAGTTTTTTTTCGGTTTAAAAATAGCATTAAACCCTCCCAGGATATATCAATGCAACCATAGTTTTTTTTATTATTATTTTCTACTTTAACTTTTGGATTAATATTTGACTATTTTTTATGAAGAATTAGCTATTATTTTTCTTTCCCTGATAAACATTGTATGGACACTCTTCTCCGAGAGAAAACACGACAACATGTCGGAGCTAAAAAGTTGCGTGCACCCCTCAAACACTCACACACACACACACTCACACACACATACACATACAAACACTCTGCAAACTTTAGTAGTTTGTGTTTTACTCTTATTAAGAAAGCATGAAAAATTGAAATTAAATTGTGAAAGTATTGTTGTGATAAAACTTATGAATATGATGTTAATGTAAATGTTGAAGTGAAACAATTTTAATAATATAGCAGGTCAGAACATTTCAGTTTTCTTTTCAATTCGCATGTCCGTCTGTTCTCTCATCCATTACGAATACATTCATTTCCAGAAAAAAAATATTCCTTTTTCTTACTAGATTATATATTCAGATTTGGATTGCTTTTTTAAATTATAAAAGCAAAGCGAACTGACAGACGAACAAAGGAACCATAACAAAAAAAAATAAGAAGAAATAGAATATTATTTACAATATGATACAGGGTGGTTTAAATTGATTTAAAAGATGCTTTCGCAGAAAATATTATTCTCAGTCGTCCTAGGAAGTACACTTTAAAAATAAAATTTATTAAAGATAAATTATAATTTTTAAAACGAACCTACTACATAGAGTTGCTACGCATTTAAATATCTACCTCATTGTTGAAGGAATCACCATGCAAGGCTTAACAACTGTAGGACAATTATTCGCTGACGCCCTTTATATTATAAGTTTGAAAATCTTTCTTAAAAATATTCATTCACTAGGTATTGTAAACTAGTAAATACTAGAAAATTCACATTTGATGTAATAAGAAAATCTCAACATTCCTGATAGTGAAATTTTTTACTTTTATGTAGGTATCAGCAAACACGGCATTGTGTTGCTCGGAAACTGTCATTTTCATTCATGACCTTCAATAATATGGTTCTACCTGTGTGTTTATCTAACATCCACCCGGTGTAATTGCATCTGGATAATTTCTCACCGTATAAATTCAAAAGCATTGTCTTTTAAAAATTGGTAAACAAAATACTAATAACAGTAAAAGAATTTATTAGGGACGAAGGTCCTAAATACAAAAAAAATATTAAAAAGCATCTATCAAACACTCTGTTTTAGTCTAAAGAACACGAAATGAAATCTATCATGAATTTTAGCTTTGGAGGTACAACATTTTGCCAAGCAAGGACGTCTAAGCTTTTTATTAGGGGGGTGGGGTGGGGGAGGAAGGAGGGTGTTTATAATCTTAAAGAGGTCGATGGTTAATTCTGCAATTGGGAATGAGGGGTAAAATATTACCTACCGCCTTTAATTTTGTTCGTCAACATAATGAAAAACAATACCCATTACTTGGACAGTTTCTAAGCAATCCCTTTAAAAGTTATAATGTCTATTCTTCATTCCCGAAGAACTACTGCAGAGAAACCAAATGTTGTGCGTTTATTTCCCCACTAGTATCACATTATTGAATCACCACAACTGCATATTTTTACTTCAGCATAAACTGTAACTACCTAATTTCCCTTGCGCTACTCTGATTAGGTTATTAAAAAACACCCTTTGATTGTTTTTTTGTCTTTGCTAATATGAATTACTATGCTTTATGCGGATGTGTAGATATGCGTGAGTGAATGCACACTAACCAAAACCATATTTGGCGGATATTGGTTGTCCAACACATTGTATTCAATTTTTTCTGTAAAAAGCTCTTATCAAATTTTCTTCTTGGTATAATATAAATACAGGAATAAGGTATAACCAACAAGGGAAATAAATCTAAAATATTATTTGGGGGGGCAAATGGAGAGGACGTCAATTTTACGATGTGTTCCCTCCCAACGACAGCTGAAAAACACGCCAGGTTTTGTGATTTAATTAATTTTGTAATTGGTATAGGCTGATGTAAAAGCAGAACAATTGAATTTATAAATATTTATATTAGTAGGTTATGTCATTTAGTAACTATTTTCTTGCTTCTTTTATGTGTAAATCACTGAACTCCGCAATCTATACCTACACTTGGACGTAAAAATAATCTTAGTTTAGTAAAAAATATTCTTTCTATAATTGATTTACAATTTTCCATTGTTTCCAACCACATTTAAGAAGTTGATATTTGAGAGTAATATTTTATTTACAAATGGTAAAAGCTATTATTTATTGATATCAAAATTGTTGTGTGCATGCAATTCCGCATATGTATCTTGTTATTATATTCAAGACAAAGCATAACTTACAATTAACTTAAAAACAGGTTTGATTCTTATAAATGATATTAATACAAACAACGCTTTCAAATTTTTTTTTGCTTTCTCGGTTGCGGCTTTAGATTATTGTCTTACTGTTAAACAAAATTTAGTCGGCTAAGTTGGATTTTCGGTCCCAATGTGTTGCGCCTAAAATTTCCAATTTTTTTTACTTTTGTGGCTTTATTGATTGATAAGTTTAAATGCTAATTTGGTTTGCTGAACAAGGCTGTGGCTGCATATTATCTTGGATAAATCTTGTAACTGCTGTCGAGACAAAAACATAATTGTAATTGAAAAAAAATCTCAAATTTTCTTGAGATTTTATTATTTTTTTTCGGAAAAGTAACTCAAATTTCATACATTAAATATGAGGACTAAAATCATGGAAAAATACCTCTCACAAAAAGTTATTTTTTAGTAGCGAAGCTACTCTATAATTCCAAATATCTATCCGTCCGTTTGTCCGTTAGACACGGAAATGGGCAAACGTGATTTTCTCGGCTCCGATTCAATATAGACACATTTAGTGAAGATTCCTATGACATATGCCCATCTAATCTATACATTGTTTTTTTCAATCTGTCTGTTATATGGGGTGCTAGATCGATTCCTAGATTTTCAAGTTTTTGTGATTTTCTCAACCTCTTTTCAATATACATAAGGATTAATTAATTTCACATTTTACATGTACTCGCCAGGTTTAATTAACATTTATCTTATTTATTGAGGTGCTAGATCGATTCCTAGATTTATATGTTCTCGTGATTTTCTCGATTCCTATTCAGGATTGACGGCTGAAATTATCAGGTATTGAATATCAGCTTCGCTATGTATTATGGATGTTGTCATCCTTGTTTTTCATAATTCATAGATGTGGTTACTTCAGAGTTTTTAATAATTTCATAATTTGCTTCCCAAACCTCAAACAATTCTGCTTTTCAACATAAAATTTGAAAATTAGGGTTGCTTTTTAATGTAAAGAACAACATATAAGAGAAACAATTAAAATTCTTTGTAAAAAAAATCGTTCAACCTGATGTTGATAAAAATGTATGAAAATTTCAATGAAAATAGCTGAAATATTTACTTGGGAGTATATTATTCCAGGGATTCGTGGATTGGGCAATAAACAATTTATATTAAAATTTTTTTTGGATTAGGTGGAGGAAGGTAGAAAGTTTAGTTATAAATTAATTTATCATCCTTTGTCCTATCCCCGCTCCCTGATTTGATTATCCATACATCTCTGCAGGTAGACAGTATTAATACAGAATAGACAAGTAGCTACCAGGGATGGAAGGAATATATAAAATAGATTTATATTTTTATTTTAGCTTTCCTCTATACTAAACTATCTGGATGTATGTGTGTCCAGTAAAATCTTGGAAACCAATAGGAATACTCAGTCTGGAAACCTTAGTAGTGGTCCGGTTAAGGTTTGTTTCTACTAAGCATTCAAAAATATGTGTACTTTAGTAAATTTGTATTTTTCATCTTAAAGATAGATTAAATATTATGCTTGTGAAAATTAGGAAATAAATATGCTATATTAGATGTTTAAGTATGTTTATGATTATTTTTTGTAGCAAATTTTATTGAAAGCTAGTCCTTTTTTCGCTTATTAGTTTAGGAGCCCCATTATAATGAGCAATGGCTCTGTTACTCACTTGTTGCATCTGTTCAGCGCTTGTCATAGCTGAAGAAGATTTTAGTAGTAATTGAAAGTGTGTTTCTTACCCCTTCTTTGGCCGCCATCCTCTTATGAAATAACTGTCTGAAATAAATCTGTTTTATTAATATATTCATGCTATTACTTCCAACTTTCCTTCAGTCTGCAATGTCATGTTTATCAAAGAAATGTAATTATGGTTAGGAAACTGCTACTTTGTTTTAACCAGTAGTGTCCATAGCAATTCACCATCGTATTATAAAATCATTTTGGGGTGAAAAAAGACGAAGGAAGGCCTGGCCAATTTCAAATTTAAGGGGGAGGGGGGGGGGGGGGGATGAACCCCTTCCATACGCCACTGTTACTAACCTACTTAGCTTTAACAAAAAACGTTTTTAAGCCTCTTATTTAGTATTAGACTAACATCCTATTGATAACAAGATTGTCGACGGGATATATTGATGTCAAGCACCATACACCGTGACTGCGTCCTATGCATTAAGGAACTCTATTGAAAAGGGGAGGGTCAGCAAAGAAATAGCATCACACTATCCCAGGACCTATATAGAGCTTCTCTAAAATGGAGAACTTAGATTTTATTGAACATTAAAAATACTTATGACTGATAATAAGAAAAATTATAAACCTGTTTTTTTTTCAAACTTATGGTACATAAATGAAATGCTTCCTTTACACACATAGGCAAAACTGCTAACTTTTGAGACATGATTTTATATACTGCTATGCACACATTTTAAAACAATTTGTTAAAACTTGCATGAACATGACCACGTTTCTTAAAAGTAAATCCTAATGTAATGGTAAAAAGGACTTCTGTCTTTAGATATTTTTAACTGTTGCACCGATACGGTTCTTTTTTTACAGTTAAGCTTCTTAAAAGTCTAGGAATGTTTTTTAAACTTTTTTTGCGGAGGGTACGTCCATCTTTTCAAGAGAAATCAACAATAGAGGCCTCTAGGGGCGAAGTAGCTAGTTTTAGATTATAAGGAGCTGACTTTTTATATAATAGTCTACTCTATTTAACTTTTTTTTCTTTCCTCAATTACAATTCTGGTATAAGCTTTATAGAGTATGTTTCAATGTCTTTGACATGAAACTGCTAAGTCAGATGTAGATTTATGTATGAATATTTGATTTATAAATTTTATATTCCTTACATTGTTGTTAGTTTCATTAACTTACAAATCAGTAATTAGGATCAAAAGTTTACACCTGTAGTCCCTAAGGTCTACCCCCCCCCCTCCCCCACTCATTTACTTTATTTATAAGAAAAAAATGTGAAGAGTTTTTTTTTCAAATGCCACCATAAGGGGAGGTTAGCGTAGCTTCCTTAAAAATAGCGTATTTCCTGCCCTCTACTTCCTTGAAAATAATGGAACGATTATATATATACCAACTGTCTACGAGATCTTAGAGGATAAAGATGTAAAATGGATGAATTATTAGCTGAGCAATCTTAAAATTTTCAAGTCAAGAAGTTAGTCGTTCCTAATTGTAATGTAATCTTTGTACTAAAAATAAATATATTTTTCAGGGTAAACTATTCTGGGAATCTAATCCTGGAGCAGAGGTAGCCAGTGGTAGCACAGGAAACCTAGCAGAGACATCCAGCGGAAGAATTACCAGCTTTATCGATGCTTCAGGTACAGAGTTTTTCATCAGATGGCTGAAAGTTGTCAGCTGTACAGCCAGGTTTGTAGGCATTCGTCGCGTAATATAATGGACTGTGTATATAAATAATTTGGCTTAAAAAATCCGATAATCACACTCTTAAGTTATTGGCCCCTAAGTAATTTACTTTAGAATTCCGTTTCACTTAATTTTATTCTTGCAAAACATTGTTGGATTATCCAGGGTAACTGAGTGTTACTGGAATAGGGCAATGGAATATTAAACTTACTTATGGATCAATTCTACCTTTAATAGTTTAAGATATTGGGCAATCCTCTTAGCTCCTGTATATCAATAAAATCAAAAGTTGTTTTTATTAGCTATTTCTGTAACCAATTTTGTGCACTATACTACCTTACCTTTATGGAAAGCTTTTTAATTTTTCAGAACAAATGAGGTTATTTTCTTGATATCGATAAACTAAATTTCAAATCTTTAAAATTATTTATCATTTCAAGGGATTTATTATATTTTAGTAAGTCAGCAAGGACAAGGAGGACAACTAGTGCGGGGCAGATCTTCCTCATTTTCCATGCCAGATCCGTCATCAACATTCACAGAACCAACCACGGAGTCGACACCTGTTAATCTTAGGTAATATTGGGTTTATTACACTAGTCCCCAATGTTTTATAATCACGTTTTCTTATTCGTTGGCTTACAACTATGGGGAATTTAATGAATTTTATTGAATTCATTAAGTTGATTGTTCAAACGCTTTAACCACTAATTTTTATCTAAAGAAGGTATAATTTTGTTTAACATCGTTGGGTATGTACATTAAAATATTGGTGATTGTCTTATCCCTTTAGATCCTTGGGTAATATGATTTCTAAGTAATAAAGGGTGAGGGGGTTGGGTAAATAAATGCTTAAAATATTATTAAATATTTCCAACTAAATTAGGTATATTGTTAGTATTTTCATTTATTACGTTATCAAATGCCTTTCTTAAGTCAAGTTTACAACTATAAAATAATTTTGCTCTAAAAACATGCAAAATAAGGTGATTTTAACGTAACTATAAGCTGGTGCTAATAGGAAACAATTCAAAAAGCAAATGTTTAAAAAGGTTTAGTTCGGGTGTAATTACTGTATAAAGTCAATAAAAAATCTTTTACCTAAAATATATTAGGTATATCCAAAATTAGTTAGCAACCTTCCCAAAAACTTTGTATCTGCTTGTCAAATGTAATGAAAGGATTGGCTTTGTATTATACTTTGCTTTGTTATACATATTATGACTAAAAGTGTTCCTTCAAAACAGCATTTTAAATAGTTGAATATTTTTTATTCTAACGTTTCTCTCTGTTTTGTGGGAGGGGGGAAAGGTATGATTTTTTACCTTGTTTCAATCCCTTCTAATTCCCCTCCCCCCCCCCCCCAAAAAAAAATAGAGTAATTTTTGGTTGATCTTCATTTGCTGTGTCTTATTTTTAGTTGATTTGTATGTATACATGAGAAATCTGTTGACATTTGTTATGTTTCATGCATAACTTATATTATAGACAATAAGACATTTATTCTCTACAAAGAACTTGAATGTACATCTGTCCCTCTGTCTGGTTTTAGTCCAGAGAAAAGGATAGCTATAGATAAAGATACCAAATAAACTTACCTGATTTAAATCAATGGTGTAGAAGTCCAGGGGGTGTTTTCCTCCCTTAAACTTTAAGAACCCATTATTTTTACCCCCTCAAAATTAAAAAAGATACATTAGAATCCCCCTTTCTAACCAGCTTTGAAACACATCAATGATCATACCTTATTCTTGGTATTTAGGCCAATCTTGAAAAAGAGCTCTGAAGACTTGACAGCCCCGACCCCGCTGCTACCTAACTCAACTATATCAATACTCAAGAACAAGGACGATCTTTTTGGTGTCAACAAGGCGAAGCGCAGATCTACAGGTACTTAAAATCATCAGTTCTCCTATTATATAGAGTATCAAGGTTTTTATTTGTTCTTTAATATCTCGCTAACCACTAAACCGATAGGGTTATCCAATTTAGGAATCTTCCCGGAATAGTTATTTTTATTTTTTTAAAGATTATGTCTTGGTATTGTTTTGGGCTATTTTACTCTCCTCTACCCCTTAGATGCTAGGGACATAGCCGTTAGTCATACATTGTATAGAAATTAAAACAAAATGTAATTATATTTGTAGGAGAAGATGGAAAGGGCGAGCATGTTAGAATTCGCTCCCCATCTCCGCTGAACCGCAGCGAGCATGTGAGGATCCGCACCCCCTCCCCAGACTCGGAGTCAAGTGGCAGGGAGGATGCGCCATTCCCAATTCTCAGGTAAAAGATGTATATAAAAGGGGGTCAAGTAGAGACCTTTTTTAATCACACGATGAATTATCGTCCAACTTTCACTTATTACATATCTTGATTTTAATAGGGATTGACAGACTTTTCGTTTATTTGTAAAAAAAATCGTTTTCTCGCTATTTGTGAATAATCTCTAAAAACTCTTATTAAGCACGGTTTATTTTAAAAGTTCCAGTCATTGAACTCAACAGAAATGGATGAAAATATTAGAAATTATTTTTTTGTTAGTAGCTTAAATTATTTTTTTTTGTATTTCAGAAGAAGTAGAGATAATTCTCTGGGAGCTGAAATAAGCGACTCAGAAATTCCCTCAATTCTGAAACGAAGAGTCAGTTCTGAAGATCTTGGATTAGAGGTAAGTTTAGTTTTCATAATTGTTTTCTATACCTATTTTGTTTATTGTTGCGTTATTTTTTTTGTCACTGTTTTATATACGTAATTTGGTAGCAATCAGTAAACAATACCTAATTGAATTAATTCGAGAAAAAAAATATTCATAAAGTAATTTTTGGGTAAGTAAGATTGAATTCAAATCCAAAAAAAAATTTTGCTACGAAATTTGTTTTGATTTGTTTCTATCTCATTTCTAAAAGTATTATCTGCCTAAAAAATGTTGAAAAGTATCCCTTTTTTTAATCATAGTTTTTAAATACATAGTCTGTGTTTTTGAAAGGTATTTCTTTTTATAATCTTTGTGCTAAAGCACTGTATTCTTTATGCCCTTTATCTTAACATTCCTCTAATGTATTTTATCATTAACTACTGTGCTGATTAATGAGATTAATGAAAACAATAATAATTTTAATGATGTATAAAAGTAGCGAAGAAACGCAATTTGATAAAAAAAAGGTGCATGTTAAGGATAATTTTGTAATTTATTTCTGTAGATAATTATAATAACCATTAGGCGATGACTCAAATGTAATATGTCAATTTAGCATATGAACAATTTTGGTTTATATGCTTAAATGCAACCTTCCCCCCCCCCCCCCCCTCCCCCTCCACAAACGCACATACTTTCAGTTTTGTGAAAGGTGCCAGAAGATTACTTTAATAAAACATAAATGTCAGTTTTTACACATTTTATATGACCATTGTAAGTGCAGCTACTCTATATGTCCGTAAGTCCGACCTATCCTTTCTTAAAGAATATTATTTAGTCTACATTTTTCATCTTTATCACACACTATAACAAATGCGCTTTTAACCAGGGATCTAAAGGGATTAGACGATTGCGGATAAATTAATATACATCCCTAATCCAAAACGATGACACACAAAATTAACCCTTCTGTGGATTACAATTAGAGGTTGAAATGTTTCTTGGACACTGAACTTTATTAATCAACCAATCAAAAAAAGTACCAAAAGCTGTAAAGCTAACGAATAAGAAAACGTTATTATAAAACCTTGGGGACTAGTGTAATAAACAAACAGCCCAATATCCCCTACCTCCCTGGCTTGAAGCAGAAATACCCCACATATGGTGCTACAATATCAGATGCTATCACTTGTAAATATATCAAAACATCTATAAGAATTTCAAATACTGTTTTAATAAATTGTAATTATTAGGTAAATATTAGCTTATTGTTGGTGTGCTACTTAATGATATAATTGACCTTGTTTTCTCTAGACCTGCCAATGCACTTAATTTGAGATATGGAATACTATCAGTGTAAAGTCACTTTTCTTCAGGGATAGAGAGCACGTAAAAAGTTCTTCTCCATTAAAATTTAAAAACTAGTTTCTGCCTTTTGTTATATTAGGCCCTGGGGAAGGGAGAAATAACATAAGTATTAATTTACCTAATTAACAATATTTTTAATATGAAGTTATAATTGTTAAAATTATGGTAAAGATTAGATTATCATTCATTGTCCTATCCTTATATTCCTACTTTTCTTATATCTTTACCTCACACATACAGGGAGAGGTCACAACTTTATCTGAAAGTCTTACAGGGTAAGTTGTCGAAAAAAAACTACAACTTATGTTTTCGTTTATTCTTATTTTTGCTTGGTAAGATTGGTTTAAGAAGAATAAATATCACTGAAAAATTTCTTTGCATAAATATAAAAATTGCATTACATCAAATAGGTTTTATACTTAATATTTTTATGAGTTTAATTATTATTAAAATTAAGTTGAACATTCATTAAAACCATTGTATTTGTCCTGGGATTATTTTAGGTTTTTTTTATAGGTATGCCTCTAAATTAATATCTCATTTTTTTGCCAGGCCTTTTCAATTTTGATAAGAAATTGCAATATCAGACCTGCCTTAAAATAATGATTCATATCAAAAAATGAAAACTCTATGTTGTGTAGGGTTGGATCAGGGATGAAGGGAATTAAATATAACCTACAATCAATATTGAAAAATGAATAATTTAGTTTTATTTTACTAAATCAGGATTTAATTTTATTTGGGGCTAGTGTTTCTATTTTAGAGGTATTTTAATCACTCATTGTCTTGTAACTTATTATATTTTAACGTTTTATATGCAAAAAAACACTTTAACATAGGGGGTATTTTAAGAATTACGAATCTAAAGTTACGAACTTGTACAGTGTACATATTAATAATACAAAACTGTCCATTGTCCCTGGATTATAATAAGAGTAAATGCATTTTCCAAACGAGGGCATGAACACATGAAAATATCAACATCAAGTTTAGATAGACAATTTTGAGTACCTAACTGTTCAATTTTTTTTGTAGGTTATTTTTTTATTTCAAATGACAAATAATTCAATGACGTCTGCCTGTCAAAAATTATCTCTGAAATAGCTATTATTACTGAAGCTGAAAACTTCCTGAATTGTCTTAAAAATATACCATTATTTGTTAATAGGTTTTTATAAATTTCTAATTCCTCAATAACTGAGAGGGGTTTAAAAATCATTTTTTTGCTAGTGAATTCTCCATAACAGCCCCTCCTCCACATATAAAAATTGCTTGGTTCGAGCCACAGTTTAAGCTTTTAGCCTTTGGAATAATAACCTTGGCATAAGTATATTTTTTTATTAACGATCATAATTAGAGAGAAATATACTAGGTGGTCATTTTTGGGTTACGTACGGGGTCAACTGGATTTTGCCAAATGGTTTGCACTGCCAAAAATACCAGAACCATAAAACACCTTTTATGAGCTTTTCTAGTATTTATTTTGAAAGCAAATCTTATATCCAACTCTTGTTATTTGTAATTCATATGGCTGGGATAATATTATTGAAAAAGTATAAAACAGAACTATTTGTAAAGTAAGATAAGATAAGTTCTTGTATTACCTGTTCTGACTTAAACAACAATTGTGAAATGTCTCACAACAAAAATATTTAGATATCCAATGAGCCACTAAATAAATTTAGCTTATAGAGTATCTAAAATACAAGGATTGTGGCTGGCTAATCAATGTATATAATTTCAATTAGATCAGATACTGCTATTATACCTAAAAATACAATATATTTATCATTTTCAGGTATATTGAAGTACATTCTTTATTCGTGGAAAGCTTAATCTTTAATTTTTCTTGTTTAGGATTATGCTCACTCCCCTGAAAAGACGAGTAGTATATTGAAGAGAAAATCCAGTTTTGGAAGCAGTACCTACAGTGGCATCCAGAGTCCTGAGGCGGGAATACATGAAGTTACCAGGTATAAATAAATGATTTCAAAGGTGTAGGATGTATGTCTATCCAGCTTTGAGATGCAGTTGATTAATTTTTAATAAATAGTTAGAATCATATTACAATATCATATTATTTGTGTGTCAGTAGTAGTTAAAGATCTTTTTGATGGACCCAATCATATTAAATAAATTCTTTATTTTAAAGAAAACCTTTTTTTTTTAATGGGTTTCGTTTACTTGTAGAGTGTTTAAGTTCTTTGGACTATTGTTCTATTTCTAGTAGGTATACATTTTGAAAGTCGCATTATGATTGATATTTTTCTTGTTTTTAATGAATTGAAACCTGAGAGCTAGAGAACTGATTAAGCATTATTTTTAACTTGTTTATTCTACATTTTATTTGTAAAAGTAAATTTATAGGTATATTTTTTTTGCTAATTTGCAATAATTGGGTTTATTCATGCAAGAATGATTTAATTTGCTTTTGCCAAAATTTTGAATTACATAGGTATATTATTATGATTCTGCTATCATCAGCCGGAATTTAGCTGCTGCGACTGCATATTGTCCAAAAATTTGTTTTGAAAGCACGACTAGGTTAAACTTATACCTGGTCATGGGTATTTACAATTATAAGCATTGATATATGACGGCTAGCTGCAACTGCAGATTATTGATTATTGTTACTAAAATTGTTGTATTTTCGGCTTTAACTGGTTAGCTCTGTATTTTTTCCAACAAACACAACTACAAGAATTAACATCCAAAAGCTATATTTCAATTATTTATATTAATTGTTAAAACATTTCTATAAAATTAATGCTATTTTGCCAATTAGTTAGTCTGAGATGTGCAAAGATAAATGAGTTTATTTTTCTTAGTGTGTATACATTTCTGCATATGCATCACAGTAAAAAATCATCATAACTTACTTCATATAAATCATCAAAACAAATCAAGAATATTAGGTTAAGTAACATCTAACAGACAACCAACCCTTTGATTTCACGACCTTTGTCTGAGAAGTCGTAACTGTGGATTAGGATATATAAGTTGGAAAGAATTTTAATGTTAGAGGAAGATTTAAAATCTGCATCAAATTTTAAGGATTTTATTTATAAAATTCGTTTTTTTTTGTATAATTCTTTATCTAAAAGCAGAAATACAATTTAAGTTAATTAATTTTGACATCCGTGATAGGTGGATTGAAAACTACCTGCCCTCTAATTGGTTGAATGATGTACGGCACTTTAGCTTCTCCAATCAGAGCGCAGATAGTTTTCAATCCACCAATCACAGATGTCAAAATTAATTAACTTAAATTGTATTTCCGCTTTTAGATAAAAAATTATACAAAAAACGAGCTTTATAAAAATCCTTAAAATTTGATGCAGATTTCAAATCTCCCTCTAACAATAAAATTCTTTCCAACTTATATATCTTACTGTGTATTATAAAGAGTTGCGCCTTTTTATGGGCCAAGGAATTCCCTCCTAATCTTACTATTTATGTTGCACACCTGACATAGCAGCAGTAAAAACCATGTTAATGTCTTTAGTTATGACGCGGAGTCAGCCTAAGATTCGAACCTATCACCTCCCAAACGACGAGCAGATGCGCTCAGTGTTGAGCCACAATCGCGGGCGGGTTTCTCATCAATTAACGCCCAATCTGAATTATTTATGTCTTTTTTAATATAAAACAGTTTAAGGATATGTAAATATGCGGAAGTGAATGAGCACCATTTTGTAACCCAGATATATCTTTCTAGTAGTCTGATATTTGATTACATGTGGGAAAATAGACATTTCATCACCTCCGCTCACAATTTTTTCCTAAAATTCTGCTGATATCATATATGAACCATTGGAACAGAGTGTTATAAGGGACAGGAGTTTTCCATTGCTGTTAGGGACAGAGTGAAGAGGACATAGGGATGTTTATTGTACTAGTCTGCAAAGTTTTAAAATATCGTTTTCTTAACAAATTTGGGGTTGGTTGGTTGGTTCATCAAGTTGTCCAAACGTTTCAATTTAAATTTTTATCTACAGAAGGGGTAATTTTATGTACATCATCGGGGATGTACATATTTATTTATTGTTCTTTGTCTTATCCCTTTAGATCCCTGAGTTAGAGATCTTAGGGGATATGACAATGGACCAATTTTTTTTTGTAAAAACTGAATGATAATATATCAAAATTATCCATAGATTATTTTTATTTAAGTTAAGTTTGGATACTGCAATTTCAAACCAATTAATCAAGATTTAATAAGATTGCTTATTTTAAAGTCAACAAATGAAAGAGTCTGTTTATAAAACTTTAAGTAGAGTATAATTTGTTGTCCAATGTCCCCTCTCTTACTGTATAAAGTAGACTTTTGACAATTAGATCCTTTTCATTGGGGATTTGTAGTGGTAAGTTAATTGTGCCCTATTATAATACTAGCGGTAGATGGTTCAATTTCCAAATCCTCCTTTTATCATACACATTATGTATTAGTATGAAAACAAGTTATTCTGCAGACGTGTATAAACACCTAAAAATGATATTGGAAAAACTGTAAATTAAGTCTTTTCCCCGTTTTTGTTTTCTTCTTAGAAAATGAAACAAGTTAATCTAATCTTTCTGTCTTAATTATTTTTTTTATGCATTTCTATGTTTTGACCAAAAATAGATGTTAATGTAAAATATTTCTTTAAAAACCAGAGATTTAGTCCCTAAATTGTTATGTATACCTTACCTATAAAAATAATGTAAATCGAAAGCTGGTAGTGGCCATATAGGTATAACTAGGACTGTTAATCGTATGGAATATACAAAAGACCTAGTAATGCACCTCTTACAATTATGACTATTAGATTAATGAATCCTTTATGAAATTGTGTTATTTCAGGGGAATATTGAAGAAATCTAGTCGTAACAGCAGCAGAACTTGCAGCAGATCTGCTAGTATTGAAGACCTTGATGTCGAAGGTAATACCTATTTTAGGTCACCTATTTTTTTTTTGTAAAATTGGGCAATGTTAAACTCTAAAATCTGTACTTGATAAGGTAATGAAATTAATGTTAGCATGATTATTTTAATTCAGTTTAATTATTTCATTGTATTTTAAAATGGAGGGGGCGGAAATGACACTTGAAACCAAAACTAAAAATAAAAGGAACTCAACTAAATTAAGAGTTACAGCTAGGCTTTGATATTTTCCATGACAGTCTCTTTCAAGAGGTACAATAAGGAACGGTGAAGAAACGGCGGCAGAACCGCCTTTTCCCGCCGAATTTTCTTTTAGCCTATTTTCGCCAAATCAGACAATTAGCTTTCATTTATCTGGGATAAACTTTTTTTTCATAAAATTCCCCTTATATTTTCACTTAAAACTTGTAATATTTCAAACATGTCAATAAGTGTCAAGTGAAAATATTCCTAAGGGAAACTTTTATGAAAAAAAAATTTTTTTCAGATGATTGAAAGTTGTCTAATTTGGCGAAAAAAAAACAAAAAAAAAATCGGCGGGAAAAGGCGGTTACGCCGCCGTTTCTTCACAGTTCCATATTGTACCTCTTTATAGCAACTGCCATGCCCAATCTCAGAGCTGGAACTCTTTATTACTTGAGTTCCTTTGACTTTTAGTTTTGGTTTTAAAAAGTGTCTCTTCCGCCCCCTCCCTTTAATATATCTGAAAAAATGCCAATTAAAAATTAATATTCAGGTACGAAATCTATCTTGAAGAGTCGGAACAGCAGCAGGACGTGTTCCAGGTCAGGCTCCCAGGATGAACTGGACCTCGATCTGGAGGATGAAGAAGAGGAATGGATGGAACCCAAACCAAAGTCTATCCTGAAAAAGAAACAGGTAGTTATTAGAGAGAAACAATGAGGTGTTTATTGCACTAGTCCCCAAAGTTTTATGATAACGTTTTCTTATTCGTTGGCTTTACAACTTGGGAGACTTAGTGAATTTTGATTTGTTGAGTGTTGAAAAGTTTCATCCACTAATTTTAATCTACAGCACGGTTAATTTTTTATAACAGCATTGGGAATTTACATCAATTTAACGGTCATTATCTTAACCCTTTGGATCCCTGGATAGCTTTTTTTATTGTAAGACCTTTGACTGGATGCTCTGAAAAACCTTGCATGAAAGTGAGTTGCACCGAATTTGGTTTCGAGTCCCCAACCATGCAAAAGTATCATTAGAAGTAAAAGATATTTGGCATATATGACAAGACTAATATACTTTTAGGGAAGTACAGATGACGAGCTTGATGATAGACCAAAGTCTATTCTCAAGTCCCGGAGGTCGGAGGAATCGCTCTCCCCATCTCTCAAGTCGAGAAGGTCGGAGGGATCACTCTCCCCAGACACAGATTATCAATTTTCCAGGTATGGTTTAAAAGTATAACAAGGAAAATATTTTACATGATTAGCAGCACAACTCATAATCAAACAACATTTTTAATGAAAAGAACAGTTTTCTTTTATGTCATAGGGGCTAACGTGGGACTGCCATTTACACATCCTTCAAAAGTACAGTAGATTTATTTTCACCAGTGCAACTTATCAAGTTTGGATGTATTTATAGCAAACTGAATTTTGCTGTATAAATGAAAAAAATGTTAAATCTCCTAGCAAACATATATCTAACATATTATGTTTATATAAATCTCATTGCCCCTACTGGAGCATGTTTAAAATATCTAATTTTGAATTTTTCCATAATTTCAAATTGATTTAAATTGCTGATAACTTATCTCAAAAGTCAAAATATCATGACAACAATTTTAATTTTCTAAGACGACCGATGGACATTCATAGGCTATACAGTAGCTTAACTAATTTTAAAAAAATGTTTTTTTTTGTTTTCAACGTTAGTTAAACATAAACCTAAGACTGAGTTATAATTTAATATGAATGAAAAGGTTGCGTGACTTTTACTTGTTGAAACTTAACAGAAGATAGCATTTTTCGAAATTGAGTAAAATATTTGTTTTTAGGTCTGGAAGGAATTATACACGACATTCTTCCTTGCCATCAGATCCAGAGGACGTACGTTCAGGTAAATATCATTTTGATATAAATTAAAATTTATGAAAAGATTTGTCACAAAATTGATTTCAAATTACTTTCTTTCTGTAAATGTTTTCAAACAAATTTTATTTTAGGTCGAAGCTCTCCCTTAGTCAAATTTCCTGACTTTGACTCTTCTATTCGTCCAATACTCAAGAATAGAGATGATTCAAAGCCGGCGGGAATTCTCAAGCGCCGAGAAAAATCATCATCGCCAATTTCTGCCACAAAGTTGCGGCGTGGGGCAAACGCCGCAAGTCCAACTTACACAGCCAGCAAGTCATACTCACCTTCACATCATTTCTATCCTGTTGAGACGCCGCCATCGCCTGAACAAATACCACCGCCTTGGAGGCAGGTGTCTCCGCTAGAGGCTGATTCTGGAGGAGGGGGATTTGGTTTAGAACGGCAACAGCCTTCACCACCACCGCTGTTAAGGCCTAGAACATCAACGCCTCCCCAACTACCATGTTCTTCACCGCCTTTATCAAGACCCCAAGGTAGACAGAATTCGCCGTCTTACACTAATGATCAACGATCCACAAGAGGCGCGACAGCGGCTGCTGGCGGCCGTCCAGGTTCCCCAATTCAGCGCGGCGGGCTAAGAATAATGTCTCCGCAACAGCGCCGATCAAATTCACCGCCACTGCCGCCAATTACACCAGGATTGGTAAGTCACCAACAGCGCAGCAACAATGGAGGATCATCTTGGCGGCCACAAGGACATGTTAACTGGATGGCGGGGACAGGACACGTGCAGCGGGGAGATATCAAGCTTCATACAGATTCTCAGGATATGGAAGAAGAAATACTTCAAATTGTCGAACAACGAGGTATTTATTCTTTCTTCAATGGTTGACAAAATATATGGCATAAATGGTAGCATTAAAAGCATTAAAATACCAAGCATGGCCCAATATAGTAAAAATATTAAAATAATGATCAATGAATTTGTAGGTAAAAGTTTTTTTTTTTACTTAAGATGTTTAACTTTTTAATTTTAAGACCTTTTGGAAGATTCTGATGACATAAAACTATCTCTTGTACAACGGTTACCCAATATTGAGAACAATCAGTCAGCAGGTCCAACCATTGGACGTCCTCCAAAATCAGGGATGCATAATTATTTTTTACATCATTTATAAATACCTAGTAGCTTTGATTAACTCATTTTATTAAGGATAAAATGTAAAGAAAATTTTAATCCTAAAGCTTATTTATTACATGTTCAGTCATTTTCTTACCTTGCTAGATTTCCTACTGTAATCGAAACAATCTAAGTTTATAGAATATGAATAATAATTTAAACATCGACTGCAGGCGGAAGCGGAAACATAGCCGGATCTGCTTTTATTTCAACCAGCGGCAGCATTAACAACATTGTCAGCCACCAACCCCCCTCCCAGGGCAGTGGTAATTCCTCTCGCCGTCGGCGGAAGCACAGCAACAGCCGGTTCCAAACGCAGCCTATCACAGTGGATGAGGTTGAAAAAGCCCGCAGGGGATTCATGGATCCGTCATCGGGAAATTCTCCCATACCCGGGATTAGGTCTTCGCCACTCTATTCTATGTTACGGCCCCTGTCTTTAGAGGAATTAGGTTAACAATTTTAAATAAAAGATTAACTTATTAAGGGGGAGGTAGGTTGCGCTAAAATTCCGGTGTGAGTTTTAACTTAAGGCTTAAAAGCAGTAGAAGAACGATAATATTCACAAAATATAAATATATAAAAATTATCTATGGTTCTATTCAATAAGGAATAGGTACACATATTTAGTGAATATTATCGCTCTACTTCTGTTTTTAAGCCTCAAAACTCACAACGGAATTTTAGCACAACCTATCTCCCCCTTTTTACACCTGAAACACACTTTATTACAATTGTATGCCTATTAGTTTTATAACACGTTACTATTTTAGGAGGGGATTCAAAATGTTCTGGAGTAAGCATATCCTTGTCTTCAACGCGAACTAATGCTTCTTCAACATCAAGTATTTTACCATCAGAAACTTTGTCCTCAAGTTCTAACAAGTCTGCAGCTACAAATCAGTATAATGCAACTTCGTCAAATCAATTTAAATGGGCAGAAAGTGAAATGTTGCAGCCGCAGCCACAATTACATTCATTCAGGCAAAGTTCTCAATCATCTTGTGATAGCAGCTCAAGCCCAAAAGGCGGAAGCAATTTAGACTACGAAGGCGCAGCTGCCGGTAATTTATCTAGTAATCAAACAACATCCAAAAGCTTACATGTTTCTCAATTTTCTAGTCCAAAGTCTGCTACGGCCGCCGTGTTTAGACCTGTGCGCAGTCCACCACCACCTCCATCATCGTTACCGCCATCTGCTCAATTTTCCCGCCATTTTTCTTCACCGCCACCGTTGCAAAGAAATTCTAGCAGAAATGTGGGACGCCAGCGGGAGCGAAGTTTGTTACAACAGTCTCGCAGGTCATTGTCTAGTCCAGCTGTGGATAAGGGAGCATCAAATCCATCTCCTCCTCCACTGTTTTCTTTCAACAGTCAACACCAAGAATCTATTGGACACTTCCAGGCAATAACAAGTAGTTCATTTAGCAGGAAGCTTCTCTCTAGTCCACCCCCGTCATCCTCATCACCTCACCAGTACCATCAGCATAGCCCAAGTGGAGATCAATCCCTGCAGTATAGCCCAAACAGACAACAAGCTCAGCTGTTGTCAACTGCTGGCAGTCCTCCTCCACTAAGTTCCTCTTCACCTGTGATGTTAATGAGGCCGTCATCCTTGGGTGTAAGTATGGCGAGTCCAACAAGGACAAGTTCACCACCTCTAGCACAGCCACTGGCAAGGCCCTCTGCCTTCAAACCTGTTCCTACCAGAGTTCAATCTATTCCAGGAATGAACACTTCAATTTTCCGCATTTTGTAAAATACTCAAATGTTTGTAAAAATTATTTTTATTCTTTTGTAAGGTTTTGTTAAGAAAGGTTTAGGAGGGATGCCCATAAGCACCATACCCAAACATCACCATTTTGTCAATTATAAGCGGAAATTTGAAATGTTGTTAATTAGGTGGAGGAGAGTTGACACCAGTGACTGGACCCATACCTCTGTACAGAGAGTCAAGCCAGGAAAAGGCTTTCTCAAGTGGGGATGAGCTTATACCAGGAAAATTATAATTACAAGTCATTTTATTTCAATGGTTGATAGTACCTAGTTTAGTAATCTCAATCTGCCTAAATGCTAGGCTCTGGCTCCAAAGAAAGATTGTTCACTGAAAAGTATTCTGCTTCTTGTTGTATATTTTTTTTATCTAAATTTATGTTTCTGGAGTAGGTACTACTAATGGATTTTTTACCGTCAATCTTACTAATTGGATATTAAGAAAAAGAATTAAAGTACTTTTGACTTGAATTAATTTTGATTGATGACAGGTATTCTGAAAAACAGAGAGCACATGGGTCCAGAAATGCGTGGAATATCATCCCTATCGAAAGTACCACGAAAAAGTATTCTCAAAAACGATTTTGGCGCCATTAGTATGACGTCATCGTCTGTTTCAACAGCTGTTTCCGATGATACCCTACAAATGTCGTCATCAATGCGAAATTCAAATGTTTCGCATCCGCCACCTCCGGCCAGAGGCGTGCTTAAGAAGGATTTCAGTTATGATGGACGTGTTGGAGTGTCTGTGGCTAGCAAAGGAGGTCGGGGAGGTGATTCCGGAAGTTCTGGAAGCAGCAGTGAAGATGTTGGCAGGACCTTCAGTGATGTTGTCATTGATCCAATTCCTGGGCAAGGCAGACGTTCTGCACCTGAGGTAAATTTGTCTTAGAATAGGAAGAGGTAGGGACATGAAAATTGAGATTAATTAATCTTTTACCCAAATATTTAAGAGGGCTAAACTTGTATTTTAGTCAACGGAAGGAAAATTGTTTTATCTTCCATTGTTCTATTCCTGTAATTTTATGTACTAGCGGCTTCGCCCCTAGCCTCTAGGGGCTTTGCCCCAAGAGGTGATAAAAAAAATTATTGCGAAAATCGTAGGACCATGGAAACCTCCTTCAAAAAAAAAAAAAAATAAAAAAAAAAAAATGGGGGGGGATTTTTTGGTTTTTAGGGGGGTTGGGGGTGTCCCACCCCCCGAGAAAATAGCTTAAAACCACCACAGGACCAATAGGTAGATACCCTGAAGAGTAGAATCCGACCGGTTCAGTGGTTACCGAGATCTTAAGGGACAGACAGACAGACGGACAGACGGTCAGACGGACAGACAGACATCGTTCTACTTTGTATTATAGATAGTCAACCGAAGGAAAATTGTTTTATCTTCCATTGTCCTATTCCTGTAATTTTATGTATAATATTCAAAATAGTGGAAATGTGTCTACTAGTTCTAATCAAGCTAATACCAGTCATAACCTGATACATAAAAATTTTTAATATATAAAAAATAGTATTTTTATAGTTTTAACTAACTATTGTTATTCTAGACTCCAATCAAGCGAGGTGCAGGAACCCGAACTCCAGTCATACCTCCCAGTAGTGTCAAAATCTCGGCAGATGGAGATTTGGCGGGAAAACTAGCAAAATTGTCAACACAGGTATTATAAGTAGCGCAACTGGATGATATTTTAACGAGAACTGTTGTGGTCAGTACCGTATCAAAATTAATTTAGCAACGTTTGCTATAATATAAATATTAATTATAAACAGTTAAGTAACCCATTTTAACTTCAATCGTAAAGTGACTTGACTTTTTCTGAACTCACATAAAACCATTGTTGTTATAAAGTGGCTGCAAAAAATATAAAGAAATACAGTAACAGGATTTAAATTGCAAGATTATTCAAACAAAAATTCACGAAACCTTTAATTTATTTTTATTCATAAATGCATCTATTTTTACTTCTTCCAATATTTAAAAAAAAATAATGCTTTCTCGTCATTTGTACGGCCCTTGTTTACATTAAATTCATTTTTCCAAATCTCAAGAAAAAGTTTTATATCACCATACCTGATTTTTACCTCTGGGTACGGTTGATAACAGCAACGTAAGGCCAATCGTTTAAAGTAGGTCCCAAGGCACTAACAAAATTATGCTAATTGTTACTAGCAACCAACCATTTGACTGCCAAGATGACAATTCAAAAATATCTAAATTCGTAAATCATTCTTCATATAACTTTGAATTTTAGGCTGACAATATCAAGCATAAGATGAATTCTGAGGAGAGGGCTGACTATGATCCAGCTGATATCAATACAAACAACAGACCAAGGCGGTAAGAATTTTATAATTATTTAGATAAAAAGATAGTTAATTACGAAAAGAAAACTAAGTATACTAAATGATTATCCAATATAAAACAAGCACAATTTTGTTCAAAGGAAGATTAGCTACAAATATCTAACAGTAAAGTAAAGTGCGGTGATAAATCTTGGACTTCATAGAGTAGCTTCGCCAACAAATATCATTTCTTAATCTGAAACCCTATGAATTATGAACATTTAGTGTATTTAGTTTTTATATCATAAAAAAGCACTTATAAAATCCTCACTAACAATAAACGAATGAAAAGATAACCAGGTCTTGGAATATAAAAATTTAACCTGTGGACCATCCATATCACTCCCTACCCCTTTACTTTAAAGTTTTTGTGATGCTTTTTTAGGTAAGTTTAGGACAATTTTAGGGAAAGCCTTTCAATCTCTGGCATTAGCATTTAAAAAAATGGGACGAGGGAGGGGATTATGGCAGGTCCACAGGCTAAATCGATACTGCATATAAGATATGATTAGACACTAACTAGAATCTTTAGTCAAATGCTTTGGTACTTTCAAATTTACAAGAATTTAGGGAGTGGTTATTTTTTTGAAGAAAACTATAAGCTTTTAATTTCTCCTCTAGTGAAAAATGTTTTATCTGTTGAAGTTGTGTGTCAGCATATATAATGATATATTTGAAATATTTTTTTTATTGGAGGAAAAAATTTGAGCAGTATAGCTTTTCTTTAGATCTAAGCCAAATCATTGGGTTAGTTACCAAACACTAATAATTTTATATCACCTCTCGCCTTAACAAAAACCGGGTTTTTTATTACTTACAATCTTTAATTCCTCTTTTTTTGTTAACTGCTTGCCATACATTGATATTTTTCATCTCATAGATTAGATGAATTATGCCAATTTTAGGACTGAAAATTTAATTGTTTCTATCGGATAGTATTATAAACAGCTTTCTGTGGATATAAAATTGAACAATTATTAGATATGAACCAGTTTTGTTACCTTTGGGATGCCGAAGGCACGGTTCATTAAAACTGGTTTTAATATTATTATTGTAGATTTTTTTTATTTTAGTAGAAAACTGGATATAATACGATGCTATACATAATTTTTCAGTATGGCTGAGAACCGGTTCTAATCCACAGGGTTTTAATCGGCTTTGTAGCAATACGGGAAAAGAAATTCTCAAAAAATAAGATTGTTAAAACCTAAATAATGTTAAGTCTAGGTGTGATATAAATGTGACTCTTGCAACCAATCTAAAGTACTAATATTTATTTAGGCGTGCATCTAGCAACTCAAATAAACTATCATTCTACTAATAACACAAAATATAATCAAGGTATTGGCATTCTAAATTCTGATACAACAAGTATTCTATATTGTTACTACAAGGTGGCACTAAGTTTATTTCATTTAATCCTATTTAGATAATTATAAAGGTATGCTTTTTTTGTTCGTGGCTGAGGATCTCGCTAACCCCTGAACTGACATGGTTCTCCTTTTCAGTGTAAAATCTTATAGGTTCAGGAAAGGTTTGAAACTATTTTGTGGGAGAGTATCTCCACCATCCAAAGAAAAATGATTAGTAATGTTCGTGTGAAGGTTCTAGACTTTCATTAAAAAAAAAAACAATATTTGTTAAAGATCAGGCCTAGCTATTCTAACAATCAATTTTACAAAAAATCACGAAACCTTAAGAATTAAGGTTGAAGTATATCTTTGTGGGGAAATTTTCCTTTATAATTGTTTGTCAGAATCAAATTCCCTTTTCCCTGGTTAAAGATAAGAGGAGATTTAAAGATAAGCCCCCCTATATTCATTTTTTCTCTTCAAGCCCCTAGAAGCAAAGCAGCAGCCGCTAGTTATGAATTCTTTCATTTTTGCATCTTGAAGTCAATTAAAATAAATAGGTATCTACTTTAAATAGAAGTAATTTTATTATGATAAACTAAATTTGCAGAGATTAAAAAAATGTACTGAGTAAAATCTAAAATGCCTTAAATGGGGGATGTGCAAATGAACACTTTTAGCAGGTGTTTTTTATTGGATTGGGGAAAATAAATTTTGTGGAAAAAATGATTTGATTATTCTTCGTTAGGCCAAATTTCTTCGAATATACAATATTTTTTCATAGAAACTCCCAATAAACCTGCTAAAAGTGGACTAATTCATATCCCCCGTTTTCTTAGTGCCACCTTTTTCTTGTGATTCTGTACAGTCCTCTATGACCTTACTTATATATGTTTATAAATAATTATAGTGTAGCTGTGCTACTAATAACTATTTTATACTATTTATTTATACATTTCTTTGTTTTTGTTTTAAATATATCTTTATAAATTTGCTTTGATTCTTATTTTCCTTTTATATCTTGGTTGGTTATTGGTTAAAAGAATTGCACCCAACCTTGGTTTCACCCAGCTTATACCAATAACAAAATTAATTCGGGAAAAAATCACGAAATCTATACGTGTTTTCAGCTGTCGTTGGGGGGCAACACATCGTGAAATTGACGACCTCTCCATTTGCCCCCCAAATATTATTTTAGATTTATTTCACTTGTTGGTTATACCTTATACCTGGGTTTCACCTACTCAACAAAGAGGGCTTGGTAGATGATATAGTATGACCCCCACAGGGGCTTCAAGCTTGGATGCTGTTAGTCTGTGGAAGCCTGTGTTGGGTGCAATTCAAATGGAACCGAATTTATGACATAATTTAGATTTTAAATAGTTGTAATAAACTAATAAAATTTGCATGCACTAAAAACTAAAATAAGAAATATCCTAGCTAGCTGGTATGAATGAAGAGTAAGTAAAGGTATACTCCTTTATCAGTGGAGTGCATTACTTCCCCCCACCTACTTTTCCTTAATATGAGTAATACTAAATCAATAAAAAATAGAAAAGGGATGTCAAAGTTAAAGAATACATTTGAAATTGCAGTACTCATAAAATATTTAAAACCTGGTAATCCAGATAATTAATGCATTTTGTCATAATAATGCTTTTTAAGTTTTTAGACTAGCGGAATAGTTGAAGATAAGATATCTTCTTCGGATAAAGCATCTTACATAATGTTATTAAAGTGAAGAAATTAATTACATAGGGGGGGGGGGGGGGGCTAGTCATTGCCCTATTTCAAAAAGGATGTAGCCTTAGTCGTAGTGAGTCATACTTTGTATTTGAAGATAAGGAAAGCATTGTACGTCCAATGTAGGAAAAGTAATTGTTATAAATGAGAAAATAATTTTTGTAAAAAGTTTAATAACGTTAGTAGTGTGCTATTAAAGACCTCCAAAACGGCGGTATTAATAGGTGAAAAATAGAAACAAGCTTCCAGAATTTAGTTGATATTTTATATATCCCAACATTCCTGCCTTCCTTCCCTTTTCAATACAATCCTTTTTATTTCATGCATAAGGCTAATTCTTCTACTTCATGAGTAGCACAGGTACTCTGTAACTAAAATCTTTTGTACGTCCACCTGACCGTTCAATACGAGCACTTAAACCTATGCTAGAACTTGTTTTGGTTATCAAAGTAATAAAGAGAATCAACTCCTAGAGTTTCCGACTTTTGTCTGAGGTTTTAACCGTTCAGGGTAATTTTTTGTGTCTCATTATGGGCCAAGGCGTTTACCCTCCTCATACTCTTGATACAATTTGATACTCTACAATCTTTAGTTTGCAATATTGTTCATATTTTTTTTTGTAAAAGCTGTACTAGCTAACTAAATTTATGTCCTTGTCTTTTTTCTTTGTTAGGTAATCATTTTATCAAATGAAATATGTTTTTAATTATTGTAATTAAACTTGTAATTATCATTAGCTATTTGTCTATTTATAACTACAAGAGATATGTTTGGTTTAATTGGGTAGAGTATTAGTTTTGAAAAATAGGTTTCTTTTTAAGATTTTAAATTTATTATTTAGGATTTTTTATACAGATAAATTTATGCTAATTTAATAACCATGGAAAATTATGTTATCTTCTTTTCAGATATATTGATCAAATGTTTTTCATTTTAAAAAATGTTTTCTTGTGGAATCTTAACCGATAATTATGAGTAAATTGAAGAAAAAACTGTATTTACCTGCAGTTTTAATATCATTTCATCATTATTTGAATGAGAAGACCGATTTGCTATTCAAGTCCATTTTTTCCTTTCTTCTTTACATGTTACCATTCGTAAAATGGTCTAAATAGATAAACAATAAATTTATAAGTATAGATTTATAATCGCTTTTTGCTCTTTTGTAGCGTCTTGGCTGTGTTAATATTCCCGACGGTATTGGCTGATATTCAATTGGAAGTCGGAACAGGGTCTACAAGGTGGGGAATTACAGTTATTGAACCCCTTTCCCCTTAATTGTTTTACTTTAATAGAACAGTAGTCCAAACAGATACTATACTGTAACTTACTGTGATTTTGACCACAGGAATCTTCATAACTATTTGACCCTTGCAGTTCTTACAAGATATAAGCAATAGAGGTAGTTCGACTTCTTAGAGAATTAAATCTAATTTTATTTTGTTATGAGTGAGCACATTATCAATATTTTCTAGCTTTTAATAAAATATACAATTTCTTTTTAAGTTAATCTTAAGTTTACATTTACATAATTTTTCGAAGGCTAAATATTTTTAATAATTTAATTAAAAATATGGGAAAGTTAGCAAAGTAGCCTAAAACCTTCCCAGCACAAATATTGCACACACAACAAACTTAATACCTACAAAATTTAATGTATATGATTTTGTTACTTCATATTTAAAATAATTTTTTCTCTTATTAAATATGAGTTGAAACATGAACATGTATCTTTAATCTTAAGTTTTATTCCAATTTCTGTTAACTTTATTGTGATTAAGCTTTGTGCATTTACCATACAAAAATTTTAACAGATCACGACCTTTCTACTTTGTAAAAAAGAACATGGTAGTCCTACAAAATTTCTTAGCTTTACATTTTTGTCAAGATTTTTCTTGTGACTATTTGATCATTTAATTAACTTAATACGATAGTTTATCACCTAAATCTGATTAATTGAAAATTCAAACTATTACCTATGAAATGTTCCCTAATTAAAAAAAAAATATTTATGCCCATTTTGTATCACCCCCAAGTTTTTATTTTATAGAATACCAGTAAAGCATAAGAATGGGCAGTAACTTGTTTTTAGGATCATGTTTGAATTAGGAAGGATTTTTATGAAATTTAAAATGTCTCAAGTTTGCACATTTTTTGAAACTTAATATCAAATACTTGAAATTTTCATAGATGCACTGCACTGAGAGCGCACAGCAAACGTAAACGTGCGAATATGTCTTTTATTAGGTGGTATATCTCCTGTCGTACATATAAAGGCTCTAACTTTTTCATATCAACTTTTAAAGACACTGCAAAAAGATCTTTTTTCATTTTATCGACTTTATCCTTTTTTCCGAATGGTTACTGTTTAAATTACTATTCACAAGTGATGGATCTAGCGCATTTTAGGAATGCCTAGGGATAGGAAAATGGACGATAAATCAATTTTTAACTCAAATACTAATCATTTATCTATTTATTTGGCGGGGGGGCGGGGGGTGATTTGATTGCAAGCCTTTCATTCAAGTTCTACTATTTAGAGAAAAGGCACCTGACAAAAAACTATTTGCATCTAACTTTTCTGTCAGTCAAAAATTACACTTATCACAAAGTATTATTGAGGATTATTACCTTTTTGACAGTACAATGATTAATGATATTGAGTAAATGTACATTGAGTAAATATTTCAAAGATATTTTAAACAACTGATAGGAGCTAAGAACAAAGTCAGTTATACAGTAGCTTTGCAAGACATGATTTCTAAACTGTAATGTATAACAAGTAACTACCAGGGAGGGAGTGGACATTGGGCTGTTTTATTACACTAGTCTCTAAAGTTTTATAATAATGGTTCCTTATTCGTTGGCATAACAACTTTGGGGACTTTAATTGCATTTTGATTGATTGGTTCATTAATTTAAGTGCCCAAATATTTCAACCACTAATTGTTATCTATATAAGATCTAATTTTTTGCATCATCATTGGGGCTGTACATTAATTTATTGGTCATTGTCTTATCCCTTTATATCCCTGAGTAACTACGCATTTGTTGTTATCCATTAGTTAACTTTAAAATAAGATGAATCATCAAAACAAATTGAATTTAATCCCAGTTTACAATTTCTTCTGGGAAAATCCCAGAGTTTTTATTAGATCAAGGATGACAACTTCCATAAGAGCGAAGCTCTGAAACGATAGAAGAAACGAACATTAACCCTTGTAGTGTGTCAGAACACAATAAGCAGAATATTAATGCACAAGTGTTAACAAAGTTGTAAGTAAATTTGTTGCAAAACTTTTAAATACAGAATTCTGTGTAAGGACTCACTTACACTTTAGGACTTGATTATAAAGATGCTTTGCTGATGATATTGTACCTTGGTGAAATAGGAATCATTACTCCAAAATCAGATGAATAGGATAATTATAACATAATTTTTTTTGTCATATTAGTAAAAAATCTGCATGTTTGTAATGGACGTACGGACTCTCTGGTAACGATTATAGAGTTGCTACGCTTCCTATAGCGCATATAATTGAGGAATCATCATGCAAAGTTTAAAATCGATAGGACAATTCTAACCTGTTTAAATCCTCCAAACCTTGATTAACTACGATATTTCTATTGCATTAAGTCACCTCCCTATATTAGTTAATTAATTTTGTTGAGTTTTTAAGTTAAATAAATATGTCAAACTAAATTAAGAATTATGCGAAAAAAGTGCAGAAATAGGACGGACGAAAAGAAAGGCACTCTCTGTGAATTTAGCGCCTTTACGCACACACACACACACACTCCGTTGATATCCGTCCGTCCGTTTGTACGTTGTTATCACATAATCGTCGTGGTGGAGAGGTGTTGCGTGCAACGGAGAGATGTGGAAGAGGAACATTCTGAATCAACAGAACTGCCACGTGAATACTTTTTTTCGCATTATTTCTATTTGTCAGATTTGTAAGAATTAAAAGTTAAGAATTTAATCTGTTTAAATAAAATGGGGTACTAATATACTCAGAAAATAAAAGGAATATGAGAATGGCGGTAGACTAAAGTATATCCCTAAATATAATAATCAAAGTTCCCCTCTTTCTTTCGTTGGCTATACTAATTATAGGTTTATTCTTTAGATCTAAATTAGTATTGCCAAACTGCCAGGGTCTAAACTTTTCAACCAATAATTTAATTCTGATAAGGGTAATTTTGTTATCATAAGGATTGTCAATATTTAGGATCCATTGCACAATTATCCGTCGAGGTATTCCCAAAATTTTGATAGGAGGGTAACTGAAATTCTTCTAATTTTCCAAATATTGCTCTATTAAAAACGTTAAGATTGTTTTTTTTTTTATGTTTTCGCCCGAAGAAGCGCTGTATAAAAACGACACCCCTGTTATAGTTTTAAGTTTATTCTGCTGTAGTAATATTACACACAAACTTAAAACACCGTAGACAGTTGATATCCACCCACCACTCCCCGCTGTAATTCAAGGGCCGGGGGGACCCTGTTTGAATTTAAAGTTCCCCACTAGTTAGAGTTACAACTAACACTAACCACCGTACTGGTGTGTGCGTGTGTGTGTATGCTTAGTCAGTGTGTGTCTGCCAGAGTGGGCAGCTTTTAAAAGTTATTTACACACAATTTAGCTAACAGCTGTTTTGTGCTGTCTACCTTAGTTTAAAAATATTATTATCAATAATAAGTTATTAAAAAAAAGAGGTGATTTTAATTGTGATTAAAGCCTTAAGTTATCAATTATAAAAATCAGGTAGGTGTAACATTTCTTTATTTTCCGATCAATGACCCCTTCAAATTCTTCTCTCAAACTCCGCAGACTAAATCCAGTTTTTTTGATTGCTGATTTATGCAAAAAATATTGATTATAAACACTTGTTTTTTTTATGCTAAATATTACAGAGTACATATTCATTTATAAAGACTTGTGTTATATTTCGTATGCAAGTGAGAAAATGAGTTTAATAACTCTCTTTGTTTAGTTTTATATAATTATTTCTTTCTTTTTATTTTCATATCGAGTTTTGGTAATAAAAAGATTTGTTTTTATATAGTTTAGCTCTGCAATATAAAAGTTTAATACCTATTATTAGAATATAGATTTTAGCTTTAAATCTTAAAACGCGATTATTATAGAGTAATTGCGATACTAAAAGAAAAAGAATTTCTTTATGATATCCTGAATAATCTAGATTTAATAATATCATTTCTTAACGATAATTTATTTCACAAAAACATTAAAGAAAATAAATATAATAATTTTTGGATATATTTGAAAAAGAAACTACAATTAGAAGTCTTAAGAGGGGTTAACCTATATGAGTTACACTTTTTGTGATTTCAGCTATCATTTTATATTCATTGATATAATCAAATCAGCACATTTAAGATAATATCATAAACAGTTAGGGAGTTGAATCCATTTTTATAGAAGCAGAAATATAATCTATGATTATGGTTTTGACCCTCTAAAACTGTAATCTACCTTTCCACTTTCCCCTCTCTTGGTGAAGATATCTTCAACGCCGATACGATTTTTGAAATGTAAGATTCCACTTTCCCCTCTCTTGGTGAAGATATCTTCAACGCCGATACGATATTTGAAATTTAAGATTCCACTTTTGCCTCTCTTGGTGAAGATATCTTCAACAAGAGAGACAAAAGTGGAATCTTATATTTCAAAAATCGTATCGGCGTTGAAGATATCTTCACCAAGAGAGGGGAAAGTGGAAGGGTAGGTTACAGTTTTAGAGGGTCCAAACCATAATCATAGATTATATTTCTGCTTCTATAAAAATGGATTCAACTCCCTAACTGATAAACAGATCTGTATCTATGCGGAAAATATGTAAATAAAAATAGATTTATTATAAACAAATCATACAATTTGTGTTGCCATAATAAAGTTCAATTAAAATCAGTTTTCGGTTAGAAGTTGAATAAAATTTGTTGCAGCTTGGTTTCAAATTCACTAATTTCCTTCTTCATATTGGTTTACATATAAGAGTTAACTTGGAGTAACTCTCATATTGGTTTACATAAAAGAGTTAACTTAGAGTAACTCTCATCTCTCATATTGGTTTATATAAGAGAGTTAACTTAGAGTAACTCTCATCTCTCACATTGGTTTACATCAGAGAGTAAACTTAGAGCCACTCTCATCTTTAGAAAATTAAAATTATTATACTCTAATGCTTATGTTAAATACCAAGGTTTTTAAGGGACAATGGACTGTAAAATTGTTTACAATCTCAATTATTATAAACAAAATTACCCCTTGCGTATTTTATAATTATTTCACTTTGAATAGGTAACAGTATAAATTCTTAAAAATTTTGACACAATTTTAATCACTTGCTAATGTAGACATGAAACTAATTTTGATATGAGAGATAGTCTATGACTCTATATCAACATAGTCTAATGGATGGTGAACCTTATCATAAGCTACTGATACAAACTCGAAATTAAATCATAATCGCAAAATTACCATACTGCAAATAAAAAAAATGGCAAATATGCAGGGTGGGAGCGGATAGGACAATGAAAAATGAATTTACCCCCGCCCAAAGCTTGTAAACATTAGCTTAACATATTTGGAAGGGATTGTGTTATTACTAAACTTTTATCCTATCCATTTAGAACCCTGGGTTGATTAAATTATGAGAGTGAATTGTTTTGAAGCTTTTGTAAATCTGGGTTGTTTGGTAACCTTAGATTTAAACTTTTTGTTTAGTAAATCAAACATGTGATAAAATGCTTGGATTTCAAATATATCAGCTAAAATTTCAAATCTTGAAATAGAGTTTATTTAAAGATAATAAAAGCCGTTATTAATTTTTTTATCATTAAGATTTCAAAATTAAATAAAAATATCTTGAAGACTAAATTATAGAATTTGCCAATTTGAAATTTTGTTAATAATCCGTTTTTAAAAAAGGCGGCTTTTGGCAGTTGTAAATCTTATTATTGTCTAAAAACTAAACAATAATGTCTAATTATCAGTTATAGGTTTTCCTGTTATTTTAAAGACAATTGTCTTTGATTATAGATAAATTATTTAGTAGATTAAAATTACCGTTTTAGAAGATTTTTGTAATTATTTGTTTATATCATAATTAGGTAAACGAATAAAGAATAAAGAATTATCCCTCAAAGTGCCTAGTCGAGCACAAATACCCCCCACCCTTATTTTTTAAAATAAGAGGTACATGAGGGTAATCTTTCTTTCGTTTGTTAATTACTTTAGGTCAGGTTAGATTCTGTTAGGTAAGCAGGTCACCGCGCAAAGGTTAGGCATGGGGAAAAAATAACCCCCCTTATCTTCAATTTATTTTAAAAATGAGACAAGGGGGGTTCAGTGCTCTTAAAGCAGTTTTAGGGAAAACACCGGAATAGGTCAATTATTTTAAAATTCTCTGGGGTCTTATTATCAATATATATTCATCATCCCACTCAAAATATAATCAGGGATAAAGTGTTAATACAATGGAAAATAAATTAATCTGATTAACAATTATATTAAACAAATACCTTAGGTATTCTTTATGTAAGTAAAAATTTGTTAATTTGTACAACCCTATCATGATTAAACTTTTGGTTTCAAGCTAGCAAACGGCAAAAAAAACCATCACCTTTGAAATAAGCTAAAATTTAATGCTGTAACTTTTGAACGTAACACCTAAAAGAAGTGATCATTAATAGATTTACATTGTCGATATCTTGAATTCATCGATGCTAATAAGTAGGTCAGTCGTAATCACTATTTCATAATCGTTTTATTTAAATCAATTCCCCCAACATTTCTGATTATGAACGAATCTAAAAAATTATGATAATTAATAAATTATGTCGATAAAATGAATTAATTCTGCATATTTAAGGCCAAAATCTTGTTCTTTATTTTTATGGCATTGATCATTACCAAATAAGTAAAGTCTCCCAAGTTTTGTTAATTTTATACATGCAATAACAATTTTTTATCTTTAAATTGAAGATGATTCATTAACTAGAACAATTATGTTCAAAGTTATCAACTAACCATATTTTTAAAATAAATAAAAACTTAAATGAAACTTAAATCAAAGTTTTTGTAGGAAATAGTTAAACCTTCTGGTGAATGACACAAAACGAAATTATAGTTTACCGCCAATAAAGTGTGTCCTTGTGAAAAAATCAACCAATAATACGCTAGTGTAGTTTTACAACGAGTAACGTGATTGGTTTATTTCACCGGTAAATTCAGAGATTCAAATTTGTGTCATATCTCATATAATGCGTTTGTGCGAGTTTCTACGAGTAATGTTTTTTTGTATGCCTTAGTTTTAAGATATTTTTATCGGGCCATGAAGTTGGAGTAATTTTGCTGTAGGTGATTTACAGTCTCATATCATAATTATAGAGTAGCTTCGCTAATACAAAACTGCAATGTGAGATAATAACAGTAAATATATAGATAACAAATGCCCTAATAATTTTTTTGTCAGTTTTAATTTTATCTATGAATAATGGACAAAATTCCGATGCCCGCATAAATCAGACTAATAAGAACATAAATGAGATATTACAGCTATTTCTATTGATCTGCCAATAAAATTTGAAAGTTAAACTTTTATATACTAATTTCTTTGCTGATGACAATTGGGGCATATTAACATACAGAAAAATAACAAAAAATGCCTTATAGTTTTTCTAAAAAATTATTTTACAACTAATTTTTTTAATTTTCATTTTCGTTTAGGTATGTCTTTTTGCATATATGTAGCATCAGACAGATGTCACTTTTTCTAAAAGTGCCATACCTACCTCTTTTCCTAAAACTTGCTGCATACAAAAAAAAACATATATCTCTCCCCAAAAATGCAGAATTGAATGCACACTTTTTTCTACAAATGTCATAGCTGCATCCCTGAAATGAAGGTGTCTATATCTAAAAATAAATATGGTTTTGACTTTAAGTGTTTTATTATTTGTAACGTGACATTTAGAATTCCGCCAACATTCAGTAATATCTCACTTCATTCATTTGTAACTATTTGAAACCTCCCTATCCACTCTGTAATGGGAACAAATATGTTGACATACAATTTCATTTGATTGACCTCACTTAATGGTTGACGTTGATTAAAATGATTTGTTCTACATTAATTTGTCTTATTAGTAACCCATATCTACAAATCAAAGCTATTCAAATATAAAATAGCATCTAAGGGTTAGGTAGCGGTAAATAAAACAGCCTAAAATCATTATTTTGGTGCGTATTTAAAGCCTCCCTAAAATGGAGAACTATCAGTTCGATGGTTAGCGGGATATTAAATTACCATCAAATAAACCTTTCTACTTTATATTCTACTCCTTAAAAGGGTATGTGGAATTTATATCCAATTCTCAACAGTGCAGTGGGGGTTTAGTGGCCGTTTTTTTTTGTAGAAATGCAAAGGAAATTACTTAATAATAGGTATATTTCGTGATTTCGTGCTGTAAAGGAATATCTATGTTTTGAATAAACTTAAATCAGAACCTCGCTTTAAATTCAACAAGGATAACAACGCCTTGTGCCTAATCGCCGTAGGAATAACAATTTCAAAAAGATATGATAATAAATGCAAACAGGTTAATGTGCAAGTTAAGTTAAGTAATAATAAGGTCATTAGGAAAAAATATACAAATTAAAAATAAAATATTTCTTAAAGCATACTGCGCAGCTACTCTAAATCCAGGGTATTATAATTGCATGTAGTGTGAGCCCTCGAACATTACCTGACTTTAAAAATCTTGATTAAATACCTATGAACATCAGTTAAAGGGATATTATTTCCCATAATGTGAAATTTAAAAATGTCAATAGGTATATTGTTAAACATTTTGGATTTGAATTTGAAGAAAAATAAGTATTTTATTTTGATCATGATAATATGTTAAAGGAAGTTAAAGCAATTTTATGATCATAAAAAATTCCCCAAAAGCCATTGGACTAAAAACAAGAATTATCAAATTCATAACAGTGAGACTCAGATTTATTAATAAAAGTTCTAGACTTTGAGGTGTACTTAAATTTATTGTACTTTTATTATTTCTGATAATTGTTTTACGCTGTACAGAGTTGTAGATTATGCTTAATTGTTGCAACAATCTTTTTGCAATAATTAAAATCAATGTGAAGTTAACATGCATAGACTAAATTCAGAGCTATACATACTGATGAACAGACATAAGAGAAGCTTCGCTTTAAAAAAAACTGCGTCTCCTAAACCAATATCCATTAATAATAATTGGATTAGCTTATAATATACATGAACTAATATTATCCTTGGGATATATCATTTAGTCTGGTAAGTTGGGGCATATTCTACATTTTTTACAAGGTAGGGAGGGAGGAGACATTGGATTATAAATTGCATTGGTACCTAAAGTTTTAAATCTATGTTATCTTATTCATTGGCTCAAACTTGGGTACTTTTATTGAAAGTTGATTGGTTGGTGCCAAACAACCAGAATTGTCCAAATTTTTTAACCAATAATTTTAATCTACAGTTTTGTCATCATCATTGGAGATGTAAATCAATTTATCGTCCATTGTCTTTTTAATTAAGATCCCTAGGATTATTGGACATTTTACGTTTATTTAAAATTTCCATTAAAATGAAATAAAAACAAGTAAAATTTTGTCCAACGGATGGGTTGGATCATTAAGTAGAATGTCCAAACGTTTAAACTACAGAAGTGGTAATTTTATCGGCCATTGTCTTACTCTTATCCCTATAGATCTCTGCTTTGTCACTCATTCTATATTATATTCTATTAATCTATCCCCATATCCGTGTCTAAATATGCATATGTGATAATAAGGAAGTGTTAACTAACTATCTTTTTTACAACCCCTTTATAGTCATATGTGGACTTAAATGAACATTCAACCATCTTTACATGAAAAAATATAAGATTTGTGATAGTTGTTACCTAACTTTTTTCGTGTATATTTAAAACTGATTTTCTGTCTTTCATAAAAGCTTGATTGGTTTGTTCAAACTGAAAGTGTCCAAACTTTTCAACCAATAACTTTAATCTACAGAAGTGTCTAAAATTTTTAGGGAAACTTCATAATGGTCATACATAAGAATGAGCTATATTTTGTTGGTCAACCAATACCCCATCTAAAATAAATGTTCTAAGGAAAGTACCTAGTAATTTATTAATTTTTATTCAAAAACAATAATTGGGTGTAATTCCCTCACAATTATGGGGACAAAGCTAGGGCCAAGCCACTAGTTGAAAAAAATTAAATGGCTCTTCGCAAAATATGCATATAAATGCCAAAAGGCACATTTTAGGTATGTGTACACTGTACAGAACAGCAAAAAAAAGTCCAATTATCAAAATTTCACTAGTTAAAACTAATCATTTAGTGCAAATAAAAAAATGTACTATTTCTATTACCTATTGAAAATTAGGACACAATATTATGCTTTAAGTATTTATAAAGTAACTGTTAATTTTGCTGGTGAAATGTTAAAGAAAAAATATTGTTTATCAAATAAATATCCGTCCCTGAAAAAAAGATGATTCTCCATTTTGTTTGAACCCTATTGTACACCTATCTTATCCTTTTTATCCACCTAATCAAATATTTATTGTTCGTCATGATGCAAACTTGATTGCATACATGCAAAACATATTCTATAGAAGCGCTGCTACTCTACAAGTATGCAACAATGTCAGTACGTTGGCCTGTACGTCTTTCCATAACAAGGACAAAATATGTAAAACAAAATGTAAGCAACTTGAATTTCAAGTTTAGACAGTTAGGGAGTTGAATCCATTTTTATAGAAGCAGAAATATAATCTATGATTATGGTTTGGACCCTCTAAAACTGTAATCTACCCTTCCACTTTCCCCTCTCTTGGTGAAGATATCTTCAACGCCGATACGATTTTTGAAATATAAGATTCCACTTTTGTCTCTCTTGTTGAAGATATCTTCACCAAGAGAGGCAAAAGTGGAATCTTAAATTTCAAAAATCGTATCGGCGTTGAAGATATCTTCACCAAGAGAGGGGAAAGTGGAATCTTACATTTCAAAAATCGTATCGGCGTTGAAGATATCTTCACCAAGAGAAGGGAAAGTAGAATCTTACATTTCAAAAATCGTATCGGCGTTGAAGATATCTTCACCAAGAGAGGGGAAAGTGGAAAGGTAGATTACAGTTTTAGAGGGTCCAAACCATAATCATAGATTATATTTCTGCTTCTATAAAAATGGATTCAACTCCCTAACTGTTAGAGATAAGGTTAGTAGATATTTGAACAGTGGAGCTAAACGTTATAAAATACAAGCGGCTGCGTCCCTTGTTGCCTCTAAGGGTACCTTAAAGTGTGGGGGAGGAGTGTGTTCAACAACTCACATTAAATTTAGTTTAAAAAAGAAAGAAAAATAAATTTAGGAGTTAAATTTTTTTGCAGATCAAATAGCTTACAGAAACCTGAAAATAAGCTTCACTGAAAAGCTATATCTTTTGTTATAAACATACAGAAAGACAGACAGACATACTGTTAATTTTGTATAAAGAACAAAATAGAAATTATTCACCATGGTAATTATTAATATTTGTAAGGTTTAAAATGTAAACATCCTATCTAAAAACATCCATACATCCTTTTTTCATTATCTTTTCTTATTTTTTTTTTCTGCAGAGTTTCAGGAATAAGTCAATTATGAATTAAAAGATCTTTTTAAATATATCTTAACAATATTATTGGGTATTTTTATATAAGAAAAGAATTTTAGAAAAAATATTTTCAAAAATTATTACCTATTGTGTTTAGGAATAATAGGACAGTCATTTTTATCTGTTTATTTTAGCGATTCTGTATCTATTTTTTTTATTATATAACGGGCACAATATCTTTATTCCTGTGCACACCTAGTGATGACTAATCCTAACAAGAATGCCTAGGCGCACACTATTTACAAACCATTGTTTAGCTACATACATACATACAGATAATGTATTCTAGGTTTAATTTCATGTAAATATAAATTTTAGAGAAAAAACAGGAATATAAATTGGTTCTTATTAGTTTTTCTGTAACAGAAATTTCATGTTCTTGATGCCAAATATCCAATGGATAACCAACGCCTGTTCATTGGCTAAAATATAGCGAAACTGGTTAAGGTCTTAATGCCTTAGGTTATGACGCCGTCATACGAGTGATGTTAGGAATATATCTATTACTGCCATGTTAATTGCAAGACATCAGTTGAGGGAATGCCTTTGCACACACGTATAGGCGCAAATCATCATTCATGATTAAATTTTGACTTCCAAACAATGAAGCGTTTTGGTTGTTGCTTTAAAATTTTAATGTGACAAATTGTAATGAAAAGAAATCGATCCAACGATACACTGATTGAAGATTCCTTACATGGTAAAAGCCGTCACTTACAGTTATTATGGGATAACCAAATCTGACACACCACCAGTGCAGTGGACACAACTTTGAGGTTATCTAATTCATATTTTACTATTTTTACGCTTAACATTACCACATTTATTCTGTTTTCAATGAGAGAAGAAAAATAAGAATATTTCTAATGGATTCCACATACCCATAAAATAGCCTAAAACATTCCTTTATTTATGGATTCAAGTTTTTTACTTATCTTAAGCCCATGTAATTTACTGCAAAAAAGTAAAGTCAGAGTTTGTACAATCTAAAAATAAATGGTTAGAGCCCTTAAAGGATAATTTTTAACCAGTATAAAATTCATATATATCTATTGACAGTCGCGTGCACAGGTGGGTGCGCGTAGCGCACACGAAATTTGACAATCCCTTGATTATGAACGATTTGATCCAAGTTCATTGAGTTTGAAACCTTTCTTATGCTTGGTGAAACGGTCATTTTAGGTAAGCGGCTTAGACAGACAGATAATATTTATAGAGTATCATTGCTTCTGAAAATATATAAACAAATAAAAATTTTCGAATAATAAATTTGCAATGGCTAACATTGCAAAATTTTTGCATAAATTGATGACATTTGAAAAATTAAAGCGATTAATTGATCAACAATGTGCTTATAAAATTCCATAAGGTTATTATTCTACTGATTAAAGCATCAATTAACAAGGATGATAGCTCCAAACGACGAACAAGCCAAAACTCATTGATTAGCTTAGAAAAAATCTAGTTTATTACTTAAAGCCAGGAATGAATGTAGTTCTAGTGCAAACTAAAATTAATAATTTGGCAGAATCTCATGCTGGTTCAATGGGTCACTCATAACCCTTTCTACAGGGATCTAAAGGGATAGGATAATGGCCGATAGATTTATGTACACAATAAAACGTTTGAATCAACCAATCAAAATTCAAAGACCCCAAGGTTGTTAAGCGAATGACAAAGAAAACGTTATAATAAGACTTTGGGGACTAGTATATTAAACAGCCAGATGTCCTTTCCATTCCTCCCTGGTAAATTTGTCTTGTTGGAAAACTGGTGGTTAAGACTAATTGAAAGATGTTATCTAGCATATTTTTATGGATGCTCTTATGCAGCTTCTAGTGGCTTCACTGCAAAATATTTAAACACTTGAGTTTTAATAATGACCATTATTTTTAAGAGTCAATATTCAGACTAGGGTTAACAAGATAAGAATATGACAAGTAGAAAAATCATATTTACAACAACGTTTTGGCCAGCAACTTTGCTAAGCCTTCAACAGTGTACTCTAAGATTTAGGTTAAAAAGATATCTTAATGGAAAGCGTCAATAAAGATAAATTAATGTACCTCCTCCCCCTCCCCACCCATAAAAATGAGGAAAAAACAAATTACCAATATTAATTGACAGAGATTTAAAAAAAGGACAATAATGAAATAAAGGATTATAGATTCTGCATGCCTCTATTGGAAGAAAAAAGTGTTATAAATTAATTAAACCTTCATTGTCCCAACCCTTCCTTGCCATACTATTATTTTCAATGGCAAACAATAAACATGAAGAAATTTAAACTACCTAAATAAAATATTTTTCGCCTGTAACAAAATAACCATTTAGATGCTTTAATTAGGTACATGTGTTCAACCTACTAAATGTAACAAAGACCCTTTACAGATTGAGTTAGGAAGCTATTAGTACAATTCTAAGATAAATTTAGTCCCATTCAGCCAAAAGAATGTTCTTTGAGAAAAAAAGTAATTTTTCATGTCACACAAAAAGAGACCTTATTTCAATAGCGGTACAGTATATGTATTAGTATAAATTTTGGGAGAAGGAAAGGGATGTTGATTAATTGAAGCATCATTGTCTTTTAGCTTCATAAGAGTATACTGTAAAATCTAGGAATCTGAAGGATATGACAATGTACATTCTTAATGATAATAGACAAAATTACCCCTTCGATAGATTACAATTAGTGGTTGATACGTTTGAACACTCAACTTAATGAATCAACCATTCAAAATTTACTAAAGTTTCCAAAGTTGTTTAGCCAACGAATTAGAATACGTTATATTAGAACTTTGTGGACTAATGTAATAAACAGCTCATTGTCCCCTCTCATTCTCTCTCCCTGGTATAAATCTACCTACTTCACCTCTAGCTTATATGTCCTTTAAAGAATAACTTCAATCTACATATTGTCTGTCAAAATGCTAGTTTTACTTTGATTAGTTCTTTTTCATATAAAATATTCAAAGCCTTTTAAAAAAATATTTTGCTTGATAGGTACATCTAATAGATATTTGTATGTAGACTTAATGGTCAATTTCAACAGGTTGAAAAGTTAAGGACAAATTAATTTTTCCTGAATTAATATGTCCCCCCAATTAACAATGTTTGAAAGAAGTTTATTGTGTACTATTGCAGTTCAGTAATGGTTTATTATGTGTGTATGTTTAGCTTCAGGGCTTTAATCTTGCTTTTCAAAGGACATCCCAACCTTCTGTTTTATGCTCCTTGATTATTAGTACTAATACCTTCTTATTAAGACCTATTTTAACATGTTAAAATTAAAAAAAGACGACTAGAGGGGGAGGGTAATTTTTACTCATACTCGTTACCATAAACTTCAGTTGAAGGCCTAACTCCAAGTTAAATAAAATATAAACAGCCCTTTAGCAGGATAAATTTTCGTTAAATAGATCGCCAATTCCACCCGTTTACGAGATCATACAGAACATGTATACATTCATCAAGTTTATATATATAGATTAAGAAGTCATTAGGTGTAATCAAATAAGAATAAATTTAACCTATGTAAATGATAGATATTTATGTGCATTATTTTTATGTTGATAAAAAAGAACATCGAAGATTCCTTTTAAACGCAGTGCAATTAAAGTGCAGCGACAATAGAAAAAGTGATTTGTTAAAGTAATGACACCATTACAATTCATTTTCAGTAACTATTGTGAGATTTAAAACGGTTATTTTCAGGGAAAATGCGTCTAGTTTTACGCATTTTTGGTTGAGTATTTACTCAATAAAATATGCACTCATTTTTAGTAAAGTGGCCACAAACAGGCTATCAAACTACTTAAACATTTAGCTCAACTGGGTGACTATATGCGTCAACATGCAGCCGAATTACTTTAAAACGAGTTAATAGACAGAACCATATTGAAACACAGAGTTTACTCTTCTTATTAATGGATTATCAAATTTTACCTAAGTTTTGTGTATGGATGATGTCATTCTTGTTTATAGTTAGATAGGAAGTATAGTACAAGACACAATTATAGGCTTGGTTAAGTTATATTCTTCGGTGTGCCCTCACTTCCGAATATATATCACATTATCAAACTACTAGCGCCAGTGCCTTAGCATCTAGTGGCTCTGTATATAAAGGGGGACAATAATAGCATAAAACCATCCCAGGTCTCATATAAAGCTTTCCTTGAAATGATAACTCAATCAGTTCAGTAGTTATAAAAATCTTAAGCTTCAGACAAAACCTACTTTATATAGTAGGATTAGAACTGCAAATTATTTCAACAGTACAAATTAAACTTTTCCCTCTTTACTTTACTTATACAACTAAACACTGTTATTGTGTTTTTTTGCAAATATAATAAATATGTGGAAGTGACAATATGCGGAAACTAATGCACACCGGTTATATTATTCAGTTTAGGCCAAACCTATAAAAATACAAATTTTCAATGAATCAATATTAGTTGTCAAATTATCTAGAATTGTATCTTTGAGAATAAATTTAATTTAATCAAATACAGGGTGTTTTTTTAAATGGAACAAAAGTATTGCTTAATATAACCAACTTGCCATTGACAGAAATCAATTATCTATATCTTAATTACTTTATTGGGTTGGGGCAATTTGTATAAGAAAAAAATACTTGGGGATTTCAACAAATTATGCTTTAAAAACCGGTTTTTCCAAAGTACCTATTTTTAAAGATTTTTGGATCATGGCCAATTTAAAGAGTGTGCAAAAATACGTGCATTTTAAAAATCAAATTGCGCGGCTTGTGTTAATAGTAGAAAAAAGTTATGCATATCGTTAGAATCGTCATAAACTCTAGTTTTTGGGTGTTTAGGAATATTCATATGCTACGTATAGTTTAGGAGCTACGTGGTAAAATATCCTAACTTACTTAAAACTTTTCAACCTTTCTCACATTTTCCAACGTAGCTTCTATACTACAAATAGCATAAATATGATACATATATTTCCAAAAACTAAAGTTTATGATAATTCTAACGATATGCGTAACATTTTTCTACTATTAACACAAGCCGCGCAATTTGATTTTTAAAAATTCACACATTTTTGCACACTCTTTAAATTGGTCATGATCCAAAAATAGGTACTTTGGAAAAACCAGTTTTTAAGGCATTATTTGTTGAAAATCGCCAAGTATTTTTTTCTTATACAAATTGCCCATTAAAAAAACACCCTGTAATACTTTAAAAATCAGGAAATCATTTTGAAGAGGAGCGATAAAATGAATTTCCATTAAAAACAAAAGACAAAGAGACATACTAACATATGCCCATAACCTTACAGAAAGAGTCTTATAATTGTTTTTGATTTGAAAGATTAAGTTTTTAATTGCAACAGAATTCTATTTATGTATATTAGATTGTATGTTTAATACATATAAAGCAAACATATTACATAATTCCATATTATTGACGAAATGATACCGATATGAATTTTCATAATTCAATCTTATGTACTTTATGATACTTTACTTGTATTTTGCCTAAATTTTTGTAGTTGCACTATTTATGGACAAATTTAAAGCCATTCTAAGATTTTTAAAGCATTTGTATTCAGGCCATGATACATATATTAGATTTGATTATCCACACAGTGTTTCAGCTTATTAAGCAACTTATTTACACAAGAAAAAGTTTGGAATACGTAAAATAGAATCATTCAATTATTTCTACAATTTTGGAAACTATTTCCATAAAAAGTGCAACAAGTAAAACAATGAAGTTTTATACAGTACATACTGAATATATAAGTTTAATTTGTATCTTTATTTTTGAATGTTTTAAGTTTTAAAAATCCCATTTATAAGCAAAGAATTAGAAGGTTTTCCTATGTACCTTTTTGGAGATGGACGGACTTTTCATAGTAACAGAAAATCTCCACAAATAAGAATATGTTTGACTTTCGTTCAATAAAGGTTATATTACATTTTAAGAAGTTTTTTTTCTGGCTCCACTATATCTCTTTTTTTCCACAGTGCTCTGTTTGTGTAAAGATTTGGTATTAGGCTTCCTGTTGCAAGCAATAATGTTTTTTTCTTGAGGGTTGGAAAATAAATAAAAAGTTTTTGATACCCGAGAGTCCAGACCAATCTATAGTATGCTTGGTTTAAAAAATTTATTAGAATGAACAAAAGAGATTTTAAATATTCTACTGGTTTCATATAAAGGGAAAGTTAATTTAAAGGCTTTTTGTAAATTATTCTTTAAAAGACATAATGTTTTGTATCTTATCTTTACCAAATAGCCTTAAACCTGCCCAAGACCAGTTCCCTATCAGTGGATCCTGAGATATCTCTGAACATATGAATAATATCAAGCCTTAGATATTAGAAGTGTTAAAAGAAAATATTAGAACACAGTAATAGTGTCTGACTGAATATGACGTAACAAAAAAAATTAGCCAATGAGAGGCCGTTATTGACCAATGGTAAAATTTATAGTGGCCTCCCATTGGCTATTTTTTTTGTTACGTCATAATCAGTCAGACACTATTACTGTGTTCAAAATATTACAATAAAATTAACTAGGTACATATATTTTAACCAAAATGGAGAAATTAAAGCATCATAGATTTGTTAACAAGTTATAACATTAATTTGTCGACTTTTAAGTATTTACTCCCTATATGACAGGATCCTAGCCGTCATTGTAGGTGACACTACACAGTAATCAGTAAATCAGACAAATCAGCGACATATTACACACTTAACACATTCAGGGGTCTAAAGGGATAAGATAATTGGCAATTGGCAATAAAGGTATGTACATTCCAAAAGATTATACACAAAAATACCCCTTCTGTAGATTTCAATAACTGGTTGGAACGTTTGGACACTGAACTTGATGAACTTAATGAACCAACCAATAAAAATTCAATAAAAGTCTCCAACGATTAAGAAGAGTTAACATAAAACTTTGGGGACTAGTGTAATAAACAGTCCTATGTCACCTCCCTCCCTGTGACACATTAGTGCTCAGTCGTGTCAGCTTAATTATTCAATTAAAGCTATCAAATGGGAAATTTAATTAAGCTTTACCTTCATTATTAAAATCTTCCTTAAACCGTATGGGCTATTATTAATGTTAAGTAAAATAAAGTAAATATTTTTTTTCATTATATAAAAGTAACAGGATGTCTATGTGTATGTAGCGAAGGTTCTCACTTACCACTTAACCGATTGGGTTCTCCTTTAATGTGAAGCTTATCATTTATGCAAGGAGGTTTTATTTGAAGGGAGGGTACCACCAACCTCTAAAGAGAAATTCCCCTTAGAAAAAAACAAACAAATGAAAGTGGAGGGTGACCCCCCGCCCCCCCCCCCCTTTCAATCAGATGCCTCTATACCTATAATCTAGGGGAGTATCCGTTAGTTTAATATATGTCATACTAACTTTACACTTCTAATTCTAAAATAGTTAATCTTATATAGATCAAATGCATTTAAATTTGTGCAGTACCTCTATAAGTATTATTTTCCCTGTGGTTCACTGACACATTTACTCCTTCAGATTCTCTGCTTTGAGGGAATGGTCAGAAAAAAATAAAAAAGCTGTTTGCATAGTAACCCAAAAAACTGCAGAAAAAAATAGGGAAAATGGGCTTTTTAAAAATTCTAGTTTGGTTTTGGCGGGATCTTTAACAAATTTGTGATAACATATAAGCTATGAATTTGAACATTCTTGTTGTGCACAATATTTGTATAAACAAACTTTAATCTTTATGTATTTTAAACCATGAATTATAGGAAAATTAATCAACAAAAAAAATTTTGCTTGATTTTTTAAGATAACGCTGTAATTGTCATTAACAAATTAAATTATTTCATATTTTAAGGGAATTGGAGGTAAATATTTCCTAGAATATTTCATATTTAGTGAATTATAAACGATAACTTCCATACTGAATTTTTGTAGCATGTATATATACCTTTATTCTCCTTCAATATGCTCTCCTAAATTTATGTTATCAATTGAAAATCTGACATCAAGTCAAAATTTATAACTCACGTTATTTATTATATAGAATATCCATACAATTAGGGTTTGTATGTCACTATACCAACATAAGTTCAGTTAGGTTTATTGTATTATTACATATTAGAATGAAATAATTATCTGATTGTTTCGAAACTTTGTCGAAGTATTTGCATTGTGATTGACTACACAAAGTCAGATTTTTATAGAATGTTGCTGAAATTTTCAAGTTTAAATATATTTGCTGCACCTTTTATCTTATATATACTTGATTGCTTAATATTTATATGAGATTCCCTACTTTTAATAGTTGTCATCCTTGTTTATTATATCACATTATGTTCTTCTTTCTTATACAACAAAGAAAACAAATATGGATTTATGTTGAAATATTTTGAAAAGAAATAATTTATAGTTTAAAGATTACATTAGGACGTTTATGGTTTTAAAAACTTTATTGAATCAAAGAATTTTATCTTATATATTAAAACCATGCTTTATTCCAAGAGAAAGGTACACACGAACGGATGGACTGATCCATAATTAAGAATAGCTATGCTATTGTAAGTTGTTTAATAATTAAAAAGTTTCCAAAAAGTTTTTTTCAACCAAATCTACAAAACCTCACTCCCCCTTTGTTATGATTGTCGCACCAAATCTATTTGTGTACGATCTATACACTTTGTATTGATATCAGCTGATTTCAGACAGTATTTAGTAGATTCTTGGATGATATTCATCCAAAGTAGTTTTAACTAATTAAAATGGTTCAACTTATTAAGGAAAGGTAAAAATGCTTCAATTTTATGATTTTATTTGGATATAAACGAAGAAATATTTCTATTGAATCTTATGAATCAGATTTTTTTAATTAAAAAAAATATCATAAACTATAATCGAACATTGTAGTTGTTTTATTATTTGCATTGTTTTGTATGTTTACTAGCGGCGACGCCCCTAGAAGGTGTGAGGGGGAAAAGTCCTCTTCCCTAAAATAGTTAAAAACCTTCCCTGCACATTTCAGAAGCTTCACAGTAATGGAGAACTATTTCGACTCAGCAGTCAGCGAGATCCTTCGCTTCAGACAAAAAAAAAGCTCTTACTACTTTATATAATAGGATATAATTATACAAGCTAATACCTGATAAAAGTTAGAAATCCTTTAATAATTGTCTTTGCATCTTAAAGTATTTAATATGAATATAGATTAAGCTATAGTTTATGAAGTGCAATTAATCCTAATTAGAGATTTTTCATTTGAAGAAAAATTATTTTGCTGCAGGTCAAATATGTGTGCTTGGATGTTTACTTTTCATATAGAAAAGCGAATATTGCTTTTAAATTAAGGTGCATAGTAGTGTTCCTTAAGATAAAATATCCCTGAATTAATCCACAAGTGTTTTTTTAAAGAGGAGGATTTTGTAACCCGATCCTTCCATTGTTTTTTAACAAAGAAGGATTTCAACAATTCACGTTTTAAACATTTTAATGCTTTTATATTTGAATATTATCATATTTAATTACATTTAGTTATATATGATTAATAGCGAAGCATTTTATGATCAGGGTCTATATAGCTACGTACTTTACAAAGTTGCCATTTTCTGATTGGCATCAAATTTGTTGGCGTTTTTTCCTTGCCTTGTTTAGCAAAAATTTTAAAATAAATTGAAGATAATGGGGTAGGGGATTTCAGTGCTTGACAGACACTTTGATCGAAAGCATCAATTTTGATTTATTATTTTATATGAAGTTTAATTTACGAACTAAAATTGCGCTCTCACTATTTTAAGAATATGTTCATGTTAAACACCATTTATAGAACTATCCCTTTAAGTAGAAAGCCAAACACTTCCCTTCATGAAATTACCCTTTTTTATCGTGCGCATATTATGATGAATAGTATCTACCTAAAGCATTTAGTAAAGAGATGGATAGATGTAGACGTAAGAAACTTAATTATGATAATTTGTTAGCTAGAGAAACACAGGGCTCGTCAGCCGTTTTTGTTAAACACAGATTGGATATGCGTAATTTAGCGGCAAGATGAGTGGTGTTTGCGGCACGCGACAGTGGCTTGTACCTAATTTGCCCTTTGAAAATGTATAAAAACTGCTATGGCAGCTTCTAGACATTAATAGGAATATTTGGCTGAATATATTTTTTTTATGCACAAAAATAACCTGACTAAAAATCAGACGGATAAACAAAAAATATTAAACAAAACTTATCTAACCACTTTTTGAGAGTTCTACTTTGCAGCTGAAAAGTACGGTTGCGGCTGCCGAGCTCTTTCTAGCTACATGCATGAACAAGCATTTTACATGTTTTTACATGCACCTAAGGTCACATCAAGTGGAAATTCATTATTTACTTTTATAATTGCGAGATTTACATGCTTTTAACTTGCATCGCTTCTACATAAAATCGTGTCTCGTATGTTTTACTAAATTCATAAGAACAAATTACTTGTGTAATGAATTCATATTCTTAAGAGATTAAAACAAAAATTGTTTAAATTCAGTGTTATTTAGGTATTAAAATTCCTACAAAAAAATATGATCAAGAAATATTGTTAGCTACCTTTTATTATTGTGTTATTTATGGACTTAATTACCATTGTTTTTTCTTCCTTTTTGATTAAGCCATAATGTTAGAATTATGCTAAGCTTGAATTAGGATTTTTGTTTTATCCTTAGCTTTTAATGATTGTGATTATATTTTCTATGTAGGCGTTTTTTTTCTGTTTTATATTTTTATCTTTTTTGTCTTTTTAGATATTTTAATTTCCACCTTTTTTTTTATCTGATCTGTTAATGTTTTAATTAGGTGGTTAGAATTTAATTTTTATATTACCGCAGCTACTCTCTAACAAAGTTTTATAAAAAGAAACGCATGCGTTAGCTTTAACAATTTGGTTCTATTATTAGATTGATTGGTTGGTTAAACTAGAAGTGTCCAAACTTATAGCTAATAATTTCTATTTATAGATGAGGTCATTGGATGGAAATGTAAATCAATTACCATGCTCAAATTAGACATGAATGCCTAGATATAACTTACTTGTTTTTGATGGATTTCCAAATTTTATAGCTTAATTGAAAAAATTGCTTTTAGATTCTTAGGTTATTGAATAAGATACATTATATAGTTTTAAAATAATATTATAAAACTAGCAAATAAAAATGTTGTTTGTACTACGTTACTTGATTTTTGGTGTCCTTGTTTTTAAATGATTAACAATATTGTTTTTTAAATTTCAGTTGTACCAGTACTCATGGTACCTCTAATGTTGATACCCCCACCCACCTGCCACCTCCAGCTAAACCTGTGAACAATTCCGCAACAAGTGCTGCAAAGTTATCGCGTAGCAGTAATAAAAGTGATCTACCAAAGGCTGAAGATTTCTACGCAATCTATCAGCAGTATAAGCGTAAGGCCTCTGTGAGCCCGCTTATTCCGGCATCAACTACATCCTCGACTAAAAGTGGAAGCGGCGGAAGCAGCCGTGAATCCTCCGCAACTCCCACCTCGCCGCAGTCCGTGTCGCCCCAGTTTCAGCGGCCCAAGCTCAGCCGCCGGTCCTCATGCAAGGCGTCCATAGGAGCGGGAAGCGGAAGTGTGACGGCCGCAGCTGCGCTTTTTAATAAAGCCGCCGGTGGGATCGGCGCTAACCTCGGAAGTAACTTTCGGCGCAGCGCAAGTGTTCGCCACAGATCTCCCTCTCCAAAGACCAGGTAGGTTATGAAAACAATTATTGTTTAAACTTCGATTACTTTTAAAAATCAATAGGTAATGACTTGTTTTGCATTGAGCATTATAACTTTGCCATTCAAGAAAACTTAATATTGGCTATGATAAAATTTTAAAACACATTCACACTTTTCTAAAAATATGTTTTACTTCTCCCTAAATCAATACCGATTATTTCTATAGGGACATATCTAGCTTGAAGCACTAAATTTCATAGAAATAAATCTTTTTGAATAAAAAATAATTGATGTTGATATCTTTTTGTCTATTATTCGAACTATGATTATAATAAAGGGAGGGGGCGGTTGTGACACTTTTTGAAACCAAAACAACAGGAATTCAATTTATAAAAGAGTTACAGCACTCAAATTTAGAATGACCGTCGCTTTAGAGAGGTACAATGTGGAACTGTGAAGAAAAGTTGGATAAAACTAAGCTACCGCCGTTTTCCGCTAAAAATCAATCTTCTTCACAGTTCCACATTGTACCTCTTTAAAGCAACTGCCATACCAAATTTCAGTGCTGTAACTCTTTTTTAGTTGAGTTCCTTTGACTTTTAGTTTTGGTTTCAAAAAGTGTCACAACCGCCTACCCCCTTTGAACACACCTCATGAAACTATTCCTTTTCTTAAGACTTCCACTATTTTTAGATCCAAGGTTGAATTTTGGGAGGAGAGGAGTGAAGGTGACTTTTTGTCTGGCCGGTCAGTCAGGAGCAGAGACAGGAGCCGAGAGCGTGTGTCCGGGGAGAGTGATCAAACAGACAGCATGTCAGCCAAGGCAGATATTCAGATTCAGGGGGGTGGCATCATGGAAAGGTTAGTTACATTTTTATTACAAAATAATACATAAAGAGCGAGGGAAGCAAAACTTTATTAAAAACGCTTTGTGTGTTAAATATTAATTCTTGTAATTAAATCTAGTTTAACATTTTTGGGTCAATATTCAATGAATTTTAGAAATAAAAAGAAATTTCTTATAGAGGTTCTTAAATGTATGCATCTAAGGGGGGGGCGGGGTTTAATGCAACCATCTCGTAATCAATGTATAAATGGCACTTTGATCTGAAATTTTGCATGAGTAATCCTTGGTAGGTCTATTTTTCCTAAATCGAACAAAAAGTTGGAAAAGCAGTTTAGCCATTTGTTGGGTATTTTCAAGGGAAATCCATCACGAAACCTATTTCCACATAATGCTCTTTTCCGCTCCAAAACGTTTTCAAACGGTTCTAGCCGAAAGTTGCTGGTACTAGAAATCTAAAAAATGTTTTTTTTGTATCATTTCACATGATCTAAAGCTGAGCCGTTAGCCGTTACTTTTTCGACTTTTTGTTCGATTTAGGGAAAAAAGACCTACCAAGGATTACTCATGCAAAATTTCAGATCAAAATTCTAATCCTAAGTGCCATTTATACATTGATTACGAGATGGTTTCATTACCCTCCCCCCCCCCTCTTTTTTATAACTGGTAAAACGGAGTTATCAATGTCCTACAACTATGATTTCTTTTGAGAAAATAAACCTTCTTAGGACCAATGAGAAAGTAGAACCATTTCAGTTTAGTGGTTAGCAAGATCCTTCGGTGCAAGCAGATAGACATCCTCTTATTGTTATATAATGATTAAAAGTATTACATACCTAGTGTCCCTTTATTAAATATGCAATTCATTATTTTTATTGCTTTTCATAATTATCTTCTTCCTGTTAAAGAGAAGCTCTACAAAAATTAAGAAATAAAGAGATTGTTAAATTAATGTCTTATTTTATCTATCATTTTTCTACTCAAAAGTATATATATCCGATAGAAAATTATTACCTAATGAACTTAGTTTACAAAGAAAAAGTTTTTAAAAGTTGGGTGGATTATTTTATTTATATCTTTTGAGAGGGTGGTATACCCTTCCCTAAAATAGTTATAAACCTTCTATGGACCTATGAGAAGCTACATTTTAAAGGAGAACCATATCGTTTTTGTGCTTAGCAAGACATACACAGATAGTACAGCCTCTTACTTTCATATAGGGATATATTAGCTCGAATAACCATTCGTTTACGCATGAGTTAAAGTTTAAAGAAACCCAAATGTTTGGTTTATCATACCACTCCCTCAGTTTTCTTGCCAAAACAAGGATGACAACATACCTACAGTTTAACGCAAATGTACCTACTTATTATCAAAATATTTATTATATAGATTAAGAAATAAAATGCAAACATTTACCTAAACTTATTCAAAGCTTCTTTTTATGTGTAATCTAAAAATTTAGAAAAATTTTAGACTTGTATAAAATGATTCATATTACTGAACAAGTGTTTAAAAAACATTTTAATATAAAAATGTCAAGTTTATATAATACAGTCGTTAAAAGGTTCTGGGTAGAAACTTTTTTCTTAAATTCAATAAATTGAAATTAAGATTGAGTTGGTTAGTAGTTAACAAAATCACTTTATCCTACCTATTATGTAAAGTACCTAGTAAGTTTTTTTTTTGACTAATTTAAGGTTGCAATGACTACTTAACCAATTGAGTTCTACTTTTAAAGGAAGATTTACATAAGTCCTGGGATGGTTTTAGGCTTTTTGATTTCTAGATTTAAGTCATGGGATGGTTTTTGGCTTTTTTTTGCTTTTCCCACCCCTTTAAATTCAGATTCCCTAGAATCCTGGGGCGCAGCCTCTACTGCTTCTCCCCTCAAGTAAGGGTTACAAAAAATGCATTTAAAGAAGAATTTTTTTTAAATGTTGGATATTTGAATGTTTTTTGAGAGCTAAGCAAATTTAAATGCTGCAATGTGACTCAAATTGATTTGCTACGGAATATTAAAGTGAGATAGTTGGTCAAATTACCTTACCAAACCTTGCCTAACTAACGGACAGACAAACTATGCCTAACCACCGGACAACCAATTCTGCCAAACCCATGCATGCACATTGGTCATGCATATTTCTTTTAATGAATATAATATAAGATGTCTTGGAAAATGATTGTTTTATATCTGAGTATGAAAATCTAGACAATTTTTGTTACCCTTTTCTATTTTTGTTAACTTTTTAATGTACATAGATATACGTAATAATTTTTAAACCAAATGCCTATAGGGCACAAATCCTTCATGCCCCCCCCCCTTCCTGAAATCTTATATAACCTAACATGATGAAAAGTAAGAGAGGGGGTAATGAGTGCTTCATTGTCGATTTTATGTATACTACCATCTAACGCTTTGAAGTTTTAGTATAACTGTAAAGATGTAGCCATTTAATTGAATATTTTTTCCATTTTCAAAGCTGTCAAAAGAGTACACGGAAAAACAATAATAGATTCTACAGAAACCATTATGTAATTTAAATATTTATTTATCTTTTCTTACATGAACAACTTTTATTTATATAGGCTAGTTTTGAGTATTACTCAAATTATTTTAATCCTTCAAATTGATTTAGAATATACGTGAATATTATGACAGGGGAGAAAAATATTGTCAATTTATGTTGCTAAAATGGACATCACTTATTGATTATTTCGTTCATCCTTTAGAAGGTGAGGATATTGTTATTTTAGCCAGCTACAATTTTCATTTTATTAGAGTTAATGATAATCTGGTGTAAGATTCAAGTAATTATGAATCCATTATCCTTCAATAGAGATCAATTGTTCAGCCGTTGTTGGTTTTCTAAGTTGGCAAAGAATAAGTAACAGTTCTTGGATGCATAAAATATAATTTTTATAAACGTTGCTACTCTATAAGTAGGGTATATCAATGGATGTAGAATATACATGGATAATATGACAGAGGGAAAATTGCTATGTCCCCTGTTATTTATTGGTCAATACGTTCATCAAGTAGGTGGGGAGGGTGTGGGGATTTGGTGGTTCTCTATTTTAGCCCGGTACATGTTTCACTTCAAGATCCAAGTAATAATAAATCCATTAGTATATCCCAACGTTCATATATCAAAGGATCACTATACGATTGTCCATAATACAGTGCCTTCGCAGACCACTCAAGGGTTTTGTAAATACGCTTGCGTAAGAGATAATAAAATTGTTAATACTACTAGAGTCATGTATACGTTCAAATAGCCTAGCTCATATGTTTTTAGTAAATTGATTTTCTAAATATTTTTCTATTTCATATGTTTGAAATATTATTAATGGCATTATGTTTTTAATAAAAATATTATCTTGTAGCTGCGCTACAAATGTGTTGTTGGTAACTCTTTAAATGCAATGGCCACCTTATTTTTTTCTCTTTTGATTGTGCCAATCAAGTTTGAAAAAATCTACTGGAATTCATTCTAATTTTGACAAAGAAAAAGTCACTCAAAAATCAGTAAGGCTTCTCTACAATAAAATTAAGAAATTAGTTGTAATATTGTTTATTTAGTAAAGTATTACAACTATGAAGTAAATATTGTTGAATATTAAAGTATTGTTATTTTTGGCATCCTTCTAAAGAATTTAGTAAATGTATTCTTTAACCGATTGAGGTTATTCGAAAGAATTAACAGTTATTTTTAACAGTTTTATTTTATCTATGATTTTTAAAATTGTAATAATGCAGTAATATTCCTTTAATCTTTAAAAATTACAAAAAAATGAAAAATAAACTTTTTTTTCCTTTTGGCACAATTGAATGTTCTAATTTTAACACCTGTTTCATAGTAAAAGCTATGAGTAATAAATAGAAATAATTAAAATATAACACTTGTGAATTAAAAGTCAAGGTTCTAGGTGCATTTCAGCTAGTCCAAAAAGCCGCAGTCGCATTTAGCTAACAGCGATTTTTCTTATTATTAGTAAAAAAAGACAAATCCACTTGCGAATCAAATTCAACTGCTGATTTCAACTTCAGTTCTTCCATCTTATTGTATTATGTATCTTGTGCCTTATAAACATCAAGCATTACATGTGCAAATATCAATAATTTTATTATTCATAATGCATGCTTTTAACCAGGACATAGATTAATATTCATCTAGATTAAGATATTTAGTAATTATATTCAAAGAGAGGAGACAATGAGCTGTTTGTTATACTAGTCCCCAAAGTTTAATAATCACGGTTTCTTATTCGTTGGCTTTACAACCATGGGGGCTTTTATTGAATTTTGAATGTTTAGTTCAATAATTTTAATCTACAGAAAGAGTAATTTTGTGTTCATCATTGGGGATTCACATAAATTTATCGGATATTGTCTTATCCCCATAGATCTCTGGGTTATATTTATGTTATTAGCGTAATTATTAGTAGGATTATTAAACTTTGTTAGATTTTAACCATTACCAACTTCTTTCATCTCAAAATTGAAAAGCTATAAAAATAGAAGTCATAGCATTAAGACAAAGGTCGCACAATTAAAAGGAGGATATTTGTTAGATTGTAATTTAATTGATTAAGGAAGATTTTGTAAGGAATCTTAAGAGAAACGACAATGACCGTTGGATTGATGAACATCCACAATGATAATACACAAAATTACTGTAGATTAAATTAGAAATCAAAACGTCTGAACACTCAACTTAATGAACTAACCAATCAAAATTCAATAAAATTAGAATATTTTTGTTCTCTGTGAGTGTGAATTAAATTCAAGCATTTCTAAGATTTTGTTTTGTGCATTTTGCTGGTTTAATTAGTCATTTTTATGCTAATTTATGTTTATATCTTCACACTAGGATATAGATACAAATAAAGTGGAATAAAAGACTATTACTAAATATACGATGACAACATCCATAAACAGCGTAGTATTTATAATCAAATATTGTTTGCAGTATACTAAAAAGAAAGACGTCCAAATGAGATATATCAGGGTGGGGCAAATAAGACCGGACAAACTTTAAACGGCCATAGCGCCAAAACTACTTGATCAATCAGGACGTTTGACCCCACTATAAAAAGCATAGGTAATTACCTTTTAGCAAAAAAAATCTTTGGACGAAGATGGGCTCATACTCCGAGCTGGCCGCGCTTATGTTCAACAAGGCAGATTCGAAATGCGCCGGTGGAATAATCTGTATCCTCGACTAGGGCCAACTAAATCGGATCTCAGCCCATCTGTAGATGAGGTAGAGTTATGCAACTTGCTGGGGATACTGTTAGATACATAAATAAGACACTAGAAAAGACTAGAGCTTTCTATCTAAAGTGGCTTGGCTGTAATACTCCGGCAAAGTGAAACGTGGCAGATTTTAAGATGTCAAAAATTGTGTGAAATCGTGAAAATTTCACGGTTCTCGACGTTAGAGACCAATAGAGAACTTAAAAACTCATTTTAGACTATGGATTGTGCTGACAACCCTAGCTGAATCTTCATGCCATTTCCAAAAAGGTATAGAACGTCGTTCCAGCTCAACTGTGGTCTAAATAAGAGCCTCCGTGTCAAAGGGTAGCGTTAAAGTTGGGTAAATTTGGATCCTGCGGTTACTCACGTTCCTAAGGAAATGGGGCCTCCCAGCAGCCCGATCTTAATTCAATGGACTTTTGGGCCTGGGGCTACTTTGAAGCATGCACCAATAGACGTGCCTATACAACAAAGACCTCCCTCATTGCCACCATCAAGGAGAAATTCGCCAACTTGGACAGGGACATGGTGACCAGGGCCTGCAGGCGGTTCAGGGGGCGGGTGAAGGCGGTGATTGAGGCTGGCGGCGATTTTATTGAATAATCTAATAGTTATATACCTATTTTGCTTGCCAGTTTTTAAAATTCAATAAAATCTTTAAAATTGACGATTTTATGTTCATTTGTTTAGAAGTTAGAATTTGTCCGGTCTTATTTGCCCCACCCTGTATATTGATATATAAATCATATTTCCCGTATAGAAACTCAAAATATATTTTTGCATTACAGATAGATCGACAGTGACACAGAAAGTTAAGACTATTTGCTGGTTGGATAGAGAAATCTTCACAAAAAAGCATTCTTAAAACCACTACTTAAAAACTACTTTATACTTATTAAACTTTAACAACCAATTAGGACGTCTTAAAAAGCAATTGAAAAATTCGTATTTCCTCCAAACATTTCTTAGTTACAGACAAAAGCTAAAATTACTACTGTCAACTTATTTTGTTATCTAACACAGTGTACCTTAGTACACCTACAATTTAAATGTATTGTTTATGTATGTTAAAAATGTAACATGTATATCTAGCATAATATTATCTAAACATGCATTATTATTAACATGCAACGCTTGTTCTAAAAGGTTTATCTTTTCAAAAATAAAATTAACAATTATATTAATCAAGACCTCTTAAAAATGATGTTCGAATAAAGGGGTTACTTTCTGATTGTAAAATTAGATGTTGAAATTATTTATTCGTCATATTTGGTTACAATGGCCTAACAAACCATAGGTTTGGATAAAAATCTGATTTAAAACGCATGTCTCTAGTAGGGTCCCTGCAGGAAGCTTTATTCCAGCGGGACAACAACACTGCTGGGCTTTACTAAACCTTATTTAACTTAACCTATAAGAACTCACCTGAAAAACTTAATTTATCATAATGTTAAAGTAGAAAAGGGGTAGAGGGGGTGTCTTCCGAGAGGTAAGGGATATTGGGCTGTTTATTACACTAGTCCCTTAAGACTTATAATAACGTTTTCTTATTCGTGGGCTGAACAACTTCGCGCACTTTTATTGAATTTTGATTGGTTTGTTTATGTAGTTGAGTGTCGAAACGTTTAAACTACTAATTGTAATCTACAGAAAGGTTATTTTATGTATCATCACTGGGGATGTTATTGTTATATCCCTGGGGTGTCTTACAGGTGATCCATGGGTAATTTTTTTTTCTTCGCCAGATATTAACCTTTTTTTTATTTTAGATTGGCGCAGTTGAAAAAGCACGGGGACGAGGACTGGAGAAAAAGGATACAGAAACCAAAGGAAAACTCAGAATTAATCGCCAGGTAAGCAAATGTTAATGTCGTTGTTGGGTTGCTAGGTTTAAATTGATACACTGAGGGAAACTGCCTTTTTTGTTAGTCAAATAACATAATATTTTTAGCCTCCTCCAATAAATCCGATTAATTCTTTAAATAAATGTTAAGTATCTAATAATCGTACTTTTTGATTAAAATAAAGTTTTATGTATTTTCCCTTCCTTCTCACTTATTCTTTCAAAAACCCATACCTTTTAAATGTGGGATCATATCAAACCCTAAGTCAACTTTGATATATTCCATCTAACTAATAAAGTCATGTATAAATAGCTTCTCTATTCTCGAAGAAAGTAATTTTTCATTTGAATTATAGATTAATTCAAAATATTTTTAAATCAATTTTTTAGAGTAACTATTATGTAATATTAAGCGCAAAGTTCAATTGCGCAACATAATTTTAAACATTTTTTGGCATAAATCTTCTTATACAGAAATAATAAGTACAACAAGAATTATATTGTTCACATTATTAAAGTAAATTCAAGTAAATACAGAAAGTAATAAAGTTATATAAAATGAGCTGAGATATTGATTGTACTCCCCCCCCCCCCACATTCCATATTTAAGGATCAAAAACATTTTAAATCTTGTTATATCTGATAAAAAAAACTACATTTAAAAACAAGGTTTCCTTTGATATAAACATAAATATCAGGGCTCGGCAGCTAACCATTTTTTATGGTTTGGCAGCTAGATGCAAATAACTGAAATAAAGAAACAAAGTTGGCTATTTGATATTATGTTTCGTTTTCGTTACCCAATCTTTTCAGCCGCTCTGTTGACAGTAGACGGGCAGATTTTCATGATCATTATAATAGAGCCGCTGACTGCTTTACTGAAAAAGGGTGGCTGAATTTAGCTGCAAATTTTCTAAAAAAAGACTTGCTGAATTTAACTGCAGCTGCCGAGCCCTAAAATAAACATAAATATCATTTAAACTGTTGCATACATAAAATGCATTTTAAAGCGCCAATTAAGTTTAAATAAAAATGTATTGTTGTTATAAGTACTTGGTATAAAGTCTGAAATACAAAGAAAGGCTTTTTAAGGCTGTCAGAGGCGGAATAACCGGAAAAATAATATGAAATAAACAAAAATAAAGCACAAGATCCTCGCAGCGCTAAAAAAGGCAAGATAAGGATGATTTAAAATAATTTTTCCTGTGAATACCGTAAGCTGTACCTCCAGCCATTCGAAAGTTATATAAACTAATATTAAAACTTGAAGAGTGTCAGAACTGAATAAATAGGCTTACGGACTTTCTTGTAGCGATTAAAGAGTTACTTTACTTCCTAAATCATACTAATAGGAATCATCATTCAAAGTTTGAAATCGAGAGAATAATTCCAACCTGTTTAAATTAAAGAAAGAACTTTTAAAAATATATTCAATCATTTTTTTTTACTTGATCCACGTATAGTGATATTATTGTGGTGTATGCTAGGTATCATGTTGCATAAAAATTACATATCATTCCATTATATACACACTATTATACATACACTCTTAGCTTCAGATAATTACAGTTTTTTTTCCAGAGAAAAGGAATAATGGGCTGTTTATTACACTAGTCCCCAAAGTTGTGTAATAACGTTTTCTTTTTCGTTAGCTGAACAACTTTGGGGACTTTCAATGAAATTTGATTGGTTGGTTTATTAAGATAAGTGTCCAAATGTTTCAACCATAAATTGTTTTGTACTGAGGGGGTAATTTTGTGTGTTGACATGGGTAATGTAATTGTACAATGTACATCAATATATCGAACTTTGTCTTATCCCTTTTTAGCAATAATTTTCAATTAATTTTGTCTCTTGTAAAAGTGAATCAGGCAAAAAAGGACGCATTTTGTTACTAAAATGCTTACCTAAAATGAAAATTTGTTTTTGATATGTTCAAAATGGCTTTTATTATCAACATTTCGAGTTTAAGTTTCCTTTAAAGAAAACCTTATTTTAGTCTAATAAGCTGTGTACATAAGTATTAAGAATAAAAACCTTTGTCATATCTAACCATTGAGTAATTAAACAAAGAGTTCAACATTTTTAAAGAAACATTTTAATTTAATCAAAGAGTGAAATAGTTATTTCTCGTATCGTATTATAAACGGCTTTCCGCGGATATAGAGTGTACAATTATAAGATTAAAACTATTTTTTTTAGCCCCGAGGTGCCGGAGGCACCGGCTAAAAAAACTGGTTTTAATCTTATGATTGTACATTTCTATATTCGTAGAAAACTGGATATAATACGATGCTAGACATAGTTTTTTCGTATGGATGAGAACCGGTTCCTATCCACCGGATTCGAATGAATACGAGAAAATAGATTAAATTAATATCACAACCAGTCCGTCCGTCCGTTTCAACCCCAAAGTAGAGTTGATTTATAGTGAATGCATGACATAAATTGTCTTAATTTTGTTGTTGCTGCAGCACTTCAGGACATAATTATCCTTGTTGTCAGAAATAATCTTTTAAATAAGAAGTGTAAAAACAAGATATTATCTTGGAGAGTACTTGCAAATTTTTCTTCAACTTAGAATAGTCCCCAAAGCTTAGAATTTTTTTCTGCCTGTATATGCTTATGTCTAAGTCAAGAAGGAGAGTTTTCAATGGCTCATAAATTGATGTACATCCCCAATGATGATGCAAAAAAGTATCTTCAGTGTAGTGGTTGAAACGTTTATACACACAACTTAATGAACTAACCAATCAAAATTTACTAGAAGTTTCCAATGTTGTTAAACTAACGAATAAGAAAACGATATCATTAAACGGGGACTAGTGTAATAAACAGCCAAATGTCCCCTACATCCTCTGTCCCCAGTGTTCTAAGTTAAGAGGGGCGTTTCTTTGGTGAACTAGTTGATTCGAGGGATTTTGCCGCGTATTTCGTAATGAGGTTAAAGTCGAGTGTAAAATCAGATCTCAGATAAAAAGATTGTCAGGGATACAGGGATAGGATATTGGACTACAGTTTAGTCACCCTTTCCCTTTTACTCTATGTAAATTCTGTATTTGAAGGCTTGTAAATATAGAAAATGCTGGGTAGATCCAAATGTGCACTCTCAATTACTAAATAATTTGATATATTTTTGTGTATTGTAGCCTAAAATATGCCCATGGCCATCTCAAAGCTTCTCTGAAAATTGAAGTTGTAGTAAACGAATACACTTAAACAAATACAAATTATCCCATCAATTAAAAATAACATGTTTAATTAAACTGTGTTGATCACTCTATGCTATATAATATAAAGTAGTAAGCTTTTTGTCTAAAGCTTATACTTATACTTTTCAGGGAAACTTTATAAATGTCTTGGAGTGGTTTTAGGCTTTCTTTCTCATCCTCCTCTATAGGTTAGGGGATAAGCAACGAGTATATTTGAAATTAAATGATACCATGCATACTGAAAGTGTTTATTAAGTAAATAATGCTATATTATATTCAAAGAAAACTAGGATTTAGGAAAAACATTCAGTTATTTTCAAGTATCTTATCCGTCTCCCTGTTTAATCTTTTTCCTCCCTGTGTGTGTTAACTATTGTTTTTATTAGGCTTAGTAGAACATGTGTAGTCATTATTAGAGTAGCATAACTACTCTTTAAATAACTAATATTATTATATATGTCCGTAGCAGTTGAAAATATTAAACATATTGAATGACCATGTTAGACTTGCAGGCATTATATTGACATACAAATACACATATATAAGGTTAACAGTTGACATCATTTAATATTGTGTAATATGTATTTCAATTTTTTTATCGACAGTAAGCATAACAAATGAAAACCAATATCAACCATAAAACAATAAGATATTAATTTCATATATAAAGTATTATTGAGAATTATATGAAAAAGTAGTTGGTCTATTGTTAAACTAAGCTACGCGTCTTTGCATAAAACATTCTCTCTATGACTTTATTATTGATTAAGATTTCCAATTATTGTTTCAATGAACATATTTGTTAGTTTTTTACTCTCAATGTATGTTCTATAAGGCTTAGCTTTATCTGATTTTTGATTTAGCCTAGACTTTTATGTACATTTTTACGGATTTATATCAAATTATCGTCCATTTTATATTTCTTGAATTACAATATTTTAAATACATTGAAAGCTTGAATAGTCCATATTTGTAAATTACTTAAATAAAAGTTGGACTTCTAGATAGGAAAATAAACATCTTTTTTTTTCAAAAATAAGAATAAGTAAGTAGATTTTGTTTTGTCAATAAACCTATAAGTAGAAACATAGTATTGGATTTTTTATGAATTGTAGTAAATAAGAATTCCATTTTTATCAGGGATCTCAAAGGATATGACATGGACAGTGTTTCGGATCCGGATCCGCAAGGATCCGCATTTTTTTGAGTCCAAGGATCCGGATCCGGATCCTGGTGTATACATTTAGGGAAAAATCTACCTAAAGGGGGGGGGGGGGGCGAAAGTGACACTTTTTGAAACCAAAATTAAAAGTCAACAAAGGAACTCAACTAAAAAAAGAGTTACAGGTCTGACATTTTGCATGGCAGTTGCTTTATAGGGGTATAATATGGAACTGTGAAGAAACGGCGGCGCAACCGCCGAAAACCGCCGTTTCCCGCCGAATTTTTTTTTGCCTTTTCTCGGCGGTTTTCGGCGGTTGCGACGCCGTTTCTTCACAGTTCCATATTGTACCCCTTTAAAGCAACTGCCATGCAAAATGTCAGACCTGTAACTCTTTTTTTAGTTGAGTTTCTTTGACTTAGTTTTGGTTTTAAAAAGTGTCACTTTCGCCCCCCCCCCCCCCTTTATATAAAATAGTCACTTACAAAGACATTCTCGTGATGAGAGCCAATCTTTAAGGTTTAGGTTCAGACTTGAAAATTAAAAGTATTTTTGACTTCGAGATTAAAGAATAAATATTTTTGGAAAAATTTGGTGATTTTATTTTTGTTGTCAAGGATCCGGATCCGCATACAATCTATGCGGATCCGCAAAACTGGACATGAATAATACATTTTTGTTTACCTATATCTATAACTATGAAAACATTCTTTAGATTAAAATTATTTGTTAAAAATGCTGGTTTTAATCAAAACTAGTTCAAATCAACGAATGAGAGAACTTGTTTAGTTCATACATGCAACCTTTCCAATTTTCTTTTTATCACCAACGGACATACATTTACTATAGATAATCCCGGCAAGAAAATATTAGGAAACTTATGAAAACAATATTATTTTGAAATAATTCAAGTGTAATCTAAAGTATTTTGTTTTGCGTTTTTTAAGCTTGAAGCAAGAAACGGGACTTAATTATTTCTAACATAATCAATTAATAACTTCTTAAAATAAGAAAATGCGGTAACACAAAAATTAATTTGTCATTATTCTTAAGTTTTTATAGAATTTAATGCATATTTATTTTTTATTTTAAACGGTATATTTTATTGTTTTGTTTAAACACAAACAATCCTTTTTTAGTATTTGCTTTATTTATAACTAGCGGCTACGTCCCCAAAGTCCTTTAGGTTCATTTTGAACCATAGGTGGGGGATGAAACCGACCCTCCACTTTCAATTGTAGTTTTAAAATGAAAAAGTTATGAACCTTTATTGGGCCTATGAAAAGCTTTACTATTAAACCATATCGGTTCAGCGGATAGCGGAATTCTTTGCTAAGCATAGACAGACATATAAACATAATGTTGCTTTTCTAAAAGATTATCATAAAAGTAAACAGAATTTTTTTTTTATAAAACTTGTCCTAATCTAAATTTTAGTTTTTTAAATGAATGTACGAATAGACCAAACTTACAGGGTAGCTTCGTTTCTAATGTTCTTGAAAGGCTATTGAAATCAAATAACACTTAAGCTTTGAGCCTAGTTCATAATCTGAAAGTGGTGCACTAAAAAACCCCGTTGCTTTTTCAGATATCTTCTCTTTTAAGTGTTCACCTATTTTATTTTGAGGGGGAAATAAAGATATTTCTAGACCTCTTTTTACTTTAACTTGACCTCACTTAAGCAAGTAAAATGCGCCAATTTAAAAAAGTTCGCTGGCTATAAAATGCGAATTGAGGGAACCATCCATTCATATCGTTTTTCAGAAAAATCGCCCCATCTAAGATTATAAAGATAAGATTATATAATTAAGGGTTTTTAATTTGTTGTTCAGCTTGCTGATAAAGTGATTTTACCACGTATACGGAATTGTACCTAGATTTTAGGTTGTGCTATCTTATCCGTAAAAAGTCGTGTTTTTTTTAAGTTGTTCAAAGAGGTCCTTTTTAAAGCGCAAACTTTACTTCACATTCAGCATGAAATATACAGTCATTTTAAAAGGCAAGCTTTTCTTTAATATGGGTTGGTTCGTTCTTGCGTTATTTAGTTAATATGGGCATGTTGGAATTGTCCTAATGATTTTACACTTGGCATAATGATTCCTGTAACAGTTAGGTTCTATTTAGAAAGCTTAGTAACTCTCTGATCGTAATCAGAATTTCTGCAAATCCATTTAAAACACATTTTTAAAAAAAAAATTTTGGCAACAATTTTATACATGATAGGATTAACCTTTTAATCTAATTTTTGTAATAATGATTCCTGTCAAGGAAAAAGTTATTACGTAAGCATCTCTACAATAAAGCCTTCAGCAGTATCTTGTATTTGAGCAATTTTGTTGGACCACTTAGAAAGCTCTGACACCTTACAATTTTTTATGTTTGTCCTACTGATTCGCTTTTTTATGGATGTTGTCATTCTTGTTTTTGCTATTGTGTGTTCTGTAAATCATGAAACACTTGTAGTTAAAACATTTGAGCGGAAACTATAGTACGCTGATAAAAAAAATGAGTGGGAGTCTTAACTCTAAACAAGTAATCAGTTCCTTATCAGGGAGGGAAAGAACAATGGCATATATATTAATCTGCTGACCAATCTTAATCACATAAATGTACAAATGAAAATGCTGTTTTACTTTCAAACATTAAAAAAGATTAATTTTTTCTTTCATTGTTATATCCCTGTATCCTAAATTCACTTATTTTTCCTTATGTACAAAGAAAGAGGTAGATTTTTTAGCGATTGAAATTGATTGAGTTAAGTCTTAAAGTTAAGAGTTAAGATGTCTGAAAGATTTCCAGAGGGCTAGATTATTCATAAGAAATAAAATATACTAATTTCTGCTGTAATATGAAGTAAGTTTTATTATTTCCGTATTCGAGGACAACCTTTAATAAAAACGAACAAAAAAATATTTGATGGATGGTTAAAGGATGACGACTTTTATCTAAACCATTCTATTCCACTCTATAGAATCTGCACAATCTATTTCAAGTATTTCTATTACAACTTTGAATTGTTCTCATTCTTGTCCTAATAACACTTTACCAAATATATATACACACCCTTTCATAAACAAAACACAGATCAATTAAATTGGTTACGTATGTAAGAACTTCATTGTTAATGGCTTTTTAAAGGTCATAAACATATTTCCAATGTAATTTTCTGTTTATTGTCTTTTTTTATTATAGGATCTTTTTTAAATTCTTATTTTAATAAGTTTCATCTGTTTAGATTTTGATTAGATATTTTTAATGACATCTAAGAGGAATTTTAATTAAATGACTGTTATAGAAAAAGAACCCCTACGTTTATTCAATTTGAGAAGTTTTGAGTTTTTGTATATTTTTTGACAGTTAAAATATTAAAAGTCAAATATTTTTAGCTGCTTAATCAATTTTTTAAGAGATAAATCAATATTTAGATTATTTAGTGAGTTCATCTACTTTAAAGATTTAGGATCATTAACTTTTTATCAGGCCGTTTTACAAAACTAAACATTAGAGTTTTTAAATATTTCTATTTTTTGATATAATTTGTTTTGCTTTGGATGGTATTAAATAAAGTTATGATTTTTTAAATATTAAAACCAGGGGTAAATATATTTTTGCTTTGAAATAAAGGACTGGAGTAGTTTTTCAAATCCAGAATGTTTTGCTACATGAACAAACACGGATCATAAGGGATAAGACAATTGATGATGAATTAATGTACACCACCAATAATGTTTAAAGATTTTTAGCTATTGAGTAGGAGAAAGTGCTCAAAACTTTGAAACTTTAGGGACCATCAACACTTGCTTTTCTGTGTCCCTTTCTTCCCTGCTATGGACAGTTATGGTCTGATTATATCTGATCCTTTAAAAAGGGTGTTTTGTGTCATTTGCAAGATCTGCACTCACTTCCGCAAATTATCACAGAGACATACGAAGTTTGCAAAAATCGCAAAATGAATCAAAAGCAACAGGGATCTTAAGGGAAAAGACAATGGCCTATAAATTGGTATACATCCCCAATAATTTGTAGATTTGATTTAGATTTTGAAAAGTTTGGAAACTTAATTTAATGAATCAACCAATTAAAATTAAGTAAGTCCCCAAAGTTGATAATCCAACGAATAAGAAATCTTTATTATAAAACTTTTGGGATCTAGTGTAATAAACAGCCAAATGTCCCCTTCCTCCCTGCAAAATCATACTATTAAAAAGGTGTTCAACAATAAGATAAATTCAATGGAAAGGTAGAGTTTGTGCTGTTATGATAATATGTGGATCTGTTAAATACAGAATGCAAAATATATGCGGATGTGAAAACACACCCCATATGCCCGCCCAATCTTAACACATTTGTATGCTATACAAATACAATTCTACATACCTATAGGATTTTGATGCTTCAGCAAAACACAACAAGCTAGCTGAAAAATTAAGTTTTAAATCAATTATCATAGAAAAGTGGAAAAAGTGAATCAAATACGGTGTAACACAGAGAAAGAGGGGGGACACTGGTCTGTTTATTAAAATAGCCCCCAAAAAATTTTTAATACCGTTTTCTTATTCGTGGCCTCTACAACTTCTGGGACTTTTACTGAATTTTGATTGGTTGATTCAATAATTGAGTTTCAATAGGTTTCAACCACTAATTGTAATCTACGGAAGGGATAATTCTAAGTATAATCAATGGGGATGTACTGTACATCAATTTATTGTCCCTTGTCTTACCCTTTTAGATACCTGTGTGTAATATGATGTATATCATCTAATTTGCTTAATTTTTCTGCATTGATAGTTATATAAATAATCAAGGTTAGGTAGAAAATATTCGTGTCTTTGTTAAAACATTGAATGTACAATGTATATTTTATACTGTTCTCGTTTTTGTAAAGGCTCGTTGGTTCTCAATGATACGGGGTTATAAAAACATTACAAAAGGTTATACACAAAATATTTTACATATTGTGTTACATACTATTGTTGGAGAGGTAGCTTATCCAATTCTATAAAGTAGTAAGGACTTTTTGTCGGTAGCTTAGTTCATATACTGAACTGCTTGTTTTTCTATTTTAGTGCAGCTTTACATAGGTCTTTGGATGGGTTTAGGCCATTTAATTTCCTATATTTCATTTTTATATGGAATACTATTTTAATCACAAAAAAATAAGTAATCCCTAGCATCTAGGAGAGGGCTTAGGAAGTCAGAAAATAGCCATTAAAACCCTTCCAAGACAGCTATAAAGTTTCTCTAAAAAGTAGAACTAATTCGGATCGGCATTTTCTAAGATCTTTAGCTTTAGATAAAAAACCTTACTACTTTTTAAAATATGATACTTGTCCGTAAAACTAATCCATTTTCCAATAGGGCAAATATTCCACATACACACACAAACACACCTACCAATTTGTTAGTGCCTAAAATAGAGATTAGATTAGAGTTTTAATCATATCTTATAAATGCAAAAAATATAAGGTCCTTTTGCATATTGGATAAGATAATTATTTTCTAGGGGAGAATCACTGAAGATTTTTGTTAAGGGTTGATGCAAGTTAAAGGGGTGTAAAAGAATTGTTAAAAAATACTTAGAAAATTCTATAACGCCCCTTTTTTATGTGCGTGCACGTTTGTAAAAAAATGGTCCGAAATAATTGTTTGCGCTCACACCATAATGAGCACAGAGCAACAGGGTGGCAGGGATAAGACAACGGACGATAAATTGTTCTTATACCAAATTTTTAAGTTTGTAATATAAGCTTTTTTTGGTTAATATTGGGGGGGGGGGGGAGGAGTGGGGCATTTTGATTTATTAGCCATTGTCCCATACCACCCTGACATAACTCGTACACGCTATAGTTTCCTTGTGTCAATACTTACCTATGTGTAACTTCCCAATTGTCTTTTTTCTTTAAGGTGTTTTCTTCAAATAAATCCTTCTATAAAGATTCCTTTATCGGTCAAATTAAATCACAACAGCTCGCCCATAATCTCAGAAAATAAGCATAAATCACCTAAAATTTTAAAGCAAGGACTCCTAAAATCTAAAATCTAAAGTTATAGGCAAAACCATATTATAGATGTTCATTAAGAGATATAAGTTTTCCGGAATTGTAATGTAGGGAGTAGATTTGAAATCTGCATCAAATTTTAAGGATTTTTTTAAAATTCGTTTTTTGTATAATTCTTTATCTAAAAGCGGAAATACAAATTAAGTTAATTAATTTTGGCATCCGTGATTGGTGGATTTAAAAAATCTGCGCTCTGATTGGATGTCGTACATCATTCAACCAATTAGAGTGCAGGTAGTTTAAAATCCACCTATCCTATTGGTCAAATTAATTAACTTAAAGTGTATTTCCGCTTTTAGATAAAGAATTTTACAAAAAACGAATTTTATGAAAAAAATCCTTAAAGTTTGATGCAGATTTCAAATCTACTCCCTACATTAAAATTCCGGAAAACTTATATATCTTAATGTTCATGGCAAATATGAAGTTTTTGGAAAACCAATCCAATCCTAAAAAATGTCTAAATGGTTTTATTGATTTGACACTTGTTATTATAGCTTCGCAATTAACTACTATTGTTGTCCTTGTTAATAACTACAAATGAGAAGGGAGAATAGGTAGCCACAAAAATACACCACGAACGACTATCTTAATATTCTTACTTACGTTATTACAAACTTAAACCATATAAGAGTATATATAATGTAAATGTCAATGTTTTTTTTTTTTTTTTTGCAAAGTTAAGATCTTTATAAATAAAAGGCAGTAAGGTTTTTCTCTTTATAAAAGTTTGATAATGATATCTAAGTTGCACCTAGTCCTTATGAATACCCACATAAAATTTTTTCCTTAAATTTTTGTTTCAGAATGGAAAAGGGCAATTTATATGTAGCTTGGTTTTTTTTTCAAACTAAATTAAATACATAACTGCATTTGAAGTTTAACAATGGAGCTAAAACTCGTATTATAGAGTAGCTGCGATACCAAAAATGATAAAATAATCTAGCAAGATCGATTTGCACGCTTTTTCATCACAGGGTATTATAAAATTTTATATGCCCATTTAAGGGGCACACACTCTCCCTACCCCCTCCAATCGAGCCCCCGCGCGCCCCCCTATTATGCACAATGCAAGTATACACCCAAAAATGACAAAGCTGTTCGTTAACATTTTTATATAAATTATTCTTTTATACTTATTATATTATGTCAAAAAAACTAGTAAAACTATGAATATCTAGAGTTGCTTTGTTTTTAGATTGTTCCTTATCGTTACAGAAGTACCCAATCAATTTTGTTTTCATCAATGATGTGCTTCTTCTATCATGCCTTACGTCGTACGGACATGACCTAATGTAGAAAACTTGTTTTTAGAAAATTAACTATAATCCTCAGATATGATATAATTTGTCCTTGTAATAAAATAATCCTGTATGTATGTACCTATATATGTATATTGTAGAAACCCATACGCTGTACCTCAATGCATTCAAGATATCTTGCTATGGCATCTAAATACACAAAAAAAGGCATTAAGTGGTATTTGGATGATTTATATCTTTCAAATTAAATCTCATATTTTAAATACAAAATTTAAAAATACCTGGACAGTGTAATTAGTGGGTTAAAATTCACTTCAAAGAAATAGAAATGTTTATCATCATAGAGAAGGGTAAAAGAGGGTAAAAGCTAATTATACAGTAAATTCCTTTTTTGTTGGCCCCTTGGGTGTCCTGGCCAACCAAAAAGAATTCCATGATTTTCTTTTTTTAGTGGACAATTTCTATAAAACTCACGTTACATGTGTTATCAGCACGGTTCTTATTTCAAAGAGACCAATGAAATTTATAAAAATTTGATGGCAAAATTAAATTAGTCGTTTTGCTGTAAGAAAAAGTCTTAATCTGATTAAAGGAAACCGTTCCCACCTTCTTATGTTACCCGTTACTTTGTTCATGATAAATGTCCATCTTTTATAAATAAATAATATGCCTTTTATGAATTTATTGTCCCTCCTGACATTTAACTAACAATTTATGGGCGAAGCCCAGAAATTAAAGGAGAAGAAACTTGCCTACAAAAAGTGGTTCAATTTTGTTTCAATGACTGTTTTGGTATTTTTTTTGTATTTACATTACAGAATCCGATTCATACGAGTACTGTTAAGAACAAAACATGTATTGTATATTATAAATTGCCCACGAAAACGTATATTAAATCATAGTAATTATACAATCATTTTAAAGTTCTGTATCTCTTTTCAAAACCGTGCAAATTTTTTTTATCATAATCCTATTGTTACCAATACTATCAATAGATACAGATCAGGAGCAATGTATTTTAGTCTTATCTGAGATTTTTCTTATTATTACTTATTTCTTTATCTCTGAAAAGATCTTTTACCCTTAGTCATCATCGTATTGTGCATACGTTTTTAACAAGCTTGAAAATGTACAAAATGTATGTATAATATTAATATTAACAGTGTTATTTAAGAATGCAATTATAATAAGCCTTTTTCATCCAGGAAGGGGAGAGTGGTTGAGGTTTAACCCCCCACACAAAATATTTTACCATAAGAATTCTCTTTTTTTTGTGCATACTCTACAAGAAAATATTATACAAATTATCCCAGAAACAACGGGTATATTTTTCGAATTAGTTAACTAAGATCCTAAGCTTCAGACAGACGGACGGATGGGAGGACAGTCATCGTTCTACTTTGTATCATAGACTAGCGGCTCCGCCCCTAAAGACTTCTAGGGGCACTTGAGAGGGGTGGGACTTGAATCCTAAAACCCAATTTTTTAAAGGGGGGAGGCGGATGTGCCACTTTTTGAAACCAAAACTAAAAGTCAAAGGAACTCAACTAAAAAAAGAGTTACAGGTCTGAGATTTTGCATGGCAGTTGCTTTATAGGGTTACAATATGGAACAATGAAGAAACGGCGGTGCAACCGCCGAAAACTGCCGAGAAATTGCAAAAAAAATTCGGCGGGAAACGGCGGTTTTCGGCGGTTGCGCCGCCGTTTCTTCACAGTTCCATATTGTACCCCTATAAAGCAACTGCCATGCAAAATCTCAGACCTGTAACTCTTTTTTTAGTCGAGTTCCTTTGTTGTCTTTTAGTTTTGGTTTCAAAAAGTGGCACATCCGCCTCCCCCCTTTAGATTTTAAAAAGAAGTAAAAAATTTACTTTTTACTTTAGTTTAAATAGGTAAAAGATATTTTTTTTGTTTTTTTTTTGGGGGGGGGGTTGGGGGATTTTTTATTTCGGGTGATTTCTATATTGAGGGTGGTGATACCCTCTGCCAAAATAGTTATAAACTTTTCCGGGACCTATGAAAAGCTACCCTGTTAAGGAGACCCCGATCGGTTCAGCGGTTAGCGGGATTCTTCAGTACAAACAAAGAAAAAACAAACAGACAGAAAGATATCTTTCTACTTTGTATCACAGATAATATTCAACTATTCTTATTAGTCAAAATTTTACTATTTCGTTGTTGTGATACTACTGAACGTAATTATCCTTGTCTACTTAAAATTCACGCGGGAACATATTTTATTATCTAACATGGAGCTTTAATGTCATGATCAATGGCCTTTTTACGACCTGGCTATTTTTCTACCCCGTACGTATAAATTACCATAAAGTTTTTTTTCTCGCGTATATACGCAAAAACGGCCTATGGGCAGTGCAATAGTTGATGGTGTTTTTATTAAACTTTTTTATGAAAATGCGTAAAAAAAACTTTGGTTAGTTAATATAAAAATGGTTCACTTTCATTTATGAAATTTATGATTTCAATGGACAATACTGTTTCATATAGGTTCTCGGATGGTTTTAGGCTATCTTTTCAATATTAGAAATCATAGTCCCTAGATGTTAAAAGCACAGTCAATAAATGTTTAATATTATGCTTTATTATTATCCACGTAGGAATTATTAAGACATTTTAAAATTAAATGGTGGAAAACAAGGAAGTAAAATAGGTTTTAAATTAGTTGGCAATAAGACTTTGTTAGGTACTATCAGATGTACCTAATCGTTCTTGTTTGTTATAATGAAAAAGGTATTTTTATTAAATACTATGTTTGTTTGTATAGTATTTAACATATTATGACTGAAACATTTTAGCACTTTTTTGTCAAAGAATAACTTATTTGCGGGAACATTTTTCATGGATTAATTTCACTCGCTTACAAATAAGTTTTCAAAAAATGGTTAGTACCTAAAAGCATAGAAAATATTATCAATACTATTTTACAATTTGATACAATTTACATAATAATCCTCATTGAGTTAATTGTGAAGTATCTGCGTTACTTCAGATTTACACTTCTCTTTTCATGGCTTAAGATAACAAGACTATCACGACAGACAACTAATCCTTGATTTACTACATCCCTGCTAGCATTCACACATACATAAATATTTCAACCCCTGCCAACATTCACACTTTAGTAACCCATACTACTTCCTAACTAAGATGTCTACATAGTTTTTATTGTTACTAAGCTAATTGTGTGAAACGTTTGGACACTCATCCTAATAAATCTATCAATCAAAATTCAAGTCTCACTCTCCAAAGTTATTATAAAACTTTGAGGACTAATGTAATAAACAGCCAAATGTCCCCTCCCTCCCTAAAGGTTCATTTTACTACGATGCAGAACCACAGATTAAGGTCGTTCAATCAAAAAGGGTTATTTGTCTGTAATGCTCAAAGGAAGTGTTTTAGACCAATATTTGTCTAAAGGTGTCTTAAACAGGATAGATGAAGATTTAAGGCAACCCGGTTAACAAAGTTTTAATAATTTCAGGAGCCTAAGTAGTGGAGAAAATGAACAAAAGGAGAAGAAACTGAGCCCTGTACTTATGAGACGAAATCAGGTAATGGATATAGAATTCGTGGACATATTGAGAGGTGAAAATTTGTAGTCAATTTAGATTGCTGGTCCTCTTTTATTTGTTAGTTCGTTCATCCAGTAGAAGGGGAGGGGAGGGGATGGGATACAGGATTGGATGTTGGAGGGTATCGTTATTTTATCCATCTGTTAGTATCACTTTATTTTTATGGAATATTATGCTACATATTATTTCCTTCAAAATTGTGAACTTTTTTGCAAATATAAAAATAATATTTGTGCTCCAATTGAGGATACAGATATTTTTTTACATATTTGTCTTGGTTCATATTTATTACGTTGTTTTGCCTCAAACCATTTCTTACTTGTGTGGTCCGTTTTATTGGACAACAATTTGGGCAGGTTAACCCCCAATTATGTAATTACAGAATTAACATTTTGAGGATAATTATTTTGAGCTACTATTTAAGCGTCATGATAATCGAAATAGAATTACAACAGGCCAAAAATTGAACTTGTTAAGATAGAAGTTTTAAGCTTTTTGTAAGTACTACAGGATATTATTTTTAGTTTGGTGTAATGTAAAGTTAATTAAGAGTAATCTTGTGTTTCCTTGTAAAGGTGCTTTCTTGTTTTTTGTTTTGCATAAATCAATTAAATGATAATGGTTCAAATTATTTGTGTCAGATAGTGGTTAGGGTTGGGGTAGTGTTTCTACAAACATGCCGCTGTTTTTCAGACAGGTTATGGGTTATAACACAATATCATACTAACGGCTACGCCCCCTAGAGGCCTCTAGAAGAACTTGGGGTGGGATGGGGAAGACGAAGTTCTAGTGACGATTTCTCTTTGGAGTTAACTTCCCCAAAAATAGTTATAAACCTTCCCAGAACCCTTGAGAACCTACATGTAGAGGAAAACCAAACTCTTGGATATATTTTTACTTTTGGATAATTATGCTAAAATTTTATTCAAGTGCTTAGGACTTAGAGACAAAGATAGTGCAATCAAGAGTTGGTTGTCTTATGAGATGTTCATAAGTAGCTTTTGGCGTCGTTTTTTTGGATTTTGTCATACTTTTTGAAATTTTTCTCCAAATTCTTTCCATGAATCTAGCTTTGTAATGTTGTCTTTTTAACGCTTTTTTCTCAACAAAGATATATTATATATTTAAGTTTATAATTTTATAACTTAATTTATATTCAAGAACAAGTTTTTTAGATTTATTGAATCCATAAAAATATTAATTTAAGTGTATGTTGATAGATTTATGATTTTTATTATAAAAAGTCTATTAAAAACTGAAATAATATTGTTGCTAAGAGAAAGTGCTTCAATTAATTTGATAATTTTTTAAAGCAGTAATTATATCATTGAAAAAGCAAAAAAATAAAATCTGTTTTGGATAGGTATATTTTATTGTAGATGAGTAATAATCGTAATCGTATTATTGCTTTAAAGTACATTTTATTTTTTTTTGCATTAAAGCAATAAGTTTAAATACTCAAACTATATCTTTAAATTTAGAAGCAAAGATATTTCATAATGTCATTATGTCCCATCTCCGAGTAACTCTAGGGATGAGGAATTTACTTAGGTTCATTAAAGGATGAAATCTTGTAATAATTAAAGGTTTTTTTTTAATGCAAACATCTCGTAATCAGTTAGCAAATGGCACTTAGAATTCGAATTTAGAACTTTTGCATGAGTAATCCTTGGTAGGTCTATTTTCCCTAAATCGAACAAAAAGTTGGAAAAGTAACGGCTGGCGGCTCAGCCGTTTAGCCGTTTTTTGCCTATTTTCAGGGTAAATCCATCATCCATATCCATATATATATCCAAAAAATGGCAAAACGGCTGAGCCGCCAGCCGTTAGCCGTTACTTTTCCAAATTTTTGTTCGATTTAGGGATAATAGACCTACCAAGGATTACTCATGTAAAATTTCAGATGGAAGTTCGAATTCTAAGTGCCATTTGCTCTCTGATTACGAGATTGTTGCATTAACCCCCCCCCCCCCCCCCTTACTAACAACATATTTTTTTAGCCTAACCCAGAAAGTGTAACATGTTCATGTTTACCCAAACATGTTCTAAAGAACCTGTAAAGGTCACTTGACCCCCCGCCCCCCCCGAAAAAATAAACATATGACATGATGATAAATAAGAATTATAGAATAGCCTTGCTACTAAAAATCCTTAAGGTTTTATTTTTATCGAAACGGTCCAGTGATTTACTGTCTACACAGTTCAAGGCAACTGGTTTAATCCCTTATTTTTCAACTGGACTACATAAACAGAACTACTATGAAAAAATTCTATGTCTTAGACCTGGGGGGCACCTTGAAATTTAATTTGCCTAGCAAAAAAAAAAATGTTGCATAAATGTCTATTGAAGAAAAATTTAGGGGGGGGGGTATTTGATAGGCGTCTTAAGGTTTTTTTCTAGTCTGCGTAACAAACACATTCGTGTAAAATTTAGCACGCCAATGCAAAATATTTTTTTTGAAAGATTTTATTCATAAATATCCTTTTTCAAATAAAGAAAATGGAATTGACTTGAATTGAATGGTGTAAATATTACAGACCAATGAAATCATTTAATTAAGTAGATTTGTAAATGAAAAGGTTTACATTTGTGTACATTTTTTTATATTATCTTTTTTGAATACTCTCTCCTATTATATTTTTCTAATTGCTTGTTTATTAAACTTAATATCAAATGATTTTATTTAAATCAATTTTAAAAGTGAAATTTAAAAAAAGTCAATTATTTTTCATGATGTATTACAAAATTGAAAAAAAACAAGGAAAATTAATTCCATATTCTGAAAATCTTTTTGTGTATATTAGAAGTGGATTCCTTAAATATAGATTTTTAAAAATCTGCGAATTCTGTATTTAAAATCTTCCAAAATTGTAATATACCCTACGTCAGAAACTCCTTTATAGTTTCATTTGCAAGTTGAATAGAAGTTGAATATAACTAGTAAAATTTGAAATTAACTTTTACAAACCAAACGGATAAGCCATAGAGTGGCTTTGCCCCTTAAAAGCCTAGTGATCCTTTGCTATGGTTCATTTGCTTTCAAATGATTTTGTTAATTAGACACTTGTTACTCAGGGATTAAAGTATAATTACATCCGTAAAAAGTATTAATAGAACAGCCCCCTGAAACTATTGAAGATAGCACGACAAAACTTTTGTGAAATACCAAAGTTTTTATAAAAATGAGCCTTCGTTTTTTTTGTTAATTCATCTGATCAAAAACTATTGTGCCTGCAACTCAAATTTTCTGACAAAATGATAAAAAAAACATCGTAATAATGTTAAGGTAATTAGTGGTTAACTAGTGGCTACGTTCCTTTTTTTAATCGCAGGGGGGGTATTAGAATAGATTTCTCTTGGGAGGGGAAAGTTACCCCCCCCTTCCCCCCAAACCTAAAGAAACTTCACTGTAAGGGAGACCCATATAAGTTTAGCAGTTAGCGAGATCTTTCGGTACAAACACACATATAGACATCATGTTATTTTTATATTTTTCTTTTAATATTACATTCCTGTGTTTCCCTGGAAAGCCTTATAGTGCAGCTGACTAAAAAGAAAGTGTCAAGTCAAGGAGAAATTATTTAACTAGATTTTCACTAATATATACAAAGGCTTTTTTAGCTAATTAGTGTGGGGTGGATATTTTACGCTAGGTGTGCCAAAATTGCCCCTTTTATAAGTAAGACATATAAAAAATGAATCTTTAGTATGTAGGTTTGATGTAGAAACTGTAAATACATAGTGGATATTTATTACTTTGGATCTTACACCAGATTTTCATGTTCTCTAACAAAGTGAAACATGCAGCGGGCTAAAATAACGATTCCTCCCTTAAACCCTCTTTATCCCATCCCCTCCCATCCTACTGGGTGAACGAACTGGTTAATAAACGAGTTCCATATTGGCAAGCTAAATTGACAACAATTTCCACCTTTTCTTTGTATATGTCATTTTGGGACACTTGTGAGAATTAGCTACACATCTTTTTTTATCTGATTTAATTTAATTATCCTTCAATTTTCCCTATAAGACAAAATTACGAAACTAGTGTCTTTTATATCACTTCAAGAATTATTAATTATTCATTACATTTCCGCTGGCTGCAAACCGGTTCTGAACAGAAAGTACAGTTTATTATTTATTTAATATAGATCAAGGAATTAGGTAATGCCTTCCATGAAGAATATACTAACTTTTTTTTAAAATTTGATAAAGGCAAAAAGAAAAATATATCTAACACACACAAAATATGTATATTTGAAGAAAACTAATGATTTGATAATAGTTATATTTTGACAGAAACATCCTTCTATTGATTTTGAAATATCCTGTAAAAAATACTCAATATTTTTCTAGATAAAATCATAATTATAAACATCCTTTAGGATACACATTTCATTAATACTTAATTATTAGTTATTAATTTTAGGATTTTTAAATATTTTCCAAATAAAAAGTTATTTAATTACAAATTTTATTCTCCAAACAATTCAAATTATATACATCTATACTTTTTGCTTTCAATTTTACGATTGTCTATTTTCTTTCATTTCTTATCCAGTTGCGTGCACAGCGATCTTTAAAGAGTTGATGTTAGGATTGAGGGGGCGAAACCAGGGACGTCATCTTAAATTTCTTGTCTTCTGAGTTTTTAAGACCACTTTACAACCCCCTCTCGCACGCCTCTGCACCAGTTTATTTGTTACGTTTATAACATTACGAAAGCTTCCCTTTTACAAATTTTTCTTATTCGAAATGAAAACTAATTTATTTTTTAATATTTTAACATCCTAACCGCAATTATTAAACACTTCTCAATTTCCATTGAAACATATTTTGCACCCCCTCAACTGTATTTCATATGATTTTATGTAATTTGTCTAGTATTTCATCAATGTGTAGTTTTATAAGAACGTTTTCCTATTCGTTAGCCCAACGTTGAGTGTCTAAACGTTTAAACCACTAATTGTAACCCACACAAAGGATATATTTGTGCATCATCATTGGGGATTATACATTAATCTATCGGCCATTGTCTTATCCCTTTAGATCTCTGGTGGTTTTCCTTTGTTAGTAGAGCAGCTACTCCTGATTAGTGGAGCAGATACTCCTAATTAGTGGAGCAGATATTCCTGATTAGTGGAGCAGATATTCCTGATTAGTGGAGCAGCTACTCCTGATTAGTGGAGCAGCTACTCCTGATTAGTGGAGCAGCTACTCCTGATTAGTGGAGCAGCTACTCCTGATTAGTGGAGCAGCTACTCCTGATTAGTGGAGCAGCTACTCCTGATTAGTGGAGCAGCTACTCCTGATTAGTAGAGCAGCTACTCCTGATTAGTAGAGCAGCTACTCCTGATTAGTGGAGCATCTACTCCTGATTAGTGGAGCAGATATTCCTGATTAGTGGAGCAGATATTCCTGCTGTATCTTCCTTTACTAACATGTATGACAACATTATTAAAACCATCAGAAATCTCATATTTTAAAAAGCAATAACAATTTTTTATGTGATATAATTACCCTTTTCATCCGATTTTTGGAATACAGATTCCTATTACAACAAGGTACAATATTATAGGCAAAGCATCCCTATAATCAATTAAAAGATGTAAGTATGTCCTAAAAAGTATCCTGTATTTAATCAGTTTTGCATCAAATTTACTTACAATTTAGTTTAGACTTATAAATTCATATTATTTTTATTCAGTTCTGACACTAGAAAAGTATTACTGGTCGTTTGTCCATCCGTTTCAGAGCTTCGCTTTTGTAGATGTTGTCATCCCTGTATTCTTAGTTATTTACTCTCATCATTAAACAACTTAGTTTCTGAAACAATTTGAAACAAATTTGTACACACTTTAGCACATGTTGCACTAAATCACGTTCACATTTAACATCCACTTAAACTTTTAACATCTATTTGCGGATTATTTATTAACATGTTTTGTATATTGCAGTATTTGAAAGGATAGTTTTGTAGATATAATTTAACAGGAAAATGATTTTTATTTCAGTTTTATTGGCCAAAAATGCATTAAAGTCCGGATCTAATGGATAAGACAATGGCCGATAAATTGATATACATTCCCAAAGATGATACACAATATTACTCCTTCTGTTTATTACAATTAGTGGTTAAAATGTTTGAACACTCAACTATATGAACCAACCCAATCAAATTTCAATAATAGTCCCCAAAATTGTTGAGCTAACGAATAAGAAAACGTTATTACAAGACTTTGGGGACTAGTGTAATAAACAGCCCATTGTCCCCTCTCTTTCTGATTTTTATCTCAGGATTTTGTTCAATTATGCCATAGATTAGACAATTTTCATACAAATTCAGTATGGCAAGCTATATATCTAACTTTGTAATTTGTTTCAGAATGGCAACGGAGTAACAAACGGCGGTGCTGCTGCTTTAAGACCAGTATCCATGGTGGCGGGTGGCGGAGCTTTATCTGGTTCTGCTGCCGCTGCCAACCGTCCGACATCCCTGATGGACAGACTCAGCAAGCTAAACCAGGCACAACAACAATGGCAGAATAAGGTGGAAGAAAAGGTAATTTATATTTTATCATGGATCTTAAGGGGTAAGACAATGGACAATAAATGAATTTACTCTCAAACATTATAGTGAACAAAATTACCCCATCTGTAGATTAGAATTATTGATGGCAAAGTTTGTACAATTCAAACAAGATTTTTAGCTAACGAATGAGAGAACGTGTTTATAAAATTATAAAACTTTGGGTATTACCAGTTCCACTAGTTAATATATCATCACAAATAAAGGGATATAGAGCATTTTAATTACCAATCTGCCAAGGTTTTTTTTTTCGCCATTCTAAAAACTGCATGAATTAGAGAAAAAAAAGAGGGGCCACAGAAAATTCTTTGCAATATAGATAATTTAAAGATGGATCAATTGAAGAAAAATTACCCCATATCTAAATGTTAACAATTTTAGGATGCCAAAAAGTTCACAGTTGAGGGAAAGATGGAGCGTGACCGTTTTATAAAATCTGTGATGACCGACAAGCCTAGTGAACCAGAAACTGCCAAGGAGTCGTCCCGCGTGAAGCCCTCACTGGAACCTGCTGCTACTGTTACAGGTACACAATTTACCAGGGATAGAACAATGGATGATGATTCAATTTACCTGGGATATAACAATGGATGACGATTCAATCTTCCCTCCTTTCACCAATTATGATAAACAAAATTTCTCCTTTTATTAAAAAAAATAAGGAGTTATAAAATTTGGAGATTTTTTTCATGTTCTATAAGCTGGTACATACTTTTCCTTTGAAACAAATTATCCTATTAATGACATAAAAAAGTTAATTTGGTTTGGGGGAGAGGTTCAATTTTCCCTTTCTGTTCCTAAACTGAACTTTGGCTAAAAAATATTTATTTTCTTTGTGATGATTTATTCCTTTCTGCTTCTAACTAAATAGAAATAAAGTTTATTAATTTTAGGTCGTATTTCTCGAGCTATTGAGCCATCCACCAAAAATGCCAACACAACAGAACCCCAATTTGTCACACCCTCCAGAAAACCCAGCGACCGAACAGCAGGGGTACGGCACACACCCAAAATGACAAAATTCCAGGGGTCAAACACCCCCTCCCGCACCCGTCCAGTGTCTCTGTTTTGCCACAGTGACAATGCCCCGTCAGCCGCTGCGAATGTGACATCCGCGGTTAGCAACAATGTAAGACGATCAAATTCTATGCGAAAGCTTGAAGGCGGCGGCGGAATTGCCAATATACAGGATAGAATTAGTTCTGTGCTGAATACGCCGCCAAGTCCAACAAGATCACCTCCGTCCAATACACCAGGTAAGATGGACAAACAAAAACAAAGAAACTGAACGAATAGTTTCACTACAGTTGAAATATCAAGGGAAAAATTTTATATAAAGGGAGGGTTGATTATTGTTGAGATATCGTAATCAAGGTATATTTAAAGAACACAATGAAACCTAGCAGAAAATAAAAACTAAATGTAGCCTCATAAAATCAAGGAATATACAATAGTATTGAAATAAATAGTCCCATTTAATTTCTTATTGTCTAAAATCTTATTTACCTTTTTTAACATTGTTGATTAAGTAAAAATGACAAAATATCTTTCCAGTCCTATCTGTTATGATTTGAATTTTTTAATAAAATTTAATAGGTATACTGTCGACTTTTTGAAAAAAAGAGTCTCGAAATATGACGACTTTCTTAATTTCCAAATTTCTTTGTTTGTTGAATTTTTTTATTTTTTTAGAAATGATCCCCGAAGAGAGTATAGATTGTGACCTAGAAGCCCCTAGCAATTATAAACCTTCCCTAAATAACAGAAAAACCGTGCAACCTCATAAAAGGTGATTTTTATCTATTTACTCATTTAGAATTCAAAATGATATAAATGTACACAACACTCCTTCATAAAATTATCTAGAGGTATGGTAACAACCCCTTGCTATATTTTGTTTCATTTCCAACTGAACCTATAACAATCCTTCAATTTATAATTTTTGTGGGTTTTCAAACCGGTTTAAGGCCTTCAATAACTTCTTTTATTTTTTAGACGTGCCCGTGGTAGTAAAAATCCAGTGAAAAGTTTACTAGCAAGAAAAGATTTAGTTATCAGAGAAGAAGACCTTAAATCTTCAGAGGATAAAGAAAATAGGAATAAGGTAAAAAAAATTGTTTGTTCTTTTTGAAAATGGATGTTTGGTTGTATTTCTTGGAAGCCTATAATAGTTGTGACAAGGTTATTAACAAGGTTATTATTCTGGGTCACAGAAATAGCAAAAAAAGAATTAAATTCAAATAAGGATTAATTTCAAAAAGGATCAAGTTGTATATAAGTAAGTGAGGGTTGAAATCAAATAAGCTATTTCAAAATAAAAGTTTTAAATACAAATAGAGAAAATGAGACACCTTAATTTTGCTGTGCCTAAAATTTACATTTTTTTAGGATAAGAATAGCAAACACAGTCACCTAGCAGCTGAAGCCCTAGCAGGTCTCGCCAGTACTGAAGATTTTACCACTGTACAACTCAGGTAGGTAGATAGAGGTAGGGGGTTCAGTGGCCTGAAACCTTAAGAAATATACATATCTTCTTTTAAAAAGAATATAATAATTAAGCAACCAATTTAAATTTAAGAGATCTTTTACAACAAAATAAAACACTATTTAATTTTTTTTAGAAAAGAGAAGTTAGTTGTGAATCAGAGTATGCAACCCTACAACAATAGAATGTTAATTCAGGTTAATTTTGATATTCTTTACTTAATAATTAAGGGGGGGGGGGGCGGGGAGGCGGGTATTTTCATCTAATGGGTCAAAATCACTTTTAAGGACACTTACACCTATAATTGTTTTGTTACTTGATAACAAGTTTATCTTTGTGTTTAGGTGAAAGGCCGGCGCTTTTGTCAATGTCGGCTGGTAGAACCTGTAGCCGCTTCGGTCAACTCTGGGGACAGCTACGTATTCCTCACTGATACAGAACTATTTAATTGGCAGGAACGAATATAATATTTTCCTTTAATTGACAGAAAACTTTACAAGTAACCAAACTCTTTAAAACTTTAACAATACATCTGTTTGGGTATTTATTATTAAATCTTAATTGGTTGGTTTATTCTAGCAGGTTTCCAAACTTAACAACCATTAATAATATCCATGGGGATGTACATCAATTTAACGTCGTCTATTGTATTATCATTATATCTAAAAAGCATTGACTTGTACATAAATCCTGAATAACGAAAAGCTTCATTTAGAAATGCGCTAATTTTTAAATATTGTATTGCTTCGTTACTACAGGGCAAATTCAGCAACGTTATTGAGAGGGCCAGATCTGCTGAAGTTGCCCTCACTATTCTGCAAAAGAAGGTAAGTTTTGGGCGGTTACACTCAAAGCTCCTAGTTGAGTACAGACTTCCCTCCCCCTTACTACTTGCAATAGAACAGATAAGCATAAATTATTAATATACTTTTTGAGTATCATCACTACTTATTTTATATAGTTGCTAAGTCATCGCATTACCGCATAAATTATTGTCAATTTGTCACTATTAAATGGTAAATAACCAACTTTCTGGTGTTATATCTTTTTACGCCCTTATAAAACTAGTCCATAGAAAGCAGCAAAAAATATACCTCGAAAAAATATCTATTAGTGCAGTGTATTTTTCATCTTGATAAAATGATTATAATTCGACGAAGAATTATTTTTACAGATTTTACTTTTTAAAATACCGACAATCAATTATATTTATTCGCTACTAAAAAATTCCAGCAATTTGGTTTGAACGTTTTTATTTGAAACTAGCCTGGCAATTACACGCTACAAATATTCCTCTATTTGTATTAACATAGTAGAGATAGTAAATAATTATATGATAAAACTATTCCTCTATTTGTATTTACATAGTTAGTAAATAATTATATGATACCAATATTCCTCTATGTGTATTTACTTAGTAGAGATAGTAAATAATTGTATGAAACAAATATTCCTCTATTTGTATTTACATAGTAGTGATAGTAAATAATTATATGATACAAATATTCCTCTATTTGTATTTACATAGTAGAGATAATAAATGATTATATGATAAAAATATTCCTCTATTTGTATTTACATAGTAGAGATAATAAATAATTATATGATACAAATATTCCTCTATTTGTATTTACATAATAGAGGTAGTAAATAAATATATGATACAAATATTCCTCTATTTGTATTTACATAGTAGAGATAATAAATAATTATATGATACAAATATTCCTCTATTTGTATTTACATAGTAGAGATAGCAAATAATTATATGATAAAAATATTCCTCTATTTGTATTTACATAGTAGAGATAGTAAATAATTATATGATACAAATATTCCTCTATTTGTATTTACATAGTAGAGATAGTAAATAATTATATGATACAAATATTCCTCTATTTGTATTTACATAGTAGAGATAATAAATAATTATATGATACAAATATTCCTCTATTTGTATTTACATAATAGAGGTAGTAAATAAATATATGATACAAATATTCCTCTATTTGTATTTACATAGTAGAGATAATAAATAATTATATGATACAAATATTCCTCTATTTGTATTTACATAGTAGAGATAGCAAATAATTATATGATAAAAATATTCCTCTATTTGTATTTACATAGTAGAGATAGTAAATAATTATATGATACAAATATTCCTCTATTTGTATTTACATAGTAGTGATAGTAAATAATTATATGATACAAATATTCCTCTATTTGTATTTACATAATAGAGTTAGTAAATAATTATATGATAAAAATATTCCTCTATTTGTATTTACATAGTAGAGATAATAAATAATTATATGATACAAATATTCGTCTATTTGTATTTACATAGTAGAGATAGTAAATAATTATATGATACAAATATTCCTCTATTTGTATTTACATAGTAGAGTTAGTAAATAATTATATGATACTAATATTCCTCTATTTGTATATTTTTTATTTATTTTGTATAATTTTGATCTCAGACAGATTTAAATTGCCAGACAAATGAGTTTATATTTAAAGCTCAAAATATTTTTAAAGAAATTTCAATGGAAACTGTATTATAAAAGAAATAATTTTAGTATTTCTCTACAAGTATATTCTCTATTTTGAGGGTGTATCTTGAATTAAAGTCAGCTTAGGAGGTTCCTTATATGTATTAATGTAGAAATATCAGGGATTTAAGGAATTCATCAGAAAATGGAATAATATTAATTTCAGTATTAAATTCAGTTGATTATCTTTCTCTACGATATTAATCTCAAATATTTTATCGAATGCAGTTTGACATAGACGTCCAAGGGTGAGTGTTTTAGAATGTTTACCCACCTCATACTTTAAAAAAGGTTAAAAGAAAATTACTATTCCTTATCGTATTCCTCTATCCCTGCTTCATATACTGAACGAGGAAATTGTAATTTCAATTCCTTTGAAAGAGTTGTACATTAACTAACTGAATATACATTCAATTCTAATTTTCAATTTTACTTTTTAAAACTAACTTAACATTTAGTTTTTTTTTTTCAAGAATAAAAAATTAATTAATCCTTAAAGTTTAATTTATAGAAACCGTTTTACCACTTATTTTTTCGCCTTAAAGAAAATAACAATTTCTTTTAATTTTGTTATGCTCTTACCTCCAAATAATAATTCAATACATTTTGTATTATATAATAGTCTGAAAGTATGTCTCTCTGATAGTATGTGTGTATTTTTTACTGAAAAGTCTCATTAACAAACTCCTAGACTGATGATGGTTCACTACTCCTTTACAATAAAGCTTCTTATAAGTCCCGTAAAGGTTTTTGTCCCCACCCCCTAAACAATTCTTCCTTTTAAAACTAACATTTACAGTAGTAGTTCAACCTCCCCTTCCCCTTTAGGGACGTTGGCAATAGTTCAAATAAATGTTATTAGGAATAAAAAATGTGTTAAAAATTTTTTTTTTCCAGATTAAATATCCTTCTTGTAAAGGATAGGGATAATTGTAGACCCGGTGCGAATTTAAACATCATTTTGTACATTTTATTTGCTGCTATTCTTTGTGTATTAACTTCTCATATTCCAGTTAGTTGCATGAATGGATTTCAATATAATTTTTTTTGTTTCTATTAACAAGCTATATGAATTTTGACACAATATTTGTTATTTGCTGGTATAAGGATAGAAACATTATTTAGACTTTTCTTATAATTTTTCATTTTACTATACGCAGAAAACTGTCTATAATATTATGCGGTAAATAACTATTAACATCCTCATTACACTGTCATCCATTTCTTACATAACTGTATTGTCTAGAATTCTCTCAAATAGGGTAAAAGGTCGTTGAAAGGATCAAATAAATAAGCAAAAAGATTCTCAAAATTTCAAGTCATTCTCACAAACTAAACAACTAAACGAAGAAAGGTGCTTTGTCAAATGAGCAAGCAAAATGAGCTGGTTTGAATTGTCGAAGAGCTTAATTTTAAGTTAACTCAAGCAATGACTTATAGATTTAACATAAATCTCCTGGTCAAACACAAATTAATGTTTAAAGAAAATTGAGTTACTAGAAGAAAAAAACGATAGTAATTCAAAACTGAAGGAGAAATTTATTCCCATACGAATATTTCTGGTTTTAGTTCTTTTAAACAAACATATTAATGTAATTCTTATTATCAAACAAACATGCAAACTTTTAAAAAAAGTGGAACAGTCATAAAAAGATGATAAAACAAAAAATAATGTTTTTAGGAGCTTGGATGTAAGAAAATCGAGAAAGTTCAGACCATTGATGAGGAGAAACTGCTCCAATGTTCCAGAGAAAACCGGAAGTTCTGGGCTGCCCTGGCTCCTGGAGTGAAGGATCCACAGCCTATGCCTGCGGGACCTCCACAGGAGGATGAGGTTAGTATCGGTGGCTCAAAACGTAACGCATCCGCTCGACGTCGGGGAGGTGATAGGTTCGAATCTCTGCCCGACACTGTCATAACTATTAAAGATGTTAAAAATTGTCCCTACTGCTGCTATGTTAGGTGCGCGACATAAATAGGAATGCCTTGGCCCAAAAACAGGCGCACTCATTACCATGCACAGTTAGGACTTCTCATGATTAGGTTGTGCAATCAAAGGGTTTGTTGTCTGTAGGAAGTTTGGCCGCGTAATCATGCACTTCATTAGAAAGATTTGGTTCAGAAATACACCAAAATAAACCTAATGGTGTATTCCTTCCTCTAGAAGAATAAATGATTGGTCCCAACTTTTTTGTCTATTGGTTACTAGGAAAGGTCAATTAAAAGAATGTTTCACGAAATGTTAATTAAGTTAATTCAAAATGCAAAAAGTAAAATTTTGGAAATACAAAAAAATCACATGTTTTTTGTGCATCTGATCTGAAAGATAGTTTTTAACTTGAAAAATCAGATGTTAATCATTCTTATGTTAATTAGCAGCAGCGCGCCTAGCCTCTAGGAGCTTTTTTTCTCACTGGATATTCTTGAAATTTATATACTTTTTTCTTTAGGGTGATCTTCCTTCCTATAAAATAGCCTAAAAACTGCCAGGGCTTGAATAGGAACATTTATACATGCTACCCGAGTAAGGGCGAAGACACAATAGCTTATCCTTATGATGATATTTACCAGCCGCCCAAGTTAGAATATCGACTTACAATTATATACAAATATTTGTACTTGGTTAAAATTCATTTTTAGATTTATTTTATTTATAAATAAAACCTTTACATTATTAATACTTTTAATCAGATTAATTTTGATTCAAGATTTATAAAGTTTTAACAGTGTTGGTAATAATGAGACAATGGTTTATTTGATCGAGTATATTTTCTATTTTTGTTTCAGTTAAAATGAATATATGTATGATTGAAACAATTATGGTTATTAGCTTACTCTTTATTTTCTGGGATCCTAGGGGATAAGACAATCGAAGATACATGCAATTTGTTCAACCCTTCATTCTCAATTGCCCTTCTTTAAAACCAAAAATAGATTTTAACCCAACTTTTGTAAGTAACTCGAGTCAAAATATTGATTTCTTGTTCCTGACTGTAACCATAATAGGTTTGGCTCAATAGTACTTGAATATCCACTAATTCCCTAAAAGTATTTGAGTATCCACGCATATTTCTCTAGAGTAGTTGAATATCCACACTTTTCCCCTATGGTAGTTTAATATCTACAATAGTCTCGTACTGAAAAGAAGAAGTATAGTAGCCACTAAAGTAACTATGATCTACTCATTTTCCCCACTATTTTAACTGGAGTGGAAGTGCATCTAATATCTGGTAAAAACTTTTGGATCAAGTCGAATACACGAAATAGAAGTTAATTTTTCGACAACTTTTTATGCGGCTGGTGATTAAATTGCGGATAAACGTACAAGTGAAGTCTGCCATTATAACAAGAAATAACAAAAAATAATGTACAGTGAGCGCGCAGCTATCGTAAATGCGCGTTTCCGTGCAATATTAAGACATGGCTTTTCTTGTTATAATGTTTATGTGCCGTCTACTTGTTCGTTCAGCCGTTTGCCTATAACTTCCAATAAAGATATTAAAATTAAACCTACCATTATAATTCTGATTTGATCCAAACTTTTTTCTTATAGTGCATTACTTTCAATTCATAACTCTATTCAAACTGGAATTTTAATTTATTTTCAATGAAAACAAATATTAAACTTTGATTTCATTTGTTATGAGGAGAAAGAACAGATGTTTTTAGATGCGTAGCAGTTCTATAAGTTTATGCTTCCCTCGCTGACTCACTCCTACTATAAGAAATGTTGTATTAGAGTAAATGCATAAGAGTGCCCTCAGACTCAAGTTATGAATAATAAATTAACTTTTTTTGTGCTCTTTAAATTTCACAGGAGGGAGAGAAAGGAGAAAATTAAATCAAAATCTTGCTCTCCTTAAATTAGATATGAAAAAATATAGAAATTTACTAATAAGTAAGTTAGTAGCTTTGGAGTGTGGGGACCAAAACATTTAATAACAACCGTTGAATTTTAGTATTTACAACAATTTATTAGAAAATCTATTTAGGAGTAGGTAATAATTTTGTTATTTATTGAAGTGGCTATAAAAAAATAGAAAGTAACTATCAATCTATAACATTTCACTTATTAATATAAAATGCTTATTTAAAATGCTATGGTTGATTTTAGTAGAAAAAGCTGAAACTAAAATATTGTGCGGTTGAAAGATTTTGTAGCTGCCGTTGGAGGTGATATATCTTAACATACTTTTACTCATAATGATACATGAATAATTATGGTCAATGTCATAAGGCATAAAGCATTAAAAATCTTAATACATTTCAAAAGAACATTTATATACTGCAAGATTTTAGAATTATATCATGTGTAGCTTAGCTAGTTTCAAATGCTTTATGTAATAGTGCTTTTTAGTTTTACTTTAATTTTTACTAGCTACTCTTAAAAATATATGAACCAACTAACGGCAGCTTTATTATTTTTCCCATCTGTTTGTGCTAATGGTCGGAGGGGGGTCTAGAGAAATTTTACCTTCTAATTTAACCAGAAACAATTGCCAATATTTCAATTAAAGGACACAAACACATTTGTGATTTTTAGTAGCGAAGCTACTCTGTAATTCACGTTGGCCGTCGAGTCAGTCCGTAATGCACGTGATTCGGTATTAAAATCGATATGCTGTCTAAAACTAAGGCTTCTTAGTGGAAACCTTTATAAACATTGGAGTGAAATTGTAACAGTTTTTATTTACACCAAAAATTAACAGAAAAAAACTTTTTCTAGGATTACGAGCAGTCAATGGTTGAGGCTAGTTGTGTATACGAGGTGAACCCCGAGACTGATGAATTAGTGCCTATTGCGGATAGTTGGGGACTCCCGCCAAAATTCTCACTTCTAGAACCTAATAAGGTATGTGGTAGTTATCATTATACCTAATATGTTGCTGTTTTGTAAAGGAAAACGCGGTTGTGGGGTAACAAGTTTGAGTCTAACCAAACCGCGCCATTTCTCAAGACCGTGAGAATTGAATCTATTTTATTTGGAAGCCTTGGTCAATTACCATTCATAACACAATAAGTTAGGACTTCTCTGTTCAAAGGTTTGATTGTCTATGTAATCAATAATTACATCTTTTAATATATCTTTTTAAATTATTTATCCTAAGATTTGCTGTTTAGAAATCATGAATAATAAGAAAATTTATTGTAGGTGCTCGTATTTGATTTTGGAAGTGAGGTGTACGCGTACAGCGGCAAGAGTGCCAACTTCAATGACCGCAAGATTGGGGCGCGTCTGGCCCAGGAATTGTGGGGCGCGGGATGGGATTACTCCTCCTGCCTAATCAATCCAGTTTTTGGTGTTAGCAAGCAAATGAAAGCTGATTCCAGGTAAATATTATTTTAGCACAAAGATTTGGCGGGAATTTCATTAACCATAAAATAGAGGAAATCCAAATTACTAGTTGCTTCGCCCCTATTCTCTAGAGGAGGGCATGGGAGGTAAGAAAAATGGTCTAAAACCAACCTAACACATTTATATAAACCTAACCTGGAAAATGTGCAACCAATTAGAACCAGCAATTTTCGAGATCTTTAACTTTAGACAAAAAACCTTCTTACTTTATTTAATCAGTAGGGGAGTGCGACAGAGGTCATTAAAATAGTCTAAAACTACCCTAATTCATTTATATAAAGCTTCACTTAAAAGCACAACCGATTAGAATTAGCATTTTCCGAGATCTTAAGCTTCACACACATACATATACTTACTACTTTATTTAGTTTTCGTATAAAATTCTGTGAGAAAGGTCAAGATGAAAGTTAAGTTTTATTTATTTAGCAAATTATCACGATACAAGTTACTCCATACTTGCTGTATATGGTGTTCCTTCATTCCCACATATTATTAAATCACCAATAAAGCTAATTATACTACAGCACAAGCTACATTATCCACATAAATATTAAGCTCCGTCTCTCAATTATTTGTTTTTGTACTTTATTATTTTCTAATGGCTTTACCCCTAGGATCTAGGGGCTCAGTGTTATATATTGGCAGAAACGGTCTAGGAAAATAGCTTTAACCCAAGACTTAAATCTAAAAATAGAATAGCCTAAAACCATCATAGGACCTATGTGAAGCTTACCTAAAATTGGAAAATCGGTTCAGAAGTTTTTGAGATCTTAAGCTTTAGTCAAAAAAAACCTTAATACCTTATGTAATAGGATATAATGAAACAATAAGGTATTAAGGTAATTATTTAACCATAAAAATGAAGAAGTTAAGTTGTATGGTAGCTACGCTACTTGTAAATTTAATATCAGGCAATCAGAAATATATTGTTAATTAGCAAATCTTACTTGGTTTCCAAGGATAAGGGGATGGGATAATGCAATTAAATTCTCCAAAGTCCATACGTGAAACAAAGTTTTTGGGGGGGCTGGTAAATTTTCTGGGGAAAGGGTTGTAAATTATCAAAACCAGCATTGTTCCCTCCTTCCCTGCTTGAGTTTAGTTTTAGTTTAAACTTAAATTTTATTTCATGTTGTTAGAAATCTTTGGTTAGGGTGTTTCAAAAAAACTTTCTAGAGATAAGTATTTTTTCCTTAAGTTTATCTTTTAAAATTCAATTAAAATTACTTAAAGAATCAATAAAATAAGTTTTCTCTTAAAAGATCAGCTAAGCTACACAAAGACTTCATGGACTGTCGGACAGACTAACGAAAATACCCTAGAGTAGCTGCGGTTTAAACAAAATAAATTGAAACTTTAAGACGATTCTTTTTGGAGAAAATTACTATGAAAATGAGGATAACTAATTTTATATTTTTATTTAGGCCTGATTGGACTGTAGTAGGAAGAATTAATTCCAACATGGAGACAGTTCTCTTCAGAGAAAAATTCATTGACTGGCCGGATAAAACTAGAGTTATAGGTTGGGATTTACTTACTAAGTTTGTTTTAAAGATGCCTCGCCCTCAGTATCCGAGGGAACATTATTTTTTTTTATGTGAAGGTCAAATTTCCTTAATTTTTAAAAGAATTATCTTATTGGAAATATTATTCAACTTATCAAATAAAATATCTAAGATAGATAAACAAAGGATATTTTGTTGGTCCAATGTTGTACAAAGTGTAGCAACTGTAGAACAAGTCCACATGTCTTTCTGTCCGTTCTTGAAAGTTAGTTAAGAATTAGTTTTAATATGTGCTAGTCGGTTATTACTGACCTATTTTAGATATATTTGTTTTTTTTTTATGAAATTCATGGTCCCATTGTTTAGGTAAATCCGCGGACGGCAAAGAGAGGGAAGACTTTGACATCAACACAGCTCCAGCTTGGGCATGGGCGGATCTGGACGGATGGACAGGTACGGTTTTTGTTGATATAGGAATCAGGATTAGGTACATCTTTACCTTGTTAGAACTGCTGGAAATTGTTACAAAAAGTCTGTCTGTCTGATTGCACCAAGTTATATCACTAACCGCTTAACCGATATGGTTCTCCTTTTCAGTAAGGTCTAAGAAGAGCTAAAAACTATTTTGAGGGAGGGTAAAACCACACTCATAAGAGAATACGGCTCAATGAAATGATGACCCCCTCCGAAATTTTTTTCTTAAAATTAATTTCTGTCCCCCCCTCCCTCCCTACTAATAGGACTCAAGGAATATAGAAGATAGTTAATTATATTTCAGCATTCTACATTCACTTTACCATAATTATTAATTGCAGGTAAAGACATCTATGACCTAGAGAGACAAGAACCTAATCTTCAGCTGGAGGGAAGTCAACTTGGCAGGGGCAGAGAATTCTATGATCTAGAGGTAAACTAAACTTGAATATATAAATCTCAACACTTTCCTATAATATAAGAAATAAAAAAAAATTGTCTAAATTATGACAGGGAGTAAAGGAGGGGACAATGGATCGAATATTCAATTTTTTCGAGTCTCAGACTTTGGGTACTGGCTTAAAGGGAATGTACAAGAATTTAGCAGTTTCTGGCTGACTTTGGGTACTTTCGCAACTGATGCCGCAACTCGTGTGTTAGTTTTGAATATCTAGCAGAAAAGTATCGATAAACTTAATTTGTTATGATGTGGCTGATTTTAACAATTTTTTTCTCACCAGAAAATATCATTTCATAGATAAAAACTTTATTGTGATATTCGTTTAATAACCATTCTAAGAACCCAATTAAATTTTGGGTTATTGGGCGATGGGTTGAATGGGTTCCAGGGAGATTTTTATAGTTATTAATTACAGAATGATTACGTCAGTCTAATGTGCTTGTAATCTAATTTTCAAATGAATGCTTTTTTCTTGGAACTCTTTTCTTATTTTATAGCTTTCTGCCTCTCCCTTTACAATTTCCTTCATATTTTCCGGATTATTCTGGATTTCATAGTCTTTCAGCGATAAATCTTAAATTGAATTAATTGCCCATTGTCCCCTCCCTTACTCCCTGAAATTATGAGCATTTTTCACTGGTAATAAAGTTATAATAACTTTTTGTGTTACATTCAATTTCTCAGTGCTACATTAAAAAGATATGATACTGATTATTTGAACAAAACTTGAAAATTTTTTGCTATTTAGGAACGTCGGCAGTACATCGTGGAAACTCTGGGAGTGAAGTGTTGGCATGTTGAGGAGAATACCAGCAAGAGTTTACCTGACTCATTCTCTGGACAGTTTCATGCACAGGATACATATGTCATCAGATGGAAGTATAAGGTAGCTGCGCTTCTATTGTATGTCTAATGATTTTGTCAGTTGTTTTTAGAAACGAAGCCACTTCAAGATTTACAAATGTATTTCTGTTTTCGGCCACCTGTAATTTTGAAATAACTTTTTTACTATTGAAATTTCTTCCCTCTTATCATTCTTCAATTCCGATCCCTCAAACTATCTTTTTATGCTACATTTTGATGAGAAGCATTGAATTTTTTCTACAGTTTGTATATTTTTTCGATGCTTTTTTGATTGTAGGTACATTATCGGGGAGGGAAAAGACATTGAATTGTAAATTACACTGATACCTAAAATTCTATAACCACGTTATCTTATTTTTCAAGAAATTTTAATTTTAATTATTATGGTCCCGGCCCGTTAAAATTAGTAGCTTTTAAAATTATATTTTAATCTTTTTCAATTTTAATCTTCACGAGGGCTATTTGTGTAAGTTATCATTGGGGATTTACATCAATTTACCATCCATTGTCTTATAACTTAAGATCCCTGTAAATCATATAAAGAAATTATAAAATTTTGAAAAATTTTAGGTTGCTTTGACTGGCCGAAATCTGAAGGGAGGTGCCAGCAAATACAGTGCTGTGGGTAGAGAGAGGTGTTGCTACTTCTTCTGGCAAGGACAGGATAGCAAGATTTCTCTTCAGGTAATATTCTTTTTCTATCTTTCAAGTATATGGAGGTATATTTTAGCTGAGAAAAAGGTTTTGTTTTACGTTTCAGTCAGTTAAAAGATGTACTTTCATTTAGCAAATCTTTTTTAATAACATTGATACAAATAAATCCAGAATTATACTGTACAATTTAGACAGTAAAAATAGTGCACACTTTTCAATTAATGACTTTTTACTGGTAAGCAAAAACGTAAAACAGTTTTTCTTAAGATTAAATATATCTTTCATTCAAGGTTGCGAGATTTTATTTTATTAATTTCGACAGCATTATCAATTATCATGTTAGTTAGCCCAGGAGCAAGATTTTCATTTTTTTTCAGGGAGCATCTGCACTTCAAACAGTGGAGCTTGATAGTGAGAAGGGTCCCCAACTAAGAGTCCCAGAGGGCTCGGAGCACGCTGCTTTCCTATCTTTGTTCAATGGTCATATGGTCATCTACAAGGGCGCCAGAGGAGAGACTAATTTTAAGGTATTTTTTAGTATCAATATTCAATAGTCCATGTGGGGAACCCACTACATAGAGACAATAAATATTAAATTATGATTTAAATGGTTGCTCTGTGTACTATTTCTTGTGAAGATTGAACACTATAAAAGACCTGTAAATAATAAAATTATTTGATATTTCATCCTGTACAGTGTACATCGCGTCGTATGAAACTAACTTTATAAAAATGTCCAAATAACCAATCATCCACCAACCATAGATATTTTATTTTGCTATTCAATCATTATTGAAAGATTTAAACAAGGTTAGTTTAAAGATTTTTTGACTAATTTATACATTTAAATACTTATTTATTTCTTATCATTCATAATAATTGATTAACTTACTGTGTAACACAAGGTAAAGAGGTAAAGATATAAAATCTAATCTCCCTAATGTTATCTAAATATATACTTTACTAAGACACCAAGGAACTAAAAGATAGGAAATTGAAATTTGAAATAAAATATCAATATCTAGTTAATAGGTACATAGTTTTCACTACAACAGTATGACAAATGTAGGTTATACAAATCTCTATTGAATGAATGGCTTTCGTAGGAGGACTTTTTACACATCTAATCCCTTTATTCTTAAATTGTCGAATATAAATAAATTGTTTTGTTATGAAAGTGAGAACTTTGTTTATAATGCTTTTACCAGATTAAATAACTTCTTTGCAGCGACAGGATTAGCTATTAAGAAATTTTTATTTGTTTCAATCATTTAATTTTAAAAGATATCTTCAGATACCTTGTTCATATAAGATTAGAAAAGTTACTAGTTGCCTTGAAACTTTTCTGCAATTATTATTGGCTGAAAATGTTGAGGCAAAATTGTTTTCCCTAAATAAAATATGCCTGAATGGATTTGAACTCACTATTTTTTCCTTTAATGCCCCCCGTTTATCAGATTACAATCATCTTCAAACACATTAATGGTTTAAATCTAAAAAAAAATATCTGAAAATCTGTCTATGTATCTGTGTGCGTGTATTTTGGTGTGCGACACTAATAATTTATATCATTTATGGATTCTGGTTCATGTCAAATATTGTGAAAAGTTTTCATCTTATTTCCTTATGTATATTTACCCCACCCTGATTGTCTTCATAAGCTTAAATTGAAAAGGAACAAATAAACGTCTAAATGGAAAGAGGATGTTCTTATGGAGAGGTTAGGACCAGCATAAGATATTCAATATTACATAGGAAGAAGAATGAGACATATCTGAAGGAGTTGGTCCTAATTATAATAATTATAGGAGTGGAGGATGTTTCTAGTGAGAGGTCAGGACAAGAATGAGACATATCTGAAGGAGGTGGACTGTACCTGGCAAAATCTGAGATCTCAAGCTGTTATTATTCTGGTCAAAAGAGGTAACAAAACATTTAAACGTAAAAAATTTGAACCGGCGTAAATCTTATGGGCATAATGATTTTTAATATCTATTTCTTGTAGGATGCACTTTTTTTTATAAATATTATTCTTTTTTAGGAAAAGTTTATTTGTGGGTTGGACGGCATGCCGAGAGTCACCAGAAGGAAATGGGCGAACAGGTTGGCCAAAGATTGGCCAGTCAGCTCCCTAAAGAGATGGGTCTGGGAGATTCAGCCACCTTTAGCACTGTTCAAAGTGGCTCCGAGTCTCAGGAGCTATTGTCAGCTCTTGGTGGAAGGAGGGAACAAATTAGCAGCCTTTTTGGTAAGCTCTTTTAAAGATATAATTTTTACATGATTGCGTAATTTACACTTTTTTGCTTGAAATTATAAGAAGATAAGCACTAATTTTCTTAATTAAAGCAATAAGAAATAAAATGCAAAAACTAGACGTTGTATATTATTATAAAGAGATGCTTATAGAATTTTTTTTTAGATGAAGACAAATCCTTGGGTGCCACCCCTCGCCTATTCCACATGAGCAGTGTTCATTGCAAATTTGAGGTTGCAGAAATAATCTCAGATCAATTGAAAATGGATATTCCATGTCCCCTTCTTTTTACCCAGGAATACATATATATCATTTGTTTGAAGTAATTTAGTAATTAATGGGATCAACCAAATAATATTGATTCCTAAAGTGTAGCTTTCAGATAACAAGCTCTTTGATTCCATGCCTTTAATCAAAAGTCTCTTTTGTGCAAAATAATTAGTTAGGCACTACTTATTTTGTAAAATTCAAGTCACATTTAAAAAATACCAAGCTTTGTTTGAACAATATCACAAAAATTAATAATGTATGTGTTTGTCTCAGAACCTTCTGTATTCGGCAGAGCAACCTGCCCTGTTCATGTTTGACTGTTGGGACACCATATGGCTCTGGCAGGGCTGGATACAACCTGACTCACAGGTATTATAGTTTGACTGCTGGGGGACAATATGGAAATGACATCGATTATTGTTTTTCTTTTAATACTACCGCTTACTATGTATAAATTAATGTTTTCTCCTTAAAAGAGATATTTCTAATCTGAAATTTTATTAGGTTGGAAGTGAAGCTGTAGGTGCAGGTACTACAACTGGCTCTGGGGAGGTGAGGTGGCACGCGGAGCGCAGGGCAGCTATGGCCAGTGCACTTGAATACAGGAACATACAAATTTATTTTAACAGTAGTTTATGATTTATAAAAGATATATTAAAGAAAAAATTTTTATGGGATTGAATCATATTAAAGTTTTATTTGAATACACTTTTGACAAAATTCTTTAAATTAATCTAATATCTGCCAAGTAAGTTTAAAAATCCTATCAGTTATCTATATCAATAAATAAAATTTTGCTGCTAACCAGACGGGTTGTCCGCAGACAAGAGCCAGAGCGCGGAGAGGTAGAGCTGAAGCTTGTGTGGGCGGGGCATGAACCCCAGAGGTTCTGCAATTATTTCCCTGAATGGACCACTGATGAAGATGTTAAATATTTCAATATGCAGGTACAGTCATTAACTTGACCATATGTCCACTTGGTTCGAGTCATAAACTGTGTCATGACTGATTAAAAAACTAAGAACTTAAACAAAACAAAATACATCAGGGTCAAATCATTATCGTAATTTTCTATATTGATTGTCCTCTTTGACTGGCGGAAAAGCTATTGTTCAATAAGTAATATTCTTGCTTGGTTATTTAGTGAATAAACTGAATTGATTAACCTAATTGAATTATTTATATTTGCTTTCATGAATATTTCCTCCTCTTCATAATTCATAACCATTAACTCTTGCACATATGAGATCATGAATTGTTAAGTTCGGGTGATATTTCCCTAAAAGTCCTTATCGAGAACTCTCCCCCCCCCCTTTAAAAAAAAATAATTAAATAATTGGAGAGGTACTTTTTTGTATGTTACAGTTTTTCTATAGGCTTTGTTTTAGATTAGGTAGTAGTGGGTATAGCGTAGCCTGAATCAGATTCAGGGTACTATAAGAATAGGGCTACCTACAGGTTCTGTGCTCGGTATGCACTTTGGAGGAAAGCACCATTCGGGCAAATTCTTGTTTGTAGGCATCTTAAAGTTAGGATTTCTTAGCACTGTGCATCCTTTAACTGGTATATATATAGGCCTGCCTGTGGAGCTAGTTGCATCAATCCCTTAATACCTACCTAGTTTAATTTCTTAACAACTCTAAAACTATTTCTAGAGCACTGACACCCGAAGCTTCGAAACAATCTACTACGACCTCTCCCGTACCGAGTACAGCCTCGAGGAGCTGCAGACCCGACCCCTGCCCCACGGGGTCGACCCCAGCAGGATTGAACAATACCTGGCGGATAAAACCTTCAGGGATAAGTTCAAGATGTCCAAGGATGAATATGCTGCTGCACCAAGGTGGAAACAAATTGAGATGAAAAAGGAGGCGGGACTTTTCTAAAATCCATTTCTTAATATTCTTGAAATTAAAGAATATATAAGATTATAGGTATAGTTTCTAATGTTGTTAGTGTCAAATTTTAAAAAAGTAGTTGTTACTAAAAATGTAAAGAAATATCTAAAATTGTGATTTCTAATGCAACTGCCTGAAAAAATAATGTTGATCCCAAAATCTCTGCTGAAAAAAAACTAAATTGTTATGTGAAAAATCAATTACCTCTATTGACCGTATAGAAAATGCTAAACATGATTTCCAAGAGGCCTAAACATAAAGCAATGTGGGGAATGCATCCTATAAATTGTCTAAATTAAAAAAAAAATATGTTGTAGTTATTGAAAATGTCTTAACCTTTTGGACAATTTAGATGCACCCTGTAAATATTATTTCGTGCCTAAATAGAATTTAATTATAGAAAAAAGTACATTTAAAAACATTTGACAAATTAGAATAAAATAGCCAAAATTAAACTGACAAAATTTGTAATTTATATGCAAATTAATAATTGAGCTTTTAATAGAATAATTAAAGGGATATTTCCATGAAGAGTATTGATTTAGATTTTTAGTGTTTTAACCGTCTAGTACATTTTTATTTTGTTTTGTTGACTAATCTGGACTACATAATCATTACCTTGATGAAACCAACCTTTTTTATGAGATATTATATCAATGAATTTACCAGGGATCTAAAGGGACAAGACAATTGATGCACATCCCTAATGATGATACAAAAAATACCCTCTCTGTAGAATTAGATTACAATTAGTGGTTAAAACTTTTGAATGCTAAACTTGATGAGCATACCAATCAAAATTTTAATCAAGTCCCCAAATTTGTAAAGCTGACATATAAGGAAAAGATATTATACAACATTTGGGACTATAACAACCGAATGTCCCCTCCCTCCCTATATAATTTACTATGTTTTGTTTTAAACTAAATTGCGGAAGAAAGAATATATGTGACATAGGAAAATTTATGATCAAGTAAAGTTTGTTCACACAACAAGGACGAGTTTTATCAGGGATGGATTGGAAATTACATTGGTTCTCAAAGTTTTATAGACACTTTATCTTATTCTTTGGCTTAAAAACTTTGGTTATGTTTATTAAATTTTGATAGTCTGGTTTGATTAACTTTTAAAAATTTTTTCTACCAATAGTTTAGTCTACATGAGGTGTAATTTTGTTTATGGGGATGTATATCAATCATCCATTGTCTTGTCCCTCTAGATCCCTGAGTATTTATAAATATTAAAACAACGCGACATTATATTGTAGGGTGCTTTCTAAAAAATACATGGTGCCCAATAAAAATATTTAAAACTAAAATCAATGAAATGATTTTATTTAAATAGCCTTTTAGTTTTCTAAAAGATTTTTTTTGTATAACTTCTATAATGATTATATTCAAATAATAGGATAACTTTTAAGACACCCTGTGTATGTTGTCTGTAAATAATAAAACAACGTGAATCTTGAATATTGTACAAATTCTTGAGTTTTGTGTATTTCATGTACTTTTCTTTGTACCATTTTTGTACCCGGTAAGTTTTATATATCAGTACGTCATTTTGCAACTTTATTTTGATGGTTATATGTCAAGTCAATTTAAATATAAAACAACAAAATATGCTTTTCTTTTCATCCATATATTATTAATCTTTTTTATGTATATATTTTGCTTTTTACGACAATATTAAAATTATATTATGATTATTTTTTGTATTTTCGACCATTTTAAAAATTTCATTTAAAAAGTCTTTACCTAAATAATTAACATTTATATTAAGGTCTAGTGCACAAAAAGTAACCATTTGTAAAAAGAAATCGGAAAAAAACCTGACATGAAAAATCTCAAATTTTGTGAGATTAATGTCGTGATAGAACAAGCTGTGATTTATATAAAAAATAAAAATCTGCAAATTTTTGATAATAAATAATTAAATCTACATGTATAAAACAAGAAGTAATGTAAATAGTTTGCTATTTTGTCAAGTTTTTATTAACATAATATTTGTATGAGAAAATATTCAGAAATTTTTGTATTTTAAGACTTAATATTAAATATAACATTTGGATCAAATCGGAAATATGAAGATTTATTTTTGAAAACTTTAAGAAATGCAGGCGACCAAACTGCATTATTGGCTAATTCAGACTTCTCGAATGCCTTGTTATGCCGTTTACAGCGATTTTGATCGTTAGCAGCTTATAAAGTTTTCATAAAATAATCTTTCATATTCCCGACTTAACAATATTTAATGTTTATAATTATGTAATTATGGTATGTAAAGAAAAAAATTAATATATTAACAATAAATCTATTGTGGCATTAACTATCTTTTTTTTTTTATCGCGCGATGATATTTAACGTTACAATTACCGTCTCTTTGTTTAAGAAATTTTCGTCTTGTCATAATTTGAGTTGATAATTTCAGCATTCTGATTCTTGCAAAAACATGTTTTTATGACATGTATACTTCTGTACAATCCTGATAACTGAAGACTAGAAAGCCAGTTTTTGAAATGGACTAAAATTTATGTACTTCAAGATTTTATATTATGTACCCAAAGGTTTTTACCCAACGAATGGCAGAAAATATAAAAATAAATTGGCATCATTATGTTAATTATTTTACATACACTTTGGTAAAATTATTATTGTGTATTTCAACTTGTCGCTTTTTAAAGCCATATCTTTATAAAAACTACTCAACTTTAAAGTTATACTGGTCTACAAACTAATTAAAATACCTAAGTTTTATAATTCGTTGGATTCAGAACTTGATCTTGAAGGTGAATACTGTTTATCATTATTGGGGTATAGATAAATTTATCGTCCATTATCTTATCCCGTAAGATCCTTAAAATAATGGGATTAATTACTGTTTATTACTCTAGTCCCCAAAGTCTTAAAATAACGTTTTCTTATATTTTGGTTCAACAATCTTGGGGACTTTAGATTGGTTGGTTCATTAAGTTGAGTGTTAACAACTTTAGGGACTTTTATTGAATTATAATGGTTTAATAGGTTGAGTGTCCAAACGTTTCAACCACTAATTGTAATCTACAAAAGGAGTAATTTTGTGTATCATTGTTGGAGATGTACATCAATTTATCAGCAATTGTCTTATCCCTTAAGATCCCTGTATTGCTGAGCTACTCATGTTTATACTCATTCTTGTTTATTTTTGAGCTTTTTTCACGTGTTAGGAATAACAGTAAATGTACATTAGACTTATAGTTAAGATAATGAATAATTAATGAGAGGAAAGTAAAACCCACCATACCATCACAAAAACAAAATTTTATAATAGCGCATAGAAATTAAAAGTTGATACTTTCAACTGAGATATCTTTATTACTGATTTTAAAATGAGTTACTACACGCAAGTCTTATACTAAAATGTTAACACTTTATTAAAGAAATTCGTAATTCCGATAAACCCAACGAATTAATGTTTAGTATATCATATTCAGGCCCCTTTTATATTAGAAATCCTTTGAAAACGTAAAGGAATTTCAATTCCGAAATGACTAAATGTAGAAATTGTATTAAAGCAAATTCTATTTATTAATAACGTTAGGTCATTTTGATTAAAACCAAGTTGGCGAGCTCTTGTAATTTTTTTGTTAAAAGAAAGTATGTAGCGTGTCATGTTAAGCTGTCTTGATATCATTAAGGTATGGCGTGAACTATATTTAATCCTATGGAAATAATGTTGACATACTAACAAATATGGAAAGCTTTGCATTAGTTAGTTGCAGTATATATTCATAATAAATGTTGTTTATTTGATTATTGTGACCAACAGGGGGGTGGGAAATGATGATAATTATTTTGTCCCTAACTTTGTTAACTAAGATAAAAAAAAATGTCTTTTGAATATTGAATATATTTACAATCGTTAAAGTTAGAAGGAGTTATCAAAATATTATGAACAATCAAATTAACTGTTATCCATAATATCCTTGATAATATAATATGACTTTTTTGAGAAAATTTTCAATAATTCCTATGCTTACAACTTAGAGCAAATATTAGAGGATATTTTATTGAAATATTGAAAATAACTTTTTATAATTTTAGATATAATAGCATAATGCTAATATATTAACACAGCTAGCTTAAGCCAGGTACAGGTTTACCTGAGCACGCCAAAGAAACTAACTAGCAGGGGTGTTCTAGGAAGGTATTGTGAGTTCATAACTACTCTTACTTAAATCGTAGCTGTAGCTTCCCTACTATGATTTTTTTCAAAATACATTTTCTTGGCTGCTGGGTTTCAAATTTTCTTTCTACAAGAATTATGAAATGAATTGTTTGTTTCAGCGAGCTAGTTTACAAAGTTTAAAGAGCAAATCTAACTGTTAACTGGATATTTCAATCATATAATCCAATCCATCAATGAAAAATAATAAAAAATTCATATTCTTTTTACTAATTTTAAAATTTTATAGTAGATACTTTCAAAGTTATATAATCTACATTTAGGCTAATAAACCATCCTTATCTTTAATTTAATTGATGAAAGCAATGATAAAAGCCTAGTGAATATGTATCAGATTGTCCCAGAATATTTCTGTGACAATTCTGAAACACCTAGTATATTTTTAATTTCTTTACTGCAAATATTATCTTTGAATCAAAGATAAATAAGATTATTTTAAACTTAATCATCTAAACTATAATATGTCTGAAACAAGTAAACTAAAAAAATCCTTACAAACTTCTTAGTAGAAATTATATTTCACTTTATTCAAGACTTCTCAATTTTAATCATTTGAGAGTTTCTGACAGGTAATATCAGTACATGTTTAACAATATGATCAGATAAATGACACAAATTACATTGATGATTGATACCAGAACCTATTTCTTGTTTGTTGAACAAATTATCAAAGAAGGTCTCTTCTTTTTTTAAAGTGTTTTATTATTTAGAATCTGATATACTAATTCAGATGATCTATACAGACCTGATTTTTTTTCAATCTTTGGGATCTTGCAGTCAAACAATATTACAATTGCATTTCTGCTCTGTTTTATCATCTGAACAGGTATTTGTTTGCATAGCAAGTAATTTTGTTAAATTACCAGTATTTTTTTGGCAGTTCTTAAGATATTTCAACATGTACTGCATGTGCCAGTTGGAAACACAGTATTGTTAATGTTATAGTTCACATTCATTAAATATACAGAAACTCTCAAATGATTAAACATGAGAAGGCTTGAATAAAGTGAAATATATTTTCTACTAAGAAGTTTGTTCTTGTTGTGTAGTATAGCTCTATATTTTGAGAATTAAGTATACTATGTAAACTATTTCAGTATGATCTACAGTATGACACAAACCAAGCCATATTTAAATGTTACTGTAAGGATTATTTCAGTTTACTTGTTTCAGACATATTGTAGTTTAGATGATTTAGTTTAAAATAATCTTATATATCTTTGATTCAAAGATATAATTTGCAGTAGAGAAATGAAAAATAGACTGGGTGTTTCAGAATTGTCTCAGAAATATTCTGGGACAATCTGATACAGATTCACCAGGCTTTTATCATTGCTTTCATAAATTAAATTGAAGATAAGAATGGTTAATTAGCCTAAATGTAGATTATATAACTTTGAAAGTATCTACTATAAAACTTTATAATTAGTAAAAGAATATGAATTTTTTTTATTATTTTTCATTGATGGATTGGATTATATGATTGAAATATCCAGTTAACAGTTAGATTTGCTCTTTAAACTTTGTAAACTAGCTCGCTGAAACAAACAATTCATTTCATAATTCTTGTAGAAAGAAAATTTGAAACCCAGCAGCCAAGAAAATGTATTTTGAAAAAAATCATAGTAGGGAAGCTACAGCTACGATTTAAGTAAGAGTAGTTATGAACTCACAATACCTTCCTAGAACACCCCTGCTAGTTAGTTTCTTTGGCGTGCTCAGGTAAACCTGTACCTGGCTTAAGCTAGCTGTGTTAAAATGTATTACGGGTACAGAACCAAGGAAAGAGAGAGAAAATCAGGTGAATTGAAGCGAAGTTTCTCTACGTTTTAAAAACTCCACATTAATTTGCCCAGTTATAAAGCATTTTGTTGTTTGATGACAATTTTTATGAAATTAACACTATTCTAATCATGACGCTATTGACATAATAAGCACTTCGTTCCCACAATGCAATTGCTTTTAACTTTTGGCTGCCGCTGCCCCAGAGCTATAGGGAGAGGGAGAGGCAGTAAAATAGGTGAGAACCATTCCAAAACTTAAGATATCCTTACATATTTAAAGCTTCCCTAAAATGAAGAACTCATTCTGTTCTATGGGTAGCAAGATGTTAAAAGAAAAACTAAAAACCTTGCTTATTTACAAAATAGGTTTTCACTTGCTTTACGACCAAATAAATTAATTTTTGTTGTGACAATTGCAGACAATTATCTCTAGCTCATATGGGTTACCATCATTTATCTTATACAATACTAGCCAGGAATATAGAGATAGGATAATTATAGAGAATTATCTCTAGTTCATATGGGTTACCATCATTTATCTTCTACAATACTAGCCAGGGATATAGAGATAGGATAATTATAGAGAATTATCTCTAGTTCATATGGGTTACCATCATTTATCTTCTACAATACTAGCCAGGGATATAGAGATAGGATAATTATAGAGAATTATCTCTAGTTCATATGGGTTACCATCATTTATCTTCTACAATACTAGCCAGGGATATAGAGATAGGATAATTATAGAGAATTATCTCTAGTTCATATGGGTTACCATTATTTATCTTCTACATTACTAGCCAGGGATATAGAGATAGGATAATTATAGAGAATTATCTCTTGCTCATATGGGTTACCATTATTTATCTTATACTATAAGAAAAGCATTAGAACAAAGCAAATTTCTAAAAATAAGAATGAGCAAAACAACACATTTTGTTTAATGATGTTCAAATCAAAGTCTATATTTGGATACCATGTACATAAAATTTTAATTTGACATTAAATAAAGATTGTGTTTGGAGTAAAATATTCACCACAGCATGTTTATGAAGTAGTAAGGTTTTTCGATAACTACTGAACCTATTAAGTTCTCCTTTTTAAGGAAGCGCCACAAAGATCTTTTTGGTTTTAGGCTATTTTATTTTAAGATTAAAGTCTTGCAATGTTTCAAGCTATTTTCTGCTCTTTTAACCTTAAACTAGATGCTAGAGGCGAAGACTAAAGCTACAACTGAGCAGCTTCCTGTGTGTATAATGAATTTTGGGTACAGATAGTTTCGGACAATGATTTCTCAAATATAAAACTTTATGTTGAGATAAGTACAGGAATAGTTTTTCATTGTATTATAGTAAGCTTTCCGCGGATTTCAAAATAAAAGAAATACAAGATTAAGACCAGTTTTATTTTAATACTCGTAATTTTTTTTTGTAATACGATGCTATTCATAATATTTCAGTATAACTGAGAACCGGTTTTAATCTAGCTAATGTTGATTGGTTTCGAAGCTATACTGGAAAATCAGCTATTAAAACAGAATGACTAATAAATCCATTATGAAATTTTACGTTTATTCTAAAATAAGACCTAAAATTTAAATCTATACATTTTTAAGGTAATGTTTAAATTTAACAATATTTAAAGTCTTAAATTGCTAAAAGTAAACTTTTATATTATATTTCTACTATTTTTTTTTAGGATGGATAACTTGTTCTTTGACTTGCATCAATGTCATCACGTAAGTTTTCAACAGTGCAGCTACTCTACAAATAATTTTTTATCTTGATCATATTAAACACTGAATTTAAGTCAATAAAGAAAACTAAAGTAGCTAGATTTATGTATATAAATATGTCAAGTAAGATTTGGTAAACAGTTATACCGATCATTCTAAAAGTTTACGATAAGCTTAAAAATCAGTTGGCAAATCAAATTCCTTTTTATATTATAAAGTAAGAAAATTTATTTAGGTTTTGGGGTGGTTTCAGGCTAATTTTCTGTTTTTCCCTACCCCTTCAAGGGGCGAAGCCATGCGTCTAGATCGATAAAATGTATTATAATATTTACCTATTGTAAGAATTAAAGGTATTGTCAATATTACCCAATCATATTAGCTGTATTCTCTAAGGTATATAAATAAGTAAGAGTATAGGAGAAAAAGTATAGGAAAAAGAACATTTCTATTTCCACCATAAAAATTAAGAAAAAGATACCCTAAGGGTTTGAGTGTAAACAAGCATGATAATATTCATTAAAAGCAGTGCCTACAAAATCTGACAAAAGGACAAAAAACCATTAGAAACAATCTTTATATTAAAGCTTAAGCACTAGCCATTGTTTTTAGTTATAACTTCCCTTTTGGATATGGCTGATATGTTCATAAAATTGTGTCTTAATGTCATGGAAATCTCTTTTTATGATAATTATATTATAAAAATTTAAATCTATTGAAAATAACGTGTTAAAAAACAACTAAATTAACCTTTAAATTTGATTATAAAGTGTGTTTTTTTTTATGAGAACTTTTTTGAAAGCAAATTTACCCCACTTATAGTTATCAGAATTTAATGATTAATGGCTTATTTTCTTCGTTTTTTAAGGCAATTAATAGAACAACAAAAAAATATTTTAGTTTTTATTTATAAAGTACAGTAAAATCTAAAATTCAAAACTTAGGTGTCAACATCTAAAAATGGTTTTAGCGCATTTTTCTTGTGCTCAAATAATCAACCTTTTGCAAGAATGGCTGCTAAACACTTCAAAGTTGAGATATTGAGCTAAAAATGTATACAGATACTATTAGGGACATATACTAGAACATATCAAAGTTTGAAGGTCATATCTCAACCAGGGAGGGAGTACTGGCCCCCCAAAGTCGACTACAGAAAATCCATTTTTTAAGAAAAATGCGCTAAAACCATTTTTATATGTTGACACCTAAGTTTTGAAATTTAGATTTTACTGTACTTTTTAAATAAAAACTGAAATATTTTTTTGTTGTTCTATTAATTGCCTTAAAAAACAAAGAAAATAAGCCATTAATCATTAAATTCTGATAACTATAAGTGGGGTAAAATTGCTTTCAAAAAAGTTCTCATAAAAAAAACACACTGTAGTTATATATCGCATCTAACAAAACTGGTATTAATATAATGAATCTTGTTTTAATATTCGTGGAAAATTGTATGTAATACGATGCTATTCAATATTTTTCAGTATGGTTCTAGTCCAGCCGATATTAATCCCTTTCAAAGCCATGCTGGAATATACCTTATTGTCCTTTGTAAATCATACTTGCATACAATATTTAATTATCTGTTTATCTCTGATAAATGGTCTAAATATGAGATGTAAAATTGAATCATAAATGTAGGTCATATTTCATACCTTTACAGAGGAGTCTTGTTCAACATTTATTCATATATTGTGTATTGTACAGTGGCACTGTTCAATATTATTACATTGATATATTTACTTTGTATTGTACAGTAGCACTGTTTAATATTGTTGTATTTGTTTTATTTACTTTGTATTTTACATAGTAGCACTAATCAATATTTTTGTATTTAAAATATGTACTGTTTATTTCACTGTAGCACTGTTCAATATTGTTATATTTTATATATTTACTGTGTATTTTACAGTAGCACTCTTTAATATTGTTGTATTTTATATATATACTGTGTATTGTAGAGTAGCACTGTTCAATATAAATGTATTTGTACAGTTTTGTATTATGTACAACTATTTACACTTATTGTACATATTTAAAGAGAAAGCCAAAAACCTCTGCAATAATAAATATATTTGATGTATTAGAGACATTTATACATCCATCCATCTACTTAGATGCCTAAATCAGATATTAATTTGTTTAGATTGATTTTGGGAGTGTTTCTACTGATTTTTGGTATCATTTTAGCTGTGGTTCCTTCGATTATAATTGTAAGTTTTTACATTCAATTTTGTCTTTTCTTAAAAATAAGACCTACATAAGAGATATAATCTTTTTATCATTATTTCAGGATTTGTTAAAAGAAAATGCTATTCACTATGTACCCTACTTGGCCAATGAGTATTATTATCTTATATCTGGCATAGTGGTTGCTAGTGTAGCTGTTCTAGTAATCATATATAGCTGGTGTGGCTGTTGTGGAGCTTGTAAGGTAAATATACACAGTTGTTATCTAGTGTAACTGTTCTAGTGATCATATGCAGCTGGTGTGACTATTGTGGGGCTTGTAAGGAAAATATACACAGCTATTATCTAGTGTAGCTGTTCTAGTAATCATATACAGCTGGTGTGACTATTGTGGGGCTTGTAAGGAAAATATACACAGCTATTATCTAGTGTAGCTGTTCTAGTAATCATATACAGCTGGTGTGACTATTGTGGGGCTTGTAAGGAAAATATACACAGCTATTATCTAGTGTAGCTGTTCTAGTAATCATATACAGCTGGTGTGACTATTGCGGGGCTTGTAAGGAAAATGTAGCTGTAACTTTATCTAACTAAATGTTGAAAAATATTGTGTTTAAAATGATGAAAGTCATATCCAACTTTTGGAGATTTTGAGAAAACTTTTAAAGATTCCTTTTACCTGTTCCTTTATTTAGGACATAAGCTGTTGTTTGTGCTGCTACGGATGTTTCATTTTCTCTGTTTTTATTATTTGTGTCATTTCAGCAGTACTTTGGTTTGCCCTCAAAACTCAGGTATAATTGTAGTAAAACTTCTTTAAAATTCATCTGTTTATGTCCTTCCGTCCTTGGATAATGCAAGTAAACAATACTGTTTCTGGGTGGGTTTCTGATTTAAGATCCTTTCCCTCAAAGTACCAGCAGATCACTGAAGCACCTTTTAATTTTGTAATGAGTTTTAAAAAGATTGAGTTCCCCATTTCTAACATCTGTGGGAAGGGCCCTTACCCTGCGTGGCTACCCTTTTCCCAATATTTTATGATAGATATCCTTATTCTAAATGAAACTTCTAGCAACTCTTTCACAATAATTGTGAGATCTTCAGCAGTAAGGGAAATGAGTATTATTAGAGATGAAATATAAAAGAAAATATTTGTCATTGCAACATTTGGGTACTCATAGAATCAATTAAATAACCAGTGGACCATCCAGTATCCAACTCAATGTCTATAACTTTTAAAGAAAAGCTAGTTTTTAACTTTGCCATGAATTCTTCAGTGCATCTTTTTATTGGAACGGAGTTTTTTTTTCTAGATTATCTGTCAAACGTTAGGCTGTTTAGTAGTTTTTTTTACCTGACTCCAAAGTTTTTACTTCTCAGTAGGGACAATAAACTGTAATTTATACTGCCACCCAAACTTCTACTATTGATAAGCTTAAAAACTGTTAGGGGTAATAATCCAGCTTATACCAATAACGAAATTAATTCGAAAAAAATCACAAAACCGATACGTGTTTTTCAGCTGTTGTTGGGGGGCAACACATCGTAAAATTGACGACATCTCCATTTGCCCCCCAAATATTATTTCATATTTTTTTCGCTTGTTGGTTATACCTTATACCTGGCAATAATCAATTTATCGTGTCTAAACTTTTCCATCAATAAGTTAATTGTACAAAAGGAATTTTTTTATTTATCATAATACTGAGGCGAATTCTTAAAAAAATTGCCTCGCTAAATCAGTTTGCCCCACTAAAAACAGTGAGGCTCGCTAAAAATTTAGAGGGGTTAATTCCTATGTCTATTTAAAGAATGCAGGATAATCTGTGTAACTCTACATATATTAGCCCTATTAAAAAGTTTACGGATTATAACGCATGTTGCCTCACTGAAATTTTAGTGAGGCAAACTGATTTTAGTGAAGCAAAAGTTTTTTTTAAGAATTCACCTCTGGTGTGAATTAATTTAACTTCTATTTTCTATCAGTTAAGATTCCAGCGCTATATAAAGTACTAGCGGCTACGCCCCTAGAGGCCTCTAGGGGCACTTGAGGAGGAGAGAGTCGAATTTAATAATTAAATTTCTTATTTTAGATTTTAAAAGAAGAAGTAAAAAAAAATTGGGGGGGGGGGCGAAAAAAAATTTTTTGTTTTTTTTTTGGGGGGGGGGGCCCGGGGGGGGTGCCCCCCCTTCCTTTTTAATTTTAGTTTTAAAAAATTTAAAAAAATTTTTTTTTTGGGGGGGGATTTTTCATTTTTTGGGGGGGTTGGGGGTGTCCCACCCCCCAAGAAAATAGTTATAAACCTTCCCGGGACCTATGAGAAGCTACCCTGTTAAGGAGAACCCGATCGGTTCAGTGGTTAGCGAGATCCTTCGGTACAGACACACAGACAGACACACAGACAGATACACAGACAGACACACAGACAGACAAACATCCTGTTACTTTAGTATAAGGATTAATAAAATCATGGAAAAGAGGATGGGATACGGAACCTTCTCTTGCAAATTCTAGGATTTAACCGCCATATGTTGTAAATTATTTGCAATTTCTTTCTCCCATGCAATGAAACTCGGAAATGTTTTATACAATAAACAAGGATAAAATCATACATAAGTAGTGCGACAGCAAAACCACATTTATCTTTACAAATCTGATAATCATATGATTTTTGAAAAAAGGCAGTCATGTTCACAATATTCTGAAAATTGTAGTACCACTCTGTATGTATATATGATTGTATCCAATTAAAATTAAAACTAAAGTTAAAAAACACAAATTTAATACGCCTTTAATAGATAGCAGCTGAATTAATCCCATTTTCAAATTTCATGCTGGTTTATGGATAGACGTATGGACAATACCTTATCTATTTATAGAGAAGCTTCGATAGTGTGTAATGTTTTTTATAAAATAAATATCCATAATTTCCACTACATAAAGAAAATCCTTTGCATTAAGCCTTCTGCTTATACTTTGAAATCTATAGAACAGCAATAACACCCAGTGAAGCAGGGGACAAGGGTTTGATTATTACACTAGTCCACAAAGTTTTATAATAATGTTTTCACGTTTGCATATTTGTTAGATTATTAACTTTAGGGACTTTTATTGAATTATGATTTGTTGGTTTAATAGGTTGATTGTCCAAACGTTTCAACCACTAATTGTAACCTATAGAAGGGGTAATTTTGTGTATCACCATATGAGATGTATATCAATTTATCGGCCATTGTCTTATCCCTTTAGATCCCTGAATAACACCTATGGGGCCAACAAATTTCCAAATCCAAATCTAACCATGACGTGCATGATTATATGGTCAAAAGTCCTAATTGTGTATGGTAATAAACAGCGCCTGTTTTGGGCCAAGGCATTATACCACCAATACATAACTAAATGTCCCGCACAAACAAAGCAGCCTGTCTGTTGACAAAGCAGCCGTGGGAACCATTTATAGCGTCTTTAATTATGTTTGGTGTTGGACCGAGATTTCAACCTTTCACATTTGTGCCGCTGTTACGTGTTCCAACAGAGCTATTAAGTGGGGCTGATCTAACCTAACTTAAAAAGATCTTGGACAACTTAACCTAAACTAACCTGATAACGGCTATTTTGTGGCTTTTTTGCAATTTATCATTATGCGATGCTAACAATATTCGGGTATAGTCCTTTCCACGACATCCCTCCATAAGGGGCGATTCTTCGTATTTTTCACAGTAAGTTTTCTCCTATTTCTAGCCCCTGCGGGGGGCTCTAACCCTGCGGGGCCAATAACCTAACCCTGTGGGGCAATCACCTAACCCAATATAACCTAACCTAACCTAAAATAACCTATAAAAAGCCATTTTCAAAATACGACAAATCGCCCCTTATGGAGGGATGTCGTGAAAAGGACTATACCCCAATATTCTACTATTTTCTATGTTTCTACAATTTATTTGAAATGTACATTTTTGTGCGTAGAGATTATTCATCCTTTTATTCATTTGTTTATTTTTTTAAATTCATTCTTAAAAATAGTAGGTAATATGTAAAAAAAATAAGAAGAGTTAGCTTGAATTGACAAAATAGGTGAACGTATTTACATATAAACAAAGTTGCCTTTTATTTGTTTGATTCTTTAAAAAGCTTGCTTAATGTTTTTATCAAAACTAGATTGGTTGGTTCAAGACCTCCTCCTTGTCACCCACTCAAGGTTTAACTTTACACCCCCCCCCCCCACAACCCCCGTAAATTCCCTTATCTTTGTCTAGATTGAGACAGAGTTTAAATCTCAGCTAATCTCAACAGTTCCAGATTACAACCCCAAGAAAACTACAAACCGGATTACAGGTGAGAAATTAATATCAGACAGGGATAACGCATCTCATTCTAAACAATAGTTTCGACCCTTTCTCATTACCAAAAACAGAAGAACCAACCCTTTGATTGCAAAGACTTTGTGTGAAAGTCCAAAGTTTGCAATGTCTATTGATGGTCAAAGGCATTTGCTCTACTCTTACTATCGTTGTCTCGTACCATGTTTAACCTACTTAGTATGACGTAGACAATATGCAAATATGAAATGAGAAAAAATAAGAAAAGTTGCCGAAAATCAAATAAAAAACACAAGGACATAGCGAAATTTAATGTACATAGGTTTTACAAATTTACATTTACATAATTTCACATGTTATTCTATCCCTAAATTTCTGGCTATGTCATGGTTCTTTTGGTGTAAATGTATAAAAGTTTAGACACGCTCGTCTTTGATTATTGGTAAGGTGTGATTTGATTTACATTTAGTATCATTTTCACCAATAAAAAGCAGCAAAATTAGCTTATGATTGTTTTTAATGGCATTAAACATAGAACGCCTATAAGAACAATCCCTTAATTAGACCATTAGTAACACCTATTAGCGCAATCCAACTGCGTTTTGTATAAATTGGTTTATGATATTTTACTAAGTATTAGATGTTTTGATCATACAGTCAAAGCAGAACAATAAGAAAAGAAAAAAGTTTTTAGGCCTTTTAAAAGATTTGTAACATAGGAAGCGAAATACAAATTATCTTACAAAAAAAAGGTCAGGCAGTCAAATATAATTTTTTTTATCATTGCATTTTAGAATGTTGGAATTTATTTCAAAAGAATTATCAATGTTGTGGAATCAAAGAGTCTACTGCTGCGACTGCTTATGAGGTAACTTACATCCATATTTAGTAGCACATCTACTCTATAACTTGGACATTTTTAATAAATACATTGAATTAGTTAAGCATTAACAGTATTTTAGGTTGATACTAGATATCCCATTGTATAAAATAGTAAGTTTTTGTTTGTTTGTCTGTTAACCACTGAACCATTTTAGGGAATCTTCATATTGGTACCTTAGTGATTTTAGGCAATGGGTAATATTTCAGGAGAGGTGTTTCAACTTCCAGAAAAAAACACAATTGCAGGATCAGTAGAAACATATACAGAAAAATAAAACAGGATCAGTCCAGAAGTTCATAACCTACAGACGGATGGATAGACATCATTCAAATTTGAAGTATAGATAACTATTTTGGGTTGAATGTTAAATTGAAGGAAAAAATTGTATGTTCCTTTGCAGATATGGTACAAAAACAAGAACGTGAATCCTGTAGCCACATTTAAAGCCCCGCCCGACTCGTGTTGTGCCTCTCCCCCCTGCTATATTCAGACTAGCAACGATGTTAATACAATATTCTACAGGTGAAATATATGTACTTCATTAGGGCATTAATGGGAAGGGGTTAAATAACTGTATGTCCCAACCCCGTGGACCCTGTGCCGACTTTCAATTGAGTCTTTGAATATTAGCTAATAGTGTCGTAAATATTAACACAGTCAAGTCGCAACAAAAGAGCAGAAAGCAGTTTGCTGGCAGACGAAAAAGGTCCCCAATGCACCAAGGCAGGTGCCATTTGACATAGTTATATATCTATTCTTATTACATTTATTATTAGTATATAGGGACTGTCACGCTTTAAATAGTTGAAGTTGCATGTCATGCAATTAACGCATTTAATTGCTGTATAATTACTACCAAAAAGTCCATGTGATGATTATATGAGTTGTTGGACAATTAGGTACAATGTTGGAAGTGAAGCATCTCCAAAATTAAGTCTTTAAAAGTTTGTATGTCCTTTTTAAGCATGCATCCTGTATCTAAATTACTTTTGGATAGATTTAAACGGAATTTGTGTTCAAACTTTTAATAATGTTGAATAAATAATTCGTTGTTACTCAATATTTGTTAATGTTCGTTTGTCTGACTTTCAAATTTCTTAAGCTTCCCTTCTTTTATTGATGTTGTAAATCTTGTAATTTTCAGGAATGTAGATACCGCCAAGGTATACACCAAAGATTGTTTTGAGGAGGCAAAGAAAGACTTTGAAAAATATGAATATATTGTTCTAGTTATTTTAGTTATTATATTCATCATTCTTATTATTTATTTTATATGTTTGATACATTCTAAATGTTTACATACAGTTTTTAATTCCAGACTTTTAGATTAATAAATTAGTGCTTTAGTTCCGAAAAGGATTTAAGATTTGTAAAAAAAACATGCTTTTATCAAAAGAAATCAATTTACTCAAAATTATCGTTAATCTTATATGAAAATTAAAATTTGAAAATTTGTAATAAGGTTTATGTACTATCAATTTTGAAATTATGATCTTGTGGTATGTTAGAATAGAATAAAATATATTATTTTACCTTATATATTTATGCATCTCAATAAGTATCTTCTTTCCTTACTCCTTCCTGCCAACAGAAAAGTGTGTGTGCGAATGGGGCGTTTGTCCATATTTAGGTATGGAGACCGCTCTTCTATGAGTACTACTAAAACCTAATTTTAATGCAATACACATAGACATTCTCATCGTCGGTTCGCTTGTTTAGAATGCTTAACCCTCTATTCCCACAAGTATAATACGAATTTGGTTGAGCTGGTGGAAGCTCAACAAAAGACCCACGCGAAGTATTATGTTGCTTTAACCTAAGAATAAATGGTTGGTTTTGATATTCGATCAGAATCATATAAGTATATTAAGTATTAAGGAAGGAAAATGTTTTTATAAAGTGTATTTATATCACAAGTGCATAAGTTAAGTATGGAAATATTTACAGGATAAGTGTTAAAATTATAAGTAGAGTAGGACAGAAATGTGCCCTAAGTCCCAAGCAGTGAATTGTGCTAAGTGTTAGAGTTCTAACATAAGGCCTGAGCTCAATTCATGCTAAGTACTAAGGGGCCTAAATTTAAACTACAATGCATGCCAAACAACTAAGTCATTACCTTTTAAAGCCAGGAAGAGAAGTTGATGGTAGGAGAGTTAGTAAATAACTGAATAAATTCAAGAGGTACATGCTATAACATTAGCTCTGGACCAGGATTTTAGTGTTTGTCTGTGCAATTAAATATCTGTGTGTTAATATGTGACGTAAATCAGGCATGGTTGTAGGCATACATATATGTACTGGTTGTTTATATGATTACATTAACTATAAACATAATATCTTTAATAAACATATACTATTAGCAAATCACATACAGATTACCATGAATAGGCTGTCGTCACCCGTATTTGGTGTCATATAGGTAGAGACAGGCCTATGAATGCATAAATTGATACAAATAATGCCTTGGGCCTAGCTAAAGTAATTGTGTCTTGCCCCTGAGTGCTACTAGTTAATTGCAGGGCACGTGTCAATCAAAGGTTCATAATATGATCTATAAAGTGTTGATTTTATATCAAGCGTAGATAGATAGTTGTGGATGCGAAGCATTTCTGTAAAAGTCTCATATGTACGTTCAAAGAATTTGAAAATTGAGGATCGCATCTCCAATGGGGGTAAGTTGTTAAAAAAGAAAAAAGAGAAAAAGAAAAAGTTTAGTAGTCCCAGTATATAGGCATATATAATAAACTATAAATGTATTCCAAGCTAAGTTAAATACGCTTTCCATTAAGAAAGTATGATTTGCGTATTTTCATAGCTGGGTATACAAGATGATAAACCTCCCAAATAGAATACATTCTTTTCTTGAGGGGTTTAGTTTTATCTAACATTGTCACATCAATAAATGTTTTTGCGTTGGTTGTTCTGGATAGTTCAGCTTCTTCTGATGATGAACTAGGTGGTGAAGTGCTCTCGTTCGAAGTGTAGGTTGAGGTTGGGGGTGAGGTAGATATGTAGCCAAGGGCGTCCACTTGTGCTACCTCGTTTCCATTCTCGTCCAAGGTGATTGAGTGATTTTCCAGGTCATAGTAGAGTTGGTTGAGGTCATTGGTAGAGAGGGACAGTGTGCTGCTGGAGCTAGTGTCACTATCGGTCTCCACTCTACTATCTTCTCTGGTAGTCAGGGCTGTATTTAACAAGAAATTCCTGATGGTGATGGACAGGTTCTCTGAGAATCCATCGTACTCTGGTGTGGTGATGATGTTGTTGTTCTCGTCTATAGTGTCAAGGTGTTGACAGGAACACAACCGCAATCCGTCCAAGGTAGGGTGGTGGTAGGGCTCCAATACTCCATGATCATCTAGGTTATCTCCAGGCTGGTCCATGGTAGATCCTAAAAAGAGTTAGTGCGCGTGCTCCAACCGGTTCCTTGGGGTATCCTGGCTATGGTAATCTAAACAAAAGAAGTTTTAATAATCTTTTATTAATCCTTTTATCCCTGGGATATTCTAGAAATTCTTTCGTTACAGATAGACCTATAATGGATTGGTTAGTTATCTCTATTTCTGTTAAATATAACTGTTTCCTGAATATAAACAATATTTTATATAAAAATGTATAAGTACAATTAGTATTTACATATCGTATTATTTTCTTTGGTTACATTACTCGTATGTATGTAAAAATATAAGATTTTACTAACAATAGTTGGTAACCCTTTGTTTGTATATTTTGTATATGTACATATGGTTTATACCATTGTTGGTATTAGCTGTATTTATGTTATTTTTAACATGAATAAATTTTAATCATTTTAAAAACTAATATCTTACATTACGTCGCTATCAAGTGTACCTTTTTGACTTAATATCTATAAAATATATCGTTCGACGTCCGTAATTAAATTTTACGTAACAATAAGTTGTCAACCCTTTGTTTATGTTTGGGCGGTCAAAAGTGATAGGGGTTGGATTTGAGCGAGGTTATAAAAAGCTGGCGGCCCAGTAATTATGCTCATTTATATAATAATTGTCTTTGCGAGCGGAGCTTGCGTTCGAGTGTTTAATTTTACCGCTAAATTCCAAGAGAATTTATATAAAAGTGATAAAATATAGTAACCCATTTGTTTTATATGAATGTTTTTATGTTATAGATTGTTGATATGCCCATTATTGCATTCGTTAGCCGCTATTTAAGACTCAAGAATCTTATTTTCTTCGTCGATAAGGCCTTTATCACTGTGTTTTTAAACGAAAGTGGGTTAGAAGCAATATGGGTACATCTTCAATATATGACAATTTTATTCTATATAATATTTGTAGTTTTGATAGGACATATCTGAATCATCAGGTAAATTGACGTACCTTGTTTTGTTTACGTTTTCCGTCTGCAAAAGTTAAATTCGTTCATCGTAAACAAAACTTATATTGACACAGATATGTTCCATCATTCTATTCGTTTTAACTTTTGATTACAGCGTTCCCTTTTTATAATCAAAACTTATTGAGTCCTGATTCAAATCTTCTAAAACAATTTTACTATAGGTTTTAAAATAAGATTTTCTTTTTACTTAATTCAATTATAATGACGCTAATTGATAGATTATTTACGTTACGAGTAACTTAACCATATTATATAAAAAAAATGGTCGCTTACAAAAATTATATTTAGCTAGCTTTATCGAAAGTGTTTTTTTTTTTTTTTTTTTTTTAAAACATCAGTGAAGATACTCAGATTTAGCTAGTATATAAGTTTTTAATTGCTTAATACATCATAATGAATATGTTTTTGATAGCTCAGCGATAGCTATTTTTAAGCATTGAATCATGTAAAATTAATTACGTATTCTTTAACTTAATTGAAACTAATAAAACAAAGTTTTAATGTTTGAATAGCTTAACGATAGCTATTTTCAAGCGTTGAATCATGTAAAATTAATTACATATTCTTTAACTTAAAGAATTTTACTTTTAGATGATAAATCAAAGTTTAATGGTTAGGAGGTTCAACCATAGTTGCTTAAAATACAAAAAAAAATATTCGTGTGTACAGTCTTTTTCATAAAATCAACTTTACTATATTGCCTTTCAGAATCACTAGTCCTCTATTTTTAAATTTACATTTGCTCATAATGTATGTGCCTGACAGCCTGGACGCGCATCAGAATATTAAGGAAAGATTCGAGGAATCAATGAGGGCGGCTGCGGCCACTCTTGCCAATTCCTCGTTTCTTGAAAACTCCTTAGACGACTCGAGTTCAGTGTACAGCGATCAGTCTGGGATGCCAAGCCTTGCTGATGTCGATGACTATGGGGGTACAAGTACTGTAGAGTCCGAAAGGGATCAAGGGGAGATGTTCGGCAACGAGCATCTCTCACTGATGCTTAGTAGAACGATACAAATCATCTGGTCTCTCCTCAATTCGGTGATGCAGAACTCCTGCGGTGACATTGGTGACGATGTTGCCGGAGGTGATTCTGGGTCTGCCGAGTTGGGGAGAGACCAGAAGACGAGTCTGGACACATTCAACATGGATGGCTTAATTAACATGTTGTTGGGTTTAGGCTTGTTTTCATGTGCTCTTATAGTGGTCTTCTTCGGCGCTGTAGGGCTTGAGACTCTTACACGTATTGACAACACCTCAGACAGGTCGCTGGCTCGCTGGATAAGAGATGTATGTACGCGCCTCCGAAACATAGGCGTCAGGACCATTGAGCTTCTCCACTGCAGTAACAGGATCAACAGGACTAGAGCTGGGGCTATGTCGCCAACTGCGGAGCCGTCGGACACCATGTATGAAGCCGCGTCCTCTGAGATTGATGATATTCTGTCGGATACACAGGTGAGTTTTCTTCTGTTGTATATTTCTTTTTTTTTTTGTTTTGTATAATTTTTTTTTTTTCTAGCCACCCGTTTTGTCTAATAAAGCATCATGTTGGTGCAGGGTTGTTCTGTCCTATTCTCACTTCCTCAACGTTGACTTTCGGCTCTTCCATATATATCGCTCACCGTTTGTCGTCGTTTTATGTCGCCAGAGAAATCCGCTCGGTTACCGCAATTAAGTTGAGATACCAGTTAACATTTACTAAAATCTTAAGTAGCAACCTAATATTATTTCCCTCTGGGAAAGTTAAGAGTTTGCTCGTGCCGTACGTTTCTCATTGGGGGTTTAAATGTTAGATCAAGACTTTTATTGTTTTCCTTTTGTTTTAGGCTCCCTCTGCTAGTCCATCGACTCCAGCAGAAGTAAGGTCCAGAATTGGCCTGTTTGCCGTACACTGTTTGTCTGCCACTGAGGATCGGGTTACTGGAAGGAATGTGCCTGCGGGCTTGGAAACCTCGACGGGAAGTCCTGGCTTCCGTCCGTTGATTGTTGATCAAGCAGAGCGTTTACATGTAAGTATCCATGCTTTAGTTTTCTATTAATTTTCAGAAAGAGGCTGCATATTTGTACACGTATTTAGAGGTATTTGCAACTAAAATTCTTTTATTGGTAGAATATTAATCTTAAAATGTATGGTTGCATAAGCATTTTTGAACCGATCTAAGATTTTAATTCTAGTATAAAGTGGGTTGAATTGCTACCTAATCATATAGCTTTACAGGATTTTAGGCATTCTCATTTCCTGATTTTCCTAGATTCTTTTGTTGGCATTGCGATTAAACTAATAAGATTTATTATATTTTAGGCGACCAACTCAGTCAATCTGGAGGAACACTATACAAACATGCTAAGGTTTAGCCCACCCAGTTCTGGAGGGTCTGCAGAAGGATCCAGCTATAGTTCATCCCTATGCTTGAGTCGAATTGATTCCCCATCTGCAGCGGACCTTTCAGCGGTAAGTTTGCTACATTCGTTTAATATTATTAGTCACCAAAACTACGTGACTTGAGGTAAAGAATTTGGTGACTTTAGCTATGCGTATATACAATAAGTTATTTTAATCATGGTGCTATTCCCGTTCCATTGGTTAGCATCATGACTTTAGCGGATTTAATAAAAATTTCTAAAAGTATCAAGAATGCTCAATTATCTATATGGGTAAGCATTATTATATTTCTCCCTGATTATTTGTTAAGATTTTCTATTTTAACTAATATTTACTTCCCTATTTTAGGAAGCGGAAAATACCCTTCCTCTGGTGAACGTGTTCGAGATCGATATACCATCCAGCCAGTTCGGTTCCATGGGTAGTGAGATTCGGTTCCCATTGCCAGAGAGAATGGTTGGAGGTTTAGAGCGGCTGCGTCTTACAGTCGAGACTCCCACCCCATCTCTTCCACCAGAGACTGCCTCAGAGACTGCTAGCCTGACCTCAGTTGTGCGTTCGTCGGATAACAGCAGAGAGGAGTCCGATGCTGAAGGTGTCCCTCGGCGACGGGGTTCTGCCGGCCCTAAGCGTACGCGTTGAAGTGGCGAATGTTAGCTTGGTCATAGACATTGTAAATTTTATTAGACAAAGACTGCTCAGACACGTGTGACAAAAATTCTTAATCTATGTAACTAGTCAAAATAGTGATTACTATTCAGTAAAATATTAGACGTTATGACTTTCATACTGTACAAGACCAAATAATTTACACCATTGTTATTTTGTTATATCATTACATGTTAGCTTGTAAGGAACTTAGTATGTAAGGAAATAATGGTATAAGGTTGTATTTTCTTTCCCCTAATTTAAAACTTCGTGTAATCTCAATCACCTTCGTCATAGTTGAACTAACTTTCTTTTTTCAATATTATATTAACAATTTCAATTTTCAGCCTTATATCACAATTTATTCATTCTTGTTAGCTTTTAAGGGTTATGTATATAGATATTTAATCGAGCTTGCGCCTCAGTACCTTTTCTCTAAATTTCATTTATATCCATCCCTGTGCATTTAATCGTGAATTTTAATTGTGCTGTGATATATATAGAGGACCTGTAAATAGCGTATATTTTTGTAACTAATATCTAAGTAGACTGAAGGACTGACGTTAGACAAAGCTATTCAAATATGCTTATTCAAGTACTTATAAGAGAGATATGTAAAGACTGTTTGTAAATTTTAATATTTGAGCAATTAGAGTAGTTTCATTGATCGGGTAATTTTATTAAGGAAGATTATTTAACTTATTAAGGTTTAGAATATATATCATTCCTCTTCAAAACTATAGAACTTTACATCCCTTTAATTCTTACTACAATAGCCGTAAAACTTAAGTTTCGGGGTAGAATTTTCTTAGGCCTGTCATTAAAGTTAAATCTAAATTTTTTATTTCCACCAAATAGAATTTTCCTAATTCAAGTAGAATCGTTGATAGGCTGTGTGCCTATATATATATATAAGTTTTTGCATTTATTGCTCAATTATTTTTAATGATCTCGGAATTTTTCTTATGTGCCAATATACAGCTTAAGTCCAAAAAAAAATATTAACTAAATTTGTTAAAACTTGTCAGAAATCTTTCTTATTATCACAATTTTGTTTTCCAACGATTTTTGTTAAATGAAAGTTTATATTCTGTTTTCGAAATTGTCTTAACTTTATAATTTTCACCAAAGAGAAATATTTGTCAAATTTTTATACCTTTTCTAAAGATTATCTACTTTTGTTAAAAATAAATATAGAGATTTTTAAGTAACATAAATACTTTGTTAATTATTGGTTTAACATATGTTGTGTAAAATTACGTAGCTTACTCTATAAGCGTTACTTGTTTGTTTGTCACGTTAATAGTGATAATAATTAAATTAAATTGTTACCTTTATGAAGCGTTTAGCCTAGTTTTAAAGTTTGCTTATTTTATAACAATTAAAATGAGTAATAATATTACCTACTATGTTCTTTTGGTATCATAGTTACTATATATGTGGTTTATTTTCTTACCGTTTCTATCATTACCCTTTTAGATAACTCATATAATAATAACGTGGAGATTTTTATAAGAAACGTACAAGAATACAAGTACAATATTGTATAGGTAACTACAAGAGTATTATATTTTCCGTTTGGCAAGGTCTTTTATATCATTGGGAATGTCCGTTAGTCTTTCCATCTGGATGCATTAGAAGTTAAGTCATAGGAGTCATGTTAACTTGTATATTTATCTAACTATTCTGTTTGAGTTTCTAGGTCGATAACTAGCGGTAGTCGCGGCGGGGTGACCTCTCCTGCCGTAGATTACCGTTAGGTTATGATGATGTGCATCTGGTCGTTGAGGGACAAGCGTTCTACCGCGTATACGCAAACTCCTCTGAAATACTCTTAATATTCTTTTCAAGAGTCTGACTAGGAATGTAGTGATCCTGTCTAATATTATAACCATGATAATTGTTATTGACACGTATATAGCTATTTCTTCTATATGAGCGAAGATAGTTCTAATGGTCAATGGTTCTTTAGGTTTTGGTGGGCACAGTGCTTCTGACGCAAATGGTAAAGTTCGTGCCGTGGTCTGTCGGTCATATCCTAATGCGAACTGTGCGATCGTATCTCCCAATGTGAGATTATATGATCCTCCTGTTATAATAAAAGGAGTGGATGTAATAGTTATTGATGCATTCTCTAAACTGCGATTAGTATTTTCGCTCAAGCTAGTAAAGACAATTCCATCTTGCACATGAGCGTAGGGATAAGTCTGTTTTGCCAAAGGGCAGTGCTTGGTTATCAATGTTTCATTAACGCTAAGTAGTCCCTTAAGGCACTGGTCAGCTTCAACCGGTAGATAAGCGTTATAGTAAGATTGTCTGTAAACTCTTTTGGTTTTATCCAAGTAATAAATGGAATCGATATAGCACTCATCAAAAGGAATTGGTGCGTATCTGTAGATTTTTATTGGCTCAGAACTTAATTCCATGGATAGGATAGTAGTGAATGATGTGGTACCACCACTTAAACGACTTTGGACTTCCAATCCAAGATTGTGGGTATAGTCCAAGTTAAGTTCTTGCCTTACAAAAGTCTTAATAGAGTCTGTGATGTCTGTCTTCGCAAGATCTTGAATTAGAGTAAGTCTGAAGTTTAAGTCTGCTTTAAGCTCTTCTAAGTTCGTGATGGCTAAGTTGCTCAAGCTATCAACATAAGAGTATTCTGCTGTTTGCACAAAGTTAGCTGCTTTGGCATGAAGAATTATACCACTTACAATTTGTGGTACTATCTCCGCAAGCAATAACTGTGTAAAATCAAACTTATCATGATCTAGCTTATAAGAAAGTTTATTTACGTTATTAGTCACTTCAATGCGGTTAGAACTTATTAAAGGAGTTACTGTTTCAATAGCTTCCTTGATTTTGCGGATAAGTTTTATTACTTCATTAAGCAAGTCCTTAATCTTTTTGGTATATAACTTGCCTATAAGTTTAGTTTGTGCTGAAGTGAATGTGCGTCCATCGTAGCTAATGTCTAATTGAGTCTTCAGGCCATCATAGATTGCTATTTCAGGCGCTGTATTGTCTACAGATATATCAACTTGAATGGATCGAATTGCTACAGCCGTGTAGCCTATATATTCTCCACTTTGATAGTGAGTGGGTATCAAGTCTGTCATTGTGTCTGCTGTTGTACTATAGTAGTACGTACTTAGTATTATTAATATTATCTTAGAATACATTGTTAAACAGTTAAGTTTATTTAATAGATGCTTATATCCACAATCAAAAGTTACTTTTCTGACTGGTACACTTACACTAATAGTTAAGGTCTTCACTGCTTGGAGTTCTATGATAAACTAACTTATTTTTCCAAAATCTATTTATTATCCCACTTTCGCTACTGCTAGATCCTGAGTGGGCGTTTCCGGTTTCTAACTATAATTAAAGTTTTTGACATATTTTTTTTGTATGTAGATTGGTTATAAGCTTAATAACTAATCAAGTTCATCTCAATTCAAGGCATTTATATATAGGTTGTCTAATAATATTTTTATGCTTGTGTGATTTACATAGAAGTATTAGATATTTTAACTTTTAACTCAATTTTGTATATATTGGGTTACGCAGTGACATGCGTATATTTGTACAGTTTGTATTACTCGTTTGACTCTGTTTGGATTATACAGATTCAAAACTTATACATATACAATTTTCCTTTTATATATTTTTGTGTATAAATATTTTTGAAGGGATCGACTTATTTAGTCGACATGTATTGTATATGGTTGGTCTCCCCCTGTCAAGAGAGAAGACGTAAATTTTACCACTGGATATATAACCTTGAGTGGGAAAATTCTACATAAATTATGATATCTCTGTTATCAGATTAGAATAACATACTATTATATTGTTCCCGAGTTTACAGGGTAAACGGAAATGCAAGTGATTGTTATTGGATTTGATTTATATCTCTCGAAATTTGATATTATAATTTATGTTTAATGTTTATAGATATGAATTCTGTACGTGTGCAGAATTATAGGCTTTGTATTAATTAAATTTGCATTTTGTTATAATGATAGTCATTATGTTGCTTATTTGTGCATAAAGGGATGACTGTGCACATATTTTTAGTCGCAGATTTTGCTTTGGCCAAACTTATAAGCGGAAGCGTCTCGTTTAGTTAATTATCTCTTAGTCCATGACTTTATTGTAAGACTTTATAATTACTCTTTTGTATTCTCTATGAAAGTGTCAAAATATTAGCCAATTGGTTTGAAACTCTTTGATTTTGAAAGGGTATTTAACTTGTCTGTATTTATATCAGATCTCCTTTCAACCATGTTTATTGTGAACACTTGCAATTTATTAATATTGTGAGAGGGTATGTGTGATATTAGGATTGGTCTCACGTGGAAAGTATTTAGTTAATTTCATGAATTTTCTGTAAGTTTACCTTTATATTTTCTTTTTTTTTATGTGATTTTTAGTTGTAATCTTATCTTTAATTAGCAATTAAAACAGGTTTTGGCATCTTTTAAAATAGATATAGGGGAGTTTTATTATTTAAACTTTTAAATATCCCTGTTTCATCAAAAATTGCGTACAGCATATAATATTGCGTAAGGAAAGAAGAGCAATAGTGTTCCCTTCTTATAGTATGAGCTATAATTAGTTCATATGGTTTATAACTTAAATAATTTATGGCATTATTATTAGTTGTGTTGTTGTTAGAGCTGTTCAAATCTAATTTGGTTAGCATTGTAATATATCTGTTAATCCTTTGTTGACAAGATGCATTGGTATTTGGGTTATATTATAGTTCTGAAGTTTAAAGAGTTCTGAAGTTTAAAGTTTTAAAGAAGTCTGAGTACAATATGCAAGAAAGAAAACTTAATCTTGTTTGTTTGAAATTTTCTTTGAGGATAGGCAATGGTTTTTGCTTAATTACTAGATTTTTTAAATAAAATCATTGATGGGTGAAATTGTGGCATATCACAATGTATACTGTTGCTGTGTTCTTAAATAAGAGCATTAAAGATATAGTTTTGTTCGTACAGATCCTAATCGATAGTTTTTGTCTGTATCACAATTATATACAAATTAGATGCACTTTTGCCACAGCATGGTTTGGGTACATGTTTCAGGCATTATTAAAGGCTGATGGGTTAAGTATCCGAGATGTGTTTCTTAGACTTAATGTTAACTGCAAGGTTACTTGGGAGTTATAATTCATAGGGTTTTCGAGATAATCAAAATTTAAATTCAAGCGATTCAATACTGTTTTCCCTTGCTTGCAAATGCAACGATAAGCTTGGTATCTTATCACCAGGAGTGATATAGTATTGTATGCTTATATAAAGATTAGATCAGGTGGTAAAAGTGGTTTGTGAGTTCTAATAATGCAGTTTATAATAAGACTATTACATAAAAGCTAGAGGTGGTACTAGCTTTATTTGACAGGGTTATTTTACATGTCAATGTGCTAGTTAATTCTACCAAAATTGGTCCAATTGCCAAACTTTCATAGTGTCCTCTAAGTTTCACCGTTGTGCTAGGATTGAGACAAAAGTTCATCCAACCCGAAGGTATAAGTGAGATCGAATGTGCTATTGGTTCATTTATGCCTATTGTTGTGAATATGCGCATAAAAAGTTTTTTTTTTGTAAAATCTGTAAGTCCATATATCTTTTGAAAACTGCTATGTTTGTTTCAATTTATACTGCAATAGACCTGTAAATCTAGAACCAAGGAAAAGTTACAACTTTTCAAGGTAAGTGAAATTTTCTCAAACTAAATTTTCTATCTTTTATGTGCGTATTCTCCACAACTTTCTTCAGAATATTCAAAATATATGTTCAGTAATTCTGACTTTCGTTTTTAGATAGTTCGATCAATTTAAGGATACTCCCTAAGTATACTGGGCTCCTGGGGTGGAGTGTACTATCCAGGTCATGTCCTTAATATATATTTTTGTTTAACAATTTTGTCTTGTCTGTCTTAGGGTGAGTTTTAGTGTAAAGTTTGCTTCACAAGTAATGATAGTCTTTAGACAAAGTCCTAGTGGTATTTTGGCACTGTTGATTGTTCAGGACTTTTTTTTTTTTTGTCTACATGTGAATGTATGAAGAGTTTAGAATTATGCCATAAAACATTAGCTATTTTACTATTCAAGTTTCTCTCTCTTTTTTTTTTGAAATAGTAGTGTGTGAAATTTTCAATCTTGATCATATACCTTAACCTAATTTTTACATCATCATCTATGGGTTCGATGAAGTTACTGTATTCAGGAGTTGATGAGACTGGAGTTTTATTTAGCATTAAGATGATAATCAGATTAAGATCACTCATGATATGTGAGTGCCCTGTTTGATAGCTGTATGAATTAAAGTGTATCTATCAGCTTAATAAGTTAATCAATGTAATAATTGATTTTGTGTTTCAGATTGGTATAAGAGTATTATTGGGTTGGCTACTAGTAACTAGAGTGATCTAATTAATAGCTGGCGTGTTTCGTGCTATGGCAAGTTGATCCAATTCGTCATCAGATTCGTCTACTTCTGGTAGCATAGGTAGTCCATATATGAATGATCCTGAGAAGTCAAAATCAACGACTACCTCTCTGACAATAGATTGGTCGCTGGACTCTATGTAACCAGTGATAACTGTGTTGGTGATAGTGTGATCGGAGTTGTTGATTATTAAAGCTCTGCCACTGAGTTGTCCATCATCATTGATAATGAGTTGTGTTTGTCCAGGTAAGATTTTGATTCCTGCATTTTCGTTTGAAATATGATCGTCGCTGAGGATTACTTGTGTTCCAGGTGCTAGGTTGAAAAAGTGGTTGATATTCATTACTATCACTTGGGTTTCTTTAGCTTTGATCTTTTTAACTACTCCTGTACAGAGCTGGAGCTCAAGTTCAGAACAGAAGATACTGCTCAGCGGTCCTTCAGGGTGAAGAATAGAATACAAACACGGTGCTAACCGGTATTTGTCTGTGACAGGCGTCCATGTTAGCTGTAGGCTTCTAATACCATTTAGTCCAATTATCATAGGTGCGACATCCTCATGGTTTTCAGCTACAATTGAGAAGGGAATTGGGTAATGACGGCTTGAGAATGATGTGGGGCGAATCATGAGAGTTACTTCTCTGGGTTCGGGGATCTTGTGATCTGCACGTGTAACTGGTAGATCATGACTTTCTTCCAGCTGATTTTCATCATCGTTCATTACTATGCCGAACAACTTGCTATAGTACCTGGCTGATATGATGTTTTTATCTGTTGCTGAGTCAAGTAAAGCTGTCATGCGTACATCATAGTCATATTTACAATCTATTTCTTCTGGCATACAACCAGAGCAATGAAGGTACAATTTTCTTTCCTCCTCCTTTGCTGGTGTAATGTTATCTCTTACTTGATCTTTAGGCTCATTGGGGACTATTTCTGCTGTGGCAGCTGTGATTCCACTGAGGTTACAATCTCTAGATGATTCCTCAGCATTGGCTTTAGCCCAGTCTTCATATGTTTGCCTGAAGACACCACTAGGTTTCACCTTACCACTATGGTATAATTCCATCATGGCTGGCCTTCCAGGACATAAGTGTCGAGAATGGTATAACTCTTTACCATATGTCTTATAACAGTTTGTACAGAAAGCTGATGTCAATACAGTTGGGTATAATCGCCCTGTATCATCACATAATAATCTACATCCATCAGATATGTCGTGAGAATATTGTCCACATGCTACACAGTAGCGTCCAGGTGATAACCTATAAGAAGCCTGATAATCCCGTTTGGTATTCCTCTGAGAATGCCTGTCCCTGTTATCCCTGTGATGAGGTTTGGGATTGGGTGACTTTGTAGCCATTTCTTTAACGATGGATTTTCTTCTATGATAATTTGAGATGGCCTCTATTTTGGCAATTTGTCTGTCTCTGTAGTTAGCTCTTCTCTCTTTAGATTTCGAAGTGTTGGTGGTGTGGATTCTCTTGTGTTCTATACTCGTTGTACAGTTTGTGCAGAGATGCCTTCCAACTTCAAGTGAACCACTCGTATTAGGTCTACCAAGTTGTATTGTGTTCAGTTTCTGCGAGAGTAGAAGTTCTTCTGCTGGTTCTGCTACTTTTGTCCGCCTGTGGGAAACAGTTTTCCATGAGTCTGATAAGTTAGCTTGTGTTGATAGTGAGGCCAGAGATATCGCATTCACCTCAGGGCTCATATTCCTCTTGTCAATTTGTTCTGATTCTTCTAAATTGGATATTTGTATTTCCTCATAAGCATCGGAGTCTCTAATGTCTGTATTAGCTGAAGGGGTGTTTATACCAGGTGTTGTCGAGCGTCCCCGACAAGGAGTGGTTTCCTTACCAGCTTCATCATCCTGCTGGCCTTGCTTGCGGGCAGATGACATGATAATAGTTGTAAAGTCTTAGAACTAATTGTAAGTTCTTTTAGATGCCAGTGGAATGTTGTACTATTTTTATGATAAAAATAGCGGAAGTTCGAGAGGATTACAAATAATGGGTATAGTTTAAAACAATCAAGAATCTGTTTAAGTTAACAATTCTTTGCTTTAACTTGTGTTTAGCTATAGATGGGTATGATATATGCTTCACCTATAGTTGTTTCTACGTCGTATATACGTACGTGTGAGCTTTTGATTGATATTCTAAAGATGTGCGCTAATGCACCCTTATCCTTAATTAGGCTCAACTGTAGAAACACTCCTACTTAACTTTTATATAGTTTTATTTATGGAGTCAATTTGAGCTAGTTAGCTATTCAAATTGGTTATTAAGTTAAGTAATGTTTGCAGCGGAGTTAATTTGGGTATGCTTATATACTATCGCAAATTAACTTTTAGTTTGCTCAGGAGTCGACTTTCCTAGCAAATTATGGTTGTCGAGAAAAAGAAACAGCAATTTATAATCCTTGTTGAACTCTTACTTCACTCTAAGGATATGTGTTTATAGCCTACGATCTACTTATTCCTGTAAGGCTATTATGAATATAACTTACTAAGGTTCACTCCCAAAGGATCGTCTATATTCTAATAATATTGCAACAATTTTGCCTGAATGTCAAAGATCTCGCCACCTCTTACTTATAGTTGTATTAGGGGTTTCCTTCCAATCCTATAACGTAATTTGCGCAAAATTGGGGCTTCACTTATGACTTCAATTCTTATAACTGTAGTGGGATATACAATTTAGATATACCTATATTTATATATGTAAAGATTGTTTTCAAAATTATCTGACCGGATGTAATCTAATTATAATTAGTAGTAATACAGTATTCAAGTGCAAGTTTACTCTGAGGAAGTGTGAGATCCTACACTAGGTGGCCAACCTATAATGTGGAGGTTGTCAATCAAACTTCAAAGGAGCCTATCAACTTTGAATTAAGCAATACTTATACTTTTTTTTCTGAAAACTAATCTGACTGATCTTAGTGCACTTTTTTTTTCTTATCTAAAAGTAATTTGTTAGGTTATAAAAATTCTGGGCTATATGTAGACACACTTTTATGTTACTTGGTTATAGTCTATGTGCTAGTAAGCCTAAGTAAACATACGTTTCTCGATATAAAATTTTATGATTCCGGATATTTAAAGACAGTAGGGTACTTTTCCGTAGTACTTCTGCTACTTCTTTTAGAGACGTCCTACTCTCCCAAGGTAGGCTGCTGCAACCTCCTGCTGCGTTTGGTGTATAGAACTTTGTCTCTTAAAGTGTGCTACTCAGTACATATAGGGCCTATATTGTTGACTATACTTTTATATCACTAATGGTCACTATCACTAGTAATTAACTTGTCTTCACTTTCACTGCTGAATCCTGGTGGTACATGAAATAGAAATGTTAGCATTAGCAAAGCAAGTAAAAATTTAGTTTTCATGTCCTACTTATTGTTGAGTGAACTGCTTATTATATTTATGTATGTGTTTGTAAGGAACATACAAACAAAAGATTTTCTAAGTTAAGATTGAATTAAAAACTTTCTAAGTCAAAATAAAATAGAATCACTCTAAGTCCAAAGTTGGAAAATTTTGACTAAGTCCAAAAAGTTTCTAATGAAATTATTCTAAGTACAAAATCAATAAATTTTGGCTTAGGAAAAAGAAATCTAAAATTATCTTAAGTACAAAAAGTTAGCAAATTTTGACTAAGTCAAAAAAAAATTTTCTTATTGAAATTATACTAAGTACAAAATTAGTGAATTTTGACTAAGTCCAAAATCTTTCAATGAAATTATGCTAAGTACAAAATTAGTGAATTTTGACTAAGTCCAAAACCTTTCAATGAAATTATGCTAAGTACAAGATTAGTGAATTTTGACTAAGTCCAAAACCTTTCAATGAAGTTATGCTAAGTACAAAATTAGTGAATTTTTCTTGAGACAAAAGAAATAGAATTACTCTAAGTCCAGACGTGGAATATTTTGTCCGAGATGAAATTTCCTAACAGTTCATTCACAAAGCTACTTTAGGGATTGCCTATAAGTCAAAAGAAATAGAATCACTCTAAGTCCACTATTGGAATATTTTGACTAAATGCAAATCTCGCTAAGTTAAGGATTTTAAAATTATAAAGTATTAGAGTGTTAGAATTATCCTTCACCAAAAGAAATAGAATCTCTCTAAGTCCATAATTGGAATATTTTGGCTAAGACAAAAATACTCTAAGACAAAATTTTCTTTTAAGTGTGGAAAGTGAAATTTGTTAATCTAGTTGGAAAAATCGTAATTATTACAAGTCCGAATTTTGGTAAATTTCCAACCAAGTTCACAATTTCATAGAAATTATTATAAGTCCAGAAATTCGAGATTCTCTGTAACAAAAGAAATAGAAACGGTGCTAAGTCCAAAAGTGGAATATTTTGCTCAGAGCCTCAGGAAGTCTCTGGAGTTATTTCTCTGATTGCATACAGCAATTTGTCTACACTTATATCATTCCAACCGATCGATGTTGAGAATATCTTTGAGACTTTGAAATATTTTGTTTAACTCAAAATTTTAGAGGCGATAGTTATTTTGATACATCCGCATATAAATCAGAATTGCATTAAGAATATAAGTCCTAGGCATGTATAAGTAAGTGCAAATCTCAGAAAATCGGTTCTAACGGCACCAAAGTATTAGTACAGTTTAACTTGAGTAAAAATGCTACAAGTTTGTAATAATCTTTTGGCCCTTTACTACGACTCAAGAGTACTAACTGCTTTCGGCATATTGTTTCAGAAACATGGCTCCAAAGACAATATGTATCCCAACTAACAGCGTTTCCCGTGTTCTATAGGATTTGCTCCTAAGTTTTCATTTAATAAGGCAGTTCAAAATGGTCCTTTACAAGTAGTATTTTGATAGCTTATAAATGAAAAGTTACTCCATGCTTGATTCTTAATAAGTTCTGGTTTAAGTATCAAAGATTCAAGTATTTCAACACTTAGAGAATTTCCGAATAAGTAGAAATCATACTAAGTCCGAAGATTTATATATATACTCCGCCACCTAGCACAACTCCCAAATTTCAAAATTCTGGCTAAGTCCAGAAATCAAAATTTTGCACATAGCTCAATCATAGATTATTCCAAATCAAGTGTTTTACTAAAGAGAGGCGGACATGGAGGTGCCGGTGTGCTGGTATTCTCTAGGGCCTCTAGAGTGTCAACCAGTGCGAGTGTCCTTATAGGGCGGCGACCAATGGCCACAAATATGCTAGCATTCTCTAGGGCCTCTAGAGTGTCAGCTAGTGCAACTGCTCGTACACGAGGCTCTCAATTGCATTTGTGTCGTGCCTTTCAGTCCCTATCTCTTCAAACGCCTCATAGTCCTAACCTTGCTCTCAAATAGTATCACAGGTTTTGGTAAATCCGATTTTGCCATAGCTACAATTATTCGATTTTGGTAAAAATACCTGCCTTAGGCGGTTCGGGTACGGTAAGGAAAAAAAAGAAAAAAAATTTATGAAGTAAAATTTTTCTAAGATACAACCGGTAAGTTGCACCATTGTGTGTGCGAATGGGGCGTTTGTCCATATTTAGGTATGGAGACCGCTCTTCTATGAGTACTACTAAAACCTAATTTTAATGCAATACACATAGACATTCTCATCGTCGGTTCGCTTGTTTAGAATGCTTAACCCTCTATTCCCACAAGTATAATACGAATTTGGTTGAGCTGGTGGAAGCTCAACAAAAGACCCACGCGAAGTATTATGTTGCTTTAACCTAAGAATAAATGGTTGGTTTTGATATTCGATCAGAATCATATAAGTATATTAAGTATTAAGGAAGGAAAATGTTTTTATAAAGTGTATTTATATCACAAGTGCATAAGTTAAGTATGGAAATATTTACAGGATAAGTGTTAAAATTATAAGTAGAGTAGGACAGAAATGTGCCCTAAGTCCCAAGCAGTGAATTGTGCTAAGTGTTAGAGTTCTAACATAAGGCCTGAGCTCAATTCATGCTAAGTACTAAGGGGCCTAAATTTAAACTACAATGCATGCCAAACAACTAAGTCATTACCTTTTAAAGCCAGGAAGAGAAGTTGATGGTAGGAGAGTTAGTAAATAACTGAATAAATTCAAGAGGTACATGCTATAACATTAGCTCTGGACCAGGATTTTAGTGTTTGTCTGTGCAATTAAATATCTGTGTGTTAATATGTGACGTAAATCAGGCATGGTTGTAGGCATACATATATGTACTGGTTGTTTATATGATTACATTAACTATAAACATAATATCTTTAATAAACATATACTATTAGCAAATCACATACAGATTACCATGAATAGGCTGTCGTCACCCGTATTTGGTGTCATATAGGTAGAGACAGGCCTATGAATGCATAAATTGATACAAATAATGCCTTGGGCCTAGCTAAAGTAATTGTGTCTTGCCCCTGAGTGCTACTAGTTAATTGCAGGGCACGTGTCAATCAAAGGTTCATAATATGATCTATAAAGTGTTGATTTTATATCAAGCGTAGATAGATAGTTGTGGATGCGAAGCATTTCTGTAAAAGTCTCATATGTACGTTCAAAGAATTTGAAAATTGAGGATCGCATCTCCAAAAGTTGCATACCATATTACAGTGCTGCCCTTAGAGTTAAAGCTGTTTTTTTGGGGTTTTTGTATTTGATAGATTTAAAGCTCCCCTTTTATTTTCAAATCAGTTTTGAGTTGAAAAATTATATTAAGATAAAACCCGAACCGTGATTTAAACAAAAGAAAGAAAAATATTAATTTTAGACACCTTGACTTTAGAAAAACGTTTGATTTTAACTTGATTTTTCTGCTCATTTTTATAATGATCTATAGAATAATAGCGGTTAAGACCCTAGCATCTAGGGAATCTTGATTCGAAGGGGTCGAGTGTGACTAAAATAGCTTTAAACCTTCCCTAGATCTAAATATGAAAATAGAATAGCCTAAAACCATCACAGGATGTATATGAATCTTACCTATGTTGGTTCAGTAGTTATTGAGATCTTAAGCTTCATATATGCATGTATAGAAACAAAACATTGAAGATGCTACTCGGCACCTTGCGTCTAATTTGAAAATTGCTGGTAACATATAAATATACAAAATCATTAATACTATGGAGGGAGGAAATGAATACGCGTAAGAAAAATTACAACCCATTTTTCCTTCTTATTTAAAAGCTTAGAGGAAGAATTCTATAAAAGAATTGGAGAGAATCTTCCATTGTTCTATCTCTGCATCCTTACCTATTATGCAACAATTAGTAAAAGTTTTTACAGCTACAGTTTTTTTTATCCTGTATTTGATAAATTTCAACAACTTTGTAGACGCTCGTAAATTTTGTTGGACCATGTTCACTTCGAGATTAGTTTTGGCATTTTGTATTTGTACTAGTGGTTGCGCCTTGTCTTTTGTATTTGTCTTGTATTTGAAAGAGTAGAAAAGAGCAGAAAAATAGCCTTAAGACTCTATATAATATTTACAATTTTACCGAAGTATATGGATTCTATAAGTACATGCCTAAGTTGACATGATAATGACACAATTTTGCATCTTTATGTCATGCATGTAAAATGCCTTAAGTCTACTGCATTTTTTATGTTAGGCTGATGGAATTAGATTCGAACCCGTCACCAATCCGACAACGAACAGATGCGCCAGAGTCGCAAGAATTATTTACTCTTTTAGTTCCTAAGGTCATGTCCGACTCATGATGAATGATTGAAATCACCCCCTCCCCCCTTCCATAAATAGACTTGATCCATTTTGTTTAATGTTACAAGTTTATTTAATGTAGACAGAAAAATAAAATTAAATACAGCAGAAACTTTATTTTCCATCATCTGAATGTCAAATCAAGAAAAAAAACAAGGATGGCAACATTAATAAGCAGTGAAGAACAAAAATACGTTAGAAATTAATATATAATTGTTTTTAAGGTTATATATTCGTATATAAATAGCCATGTAGCTTAATTGCTGAATGATATTTGGTTCTGTAATTATTTAGGACGTTTTATTTTATATTCATCCAAGGAATTCTAGATGTTTGTCAAAGGAGAATTTTCTCGGCTGCTATTCAATATATGTGGCTGATGAAGATTACCTTCTATTCTTGTCTTTACAAATTAAGTTAAAAGGTTGATAGATTTTGTTTACCGATGCATATCTAAACTTTAAATCACCCTTTCTGTCGGTCTAGTGGAAGTACTCTAGAATATATAAAATATGTCTTTTTTTCCTCGCTTTTGTGTGAAGATCCATATTTACTGTACAACCTTTTATGACCGTCAGTCTGTCTGTCATGTCACTTTTTCTTTAATTTGTTTGGCTCTTCTTATTTTATCAAATAAGAGCTTGGCTTCTTATCTAAATTCTTGTTTTGTCTTCATAGGGCAATTTTATGTTAACTTTTATTTATATTTTTTGAATGGACACCTACGTTCTAATTCATTTAATTATACCTTTCCAACTTAAAAACTTTAATATGTAAAATATTAATATACATTAATCTTTTTCATTCATAGTTTTATATTCTTTTGTACAGTTTTCTTGTCATTGTCAAGGAGAGATAATTCACCTTAAAAAAATTGTTTGGCCCCAAATATTATCATAAAATAATCATTATTAGAATAAAACAAGGTAAAAATGATCTTTATGTTTCTTCTAGGCTCAAAATTTACATGAAAATGGTTCTAAACAATAATAAAAAACTATTCATAGAATTTGTTCACGATGCCTACCTAAACTAGATGCGATTTTTTACAGTACATGCACTCAGCACTGTATTTTTAGGTCTTTCTTCAGTTTTAACAACATTTTAAGAAGGGGTTTAATAACTAAAATGTAAAAAATATTCTTAAAACCAAATATTAAACTTTTGGAAGCATTATTTTATTTGTTATTTGCCTCAACTTTTGAACTTGGTGGTTATCTCGGTCTGCAGAGTGTCTGTCATAAAATAATCTTATATTTTTTATCCTAATGGTCAAAAACAAAGAATATTCAACCTTCTCTCTTTATTTACTCGTCGGCGCAATGATGTCCAAAAAAACATACATATAACAGATAAATGATTCCTAAAATATTTTTTTACTTTTTAATATCAAATTCTCAACACTATTGCTAAAAAGTTATATAAAAAGGAAAATTTTAGATTAGTTTTGATCAAATTTGAAGTTGTTTTGTTTATCTTTCACAAACTAATTTGTCAAACATTTTCTACAATTTTTACAGAAGAAATTTAGCAACTTTTAGAAATATTTTGTGAACAAGGACAACTACATCAAATAGCAATGAAGCTTTTTTAAAAGGAAAATTTAAAAATAATACTTGTTAACGGTATTATATCTAGTAATTCAGGAATAAGGTATAGTTAACTAGCAAAATAAATAAAACAAAAACGGTTTAACTTCTGTTTGTAAGCATAAAATCCCAACAGATCTGTAGATACTTGTAAGTTGTATTTTTCACTGGAATTTTACGCTTAGAAACAGAAGTTAAAACGAATTTTTCGAGAGAGTTGACTATGAAAAGGGGTATTTTTTTATTGTAACAATCTAATCAGTTACTAATATTCTAACTAACCCTATAATTTTACTTTTAAATGACAAAATAAATTGAAATTTCTATCATAAGTGCTGGAAAACTTTAAAAAAGGCTCAAAATTTTAGGTATTGGGTCTAGTTGTGGCAGTCTTTCAGCAGTTAGAGTGGTTTATTTATTTACCTTTAAATTAGCTACTGAAAGAATTACCAATTTTAACCAATGAGAACCAGTGATTATATGACATTTAAAAAAATTAATTATAGAAAGACAGGACAAAGAGTATTTTCATGTAAAAAACAGGTAACAGGTTTAGCTGGGTATATCCTTGTTATAAGTCAACATAATATCACCAGGTTTAGCTGGGAATATCCTTGTTATAAGTCAACATAATACCACCAGGTTTAGCTGGGTATATCCTAGTTATAAGTCAACATAATATCACCAGGTTTAGCTGGGTATATCCTTGTTATAAGTCAACATAATACCACCAGGTTTAGCTAGGTATATCCTAGTTATAAGTCAACATAATACCACCAGGTTTAGCTGGGTATATCCTTGTTATAAGTCAACATAATACCACCAGGTTTAGCTAGGTATATCCTAGTTATAAGTCAACATAATACCAACAGGTTTAGCTGGGTACATCTTTGTTACCCATTATCTTTGTAATGAAGAGAACATGTTATAAGTCAACAACTGATATATTATCTTACAAGCTTACATAATAACACACACACAAACATAAACACACACACACAGACATACACATAGATACTTTACTTTACCCAAAAATAAAACATTTCACTTACAAAAGTCTATCTATTTGTGTTTTAGTAAGATACTACAATAAACAAGAAGGTATTTTTATTTGAGTTTGATATTGCTCCAATTAACTCCACTATTATTTCATAACTTGGATTTTTGTTAATTAATACCCTGACCTATGAGCTCTTCTGTACAAAGATGCTGTGAGTATTGGTGCAAAAAATGGGGACAAATTTAAATTGATTTGACGGGGCTGATTATTTACGTCACAAGTGAGGGGAAAGAAAAGGGAAGGAGGAAAGAACCCTTTAGAAAAGAGGTGGGGGTATGACGTCACACGCAAAAACAATTTAAAATTTGTCCCCATTTTTTGCACCAATACTCACAGCATCCTGTACAAATAACTTTTTTTCAGTCTGACTGTAATGCTGCAAGTGATTTCATTGGCTGCTAAAGTGACAAGCAGTTGTTTTAACTTTGATATTGCTTCCCTATACATGAAACTTATTTCTATGGATTCTACTTTTTGATGAAAATGAATATCTGGTATAAAATAGTTGTATAAAGGGAAGGTAAAACCTTGGATTAAGAGTTAATACCTTCAACAATGGACAATATATTACATCTTATCTTTTTATACATTCTTATATAAAACATATCATAAAACCATGTCTGTCTGTCTGTCCGTCTGTCTGTATATCTATTGGAATATTAAGATCTTCTTAACCCCTACACAGATTAGGTTCTGCTTTTTAGAGAATAAACATATCAGTCCTCTCTTGGATTTCAAAATTTTTTTTGGGGAGTAATGTTACTATCCATCTTTCTTTCTACGGTAGAAAATATATTTATATCGCAACAATTGTTTCTTAGATAAAACGTTCTAGAAAAAAATACCCCAACTCCAATTTAAAAAAAATTGAAATTAGAATTGTAAGTGGCTAGTTTTATGAACAAAGAATAAGTAAACGTTTTGAAATTATTACATTAAATATGTAGAAAATGGATAATTTGTAAAACACAATGGTTATATCTAAATAAAATCCAGATTGGTATAAATATTTTGTGGATTTGTTATAATAATATTGCAGTTTGCATTTTATGTTCAAATTTTGTACCATCCTTTCTTCTGTTAGTGGGTCAACAAATCTACTCCCTACGTCCTTGCAGCTTTTTTATGAGAAAGAAAATATATGACGAAAGGAATAAGTCAGGGGTCTTGACAAATAAGACAATGGACGATGAATTATTATATCCCCAATGATATATCTAAGTCTAACCCTAAGAATATATCCCAAAATTACACCATTGGCAGATCAAAACTATTGGATGAAAAGTTTTGACTTATCTAGTTTTAACCAACCAATCAAAATTCAATTAAAAGTCCCAATGTTTTTGAGCCAACGAATAAGAGATTTTTAAAAATTTGGGTACTTGTGTAACTAATTGTCTAAATTAAAAAATGTTGGTGTAGGGATGTAAATGTCCTTTAATTGCTAATAAGGGAATAATACCTAAAATTTTGCATATTTATTGGCAATACTGCAAATATGTAATCCTATGTAACTTACATTCATCATAAAAATGCCTCTACTAGTTTAAGTAGCTCAGCTTCTAAATAACTGGGGTCTATAGGGATAAGACAATTTTGATAATTATACATTACCAATTATGATACAAAAAATTACCCCTAATGTAGATTAAGATTAGTGGTTAAAACCAATCAAAATTCACTATAGTCCCCAAAGTTGTAAAGCCAACGAATAAGAAAGCGGTATTATAAAACTTTGGGGACTAGTGAAATAAACAGCCAATTATCAGGTTTGATTTTGTAATTGAATGCTGTCATTTAAGTTTGATATCGCCTCTATAAGTAGCAGACAGGGAGGAGACATTGAACTGTAAATCACACTGATACCCAGAGTTTTTTTTAACAATTTTATCTTCTTCATTGGCTCAAAAACTTCTGATTAGGTAGTCCCAAAACTAGCAGTGCCCAAACTTGTCTATCAATAAACTAAATCTAATACAGAAAGGGTTATTTTATTTAACATAATTTGGGATGTATTTTAACATTTCTACATTTTATTAATTCTGTAGATAGCTGTATTTCAGCAACTAAAGAAAATTATAATTTTTAAATCTTTGTATTACACATTGTATAAATACTTTTTTTAACTATTTTTAAAAGCGAAGCTTTTCTATAATTAGGGTCGGTCCGTCCGTACGTCCGTCCGTCCGTCCGTCCGTCCGTCCGTCTGTACGTCCGTCCGAGATAGATAGCTTTTATTCGTTAATTTAGGCATGTTAGAATTGTCCTATCGATTTCAAACTTTGCATGATGATTCCTTTAGTAGTTAGGTACGATTTAGAAAGCGTAGCAACTCTATAATCATTACCAGAATGTCCGTACGTCCATTTTAAACATGTTGATTTTTCTACTTTTTTAAAAGCAAATTTTTATGTGAACTAATTATCCGTTTGATCTGATTTTTGGTATATTGATTCCTGTGACAACAAAGAACAATATTATAAGCGAAGCAACTCTATAATCAAGTCCTAAAAATGTAAGTATGTCCATAAACATTATCCTGTATCAAGCAGTTTTTCAACAAATTTACATACAATTTTGCGTCGACTCTTATACTTTTATATTCTGATTATTCAGTTCAGACACTATACAGGTGTTAATGTCCGTTTGTCCTACCGTTTCAGTGCTTCGCTTTTATGGATGTTGTCATCCTTGTTATACAGGTATCTACTGTAGCTTAAAAGTTTTAACATTGGCCAAACTTTTATACAAACTTTAATATTATTTCAATGTTTGCATTTAAAAAAGGCAATGACAATGCATTATATGTTTCCTAGTGGTTTCACTAAAAGCCTCTAGGGGACTTTATTAACTACTAGCGGCTAAGCCCCTAGAGGCAATTAAGGGGGGGAGGGGGCGTAGGTGAGTTGATCCCAACTTTCAACTGTAATTTTAAATAGAAAAAGTTTAGGAGGGTCATTTTTTAAATAGATTTATCTTGGGTAGGTAGTGGAATCCTCCACGGCATTATTAGAAGCTACGATATATAGGAGAACCAAGACGGTTCTGTGGTTTGCAAGATCCTAAAATATACACACACAGACAGAACAGAAGGCATATCCATACCTGAAAATAAGTTTATTAAAGTGCAATGAACTTTAAAAAAAAACATGATGACACACACACAGACAGTCAGACACACACACAGAGACAGTCATACACACACACACAGACAGTCAGACACACACACACAGACAGTCATACACACACACACAGACAGTCAGACACACACACAGACAGTCAGACACACACACAGAGACAGTCATACACACACACACAGACAGTCAGACACACACACAGACAGTCAGACACACACACAGACAGTCAGACACACACACAGACAGTCAGACACAAAGACATATCGCTACTTTTAAAAAACTTTATGTTTTCTAGTTTTCTGTAACAATTAGATATAGCATGATGAGCGTAGCAACTTTATAATTTATAGAAAAGTTTAAGATTTTGTATGCAGAATTTGTATTATACAATTATTCTACCTAATTTGATTTATGAGATGGTAATTTCAATCCCTGGGCGTTAACATCTGATTTGTTTATCCTGCATTAATAAATATTTTCGTTCTTGTTTGCTCTGGTTGTTTCGGTTAATTTTACCATATCTAAACTACACTACAAAAGTTGTGAAAAAATGTATGAAATAAAAGTTTTTTAATTTTCTATCTGGTCCTCCAAATCTGTGGATCAAACTTTTTCACTTTAATTCAGTTTTATAGTAGGAATACGAGGCTAGGACAATGGAAAAATAAATTAATCTTATGTGTGAATAAGGTATATTGGTATCTTTACATTTTGTTCAGATTTTCACAAAAAAACAATAAGGCAATACCAAAGTAAAGTTGGCTTAAAGCCAAAATTTAAACCAACATGGCTAACTAACTAGCATAAGACTAAGTTTCTGAAACCAATTTTTTTTATTTCGTTCTAAACTAATCAACTTTTATAGAACTAATCAGAAATGTTTTCACTTTGGATTTCACTATTGACAATATGGATCGGAGACTCTAAAAATACACTGAATATCTCAGTCACAGCTACAGAAGTAAATTTGTATTCAGCCGTTGCCGACCCCAGGAAATAAATAAAAATAAATTTGAATAATTTTGTAAAGATTTGTTTTACCAAATGTGGAGTGGAGTAATTCTCAGAAACTTTTCAATCTTAATTCAGAGAAATTATTCAGGAATACAGGAATAGAAGAGGGGTTAAATTGGGGGAAAATATAACGCAACATTATCATTAAGAGCCAGGAATGGAGGCCGGGGACAAGTTGGAAATTACAATGGTACCCAAAGTTACCACTACGTTATCTTATTTGTTGGCTTGAAAACCGTTGAGTACTTTAATTGTAAACACTCCTTTCCCCAACCACTTTTTAACGTCCCTGAATCAATACGCCTGAACTGTTGTTGTTTCCCTTTTTACTTTTATTGCCTTATCCTGCATCCCTGGTAAATTCATATATTACATTTCTGAAACCAAGAATTGTGAAATTTAATATTCAGAAGTGAATAATTAATTATAAAGAACTTTTGTTCGTAAATTTAGATAAATTTATATCAGGATTTTTTAAAAACCAATTTTGTTCAGACTTTTAGAAGAATAACCTAAACAATCTGAAATATAAAAATCTAAAATAAAAGAATAGGATGGTGGTTTTAAATATATTGAAATTCAAATATCTCATTCAAATACTGAACCTTAGCAACCGCATACTATCACATCTGCAATTTTGTTTTTATTGCCAAAAAAAAACAATGGCCAATAATCAGACTGTGTTATTGTAATTCTTATATTTAAAAGTATCAGGATCTAACTGTCTGTGTGTTCTACCAACCCCTGAACTGATATGGTTTTCCGGCGTTACCCTCTTAGGAAAATTTTTATCAATTTTAAAAATTTTGTTACCCCCCCCCCCCCCCAACAGAGTTAGAATTCAATCTAAGTCTTTGCCTTTTTGCCTTGCCGGTAACTTTTCCTCCTTGCCTCGACATGATAAAAACAACTAATGAGTGTTGAGTAGTAGGGGGGGATTGTGTGTAAATGGGAAGAAAATGGGAAGGCGGAAAAGGTTTAAATTGTGCGCGCTATTGATGAGAGATGTTTTTTTGTCGGGTGGGTACTCAAATTTTCAAAATTTCAAAAAACCTTTAGGTTAGGTTAGATATAGGCTAGGGAGCCGAGTGCTGCGGCCACAGATTTTTGATGTCGGGGATACTCTAATTTTCTAAATTTCAAAAAACTGTTTTAGGTTAGGTTATAGGCCTGGGAGCCGAGCGCTGCGGCCACAGATGTTTGTTGTCGGGGGTTCTCTAATTTTCAAAATTTCAAAAAACTATTTTAGGTTAGGTTATAGGCTAGGGAGCTGAGCACTGCGGCCACAGATGCTCGATGTCGTGGGTACTCTAATTTTCAAAATTTCAAAAAACTATTTTAGGTTAGGTTAGGTTAGGTTATAGGCTAGGGAGCCAAGCGCTGCTGTCACAGATGTTCGTTGTCGGGGGTACTCTAATTTTCTAAATTTCAAAAAACTATTTTAGGTTAGGTTAGGTTATAGGCTAGGGAGCCGAGCGCTGCAGCTACAGATGCTTGATGTCGTGGGTACTCTAATTTTCAAAATTTCAAAAACTATTTTAGGTTAGGTTAGGTTAGGTTATAGGCTAGGGAGCCGAGCGCTGCAGCCACATATGTTCGTTGAATATTCACGGCAAATATTTTGGTAAACTTCTTGGCTAAAGAGTGTTAGTAAACTGTAAGGGCGTAACTGTGTAATTTATATTTATATTAGCTATGTGTACCATACTCTTTCTTAATTGTGTAAAGGAGTGCGCTCACTCCAATTCTAACCAATGAGGGTGCGAGAATGAGAGTGACTGTTATTGGTTAGATTTTATTAGCGAATACCAGAGCAAACTGTTTTTTAGCTGCATATATAAAAGCGGAATAAAAGTCTTCAATGCCAGTCTTCCTTTGGCTTGTGGTGAAGAACTGTGTTTCTTAACCGGTTGCCATAGTAGACTAATGAGGACGAGGCTCATGTCTTGCTCTCTATATACACTCCCTCCCACCCCTCCCTTCCTTCCTGTCCAACATAATAAATTTTTACATATAATATTATTTTGTTGTCGGGGAACATTATTTTTCTTTAAAATTTAAATTAAAAATTGAGTGTCAGCTCTCATCCCTCCAAGTGCCCCTAGAGACTTCTAGAGACGTATGCATTAGTAGTTTATATAGATCATTTGATATTGTGATAAATATGTGGAATTGAATGCACACATATTCTAATATCTGCAAATATTTTATAAGAAAAGAAAATGTGTGCAATTAATTTCGCAAAAATAATTAAGCGAGCAAATATTACATTTCTACACACAAAAAAAAGATAATAACAAAAGTATTTTAATTTACACAGTAAAAGCAAAGTTAATCTACAATCCATTCATCCTTCCATTATCTACTTAAAACTGTTTCAAGCAGACTCTCAAAAAAAGAGAAAGATGTCTATTATCCAAAGTTACTGCATATTTGCGGAAGTAAATGAATAACCCATAAGTAGGTAGGAGTAGGGTATTTGATCGTGATATGAATATATGTACATTGTATATACATATTTAAACTAAATCTATCGCTTAAAGATATTTTAGAATAATTCTAAGAAAAATCTTGAATCAACACATAAATTTTATATACGATTGCTTATTGACATTTTCTGCCTTATGCAAAATATTTAGTTAAGGGGGGGGGGGGAGAAGGCGCAGGTGGTTTTAAATGCCAAATTTAGTCCCTTTGAAATCGAAGTGATCCGGGGAGAGGAGGGCAATGTCAGTATGGTATGATTTATTTTGTCCTCTTTTAAAAGTACGTACAGACAATGCTTAATAATTTTACATACAATATGAGGAAGATATATTTATTTTCCAATGTCCTCTCCCTCTCTGCTTATATATTAAACTTTACTCTTTTTCACATTTCCTCCGAAATTTTATCTTAAAATTCAACATTTCCTTATACAATATTTAGTTACAAATTGAACCAATAAATCTTTTTTATTCAGGATGACAACACTCTTTTTATCATGTCTCTAGGATGTAGTACAATTTTGGAATAATCCATTATACAGTGTGTTTTTTTTATGAGAACTTTTTTGAAAGCAATTTTACTTATAAATACCAGATTTTAATGATTAATGACTTAATTTCTTCGTTTTTTAATGCAATTAATAGAACAACAAAAAATATTTCAGTTTTTATTTAAAAAGTACAGTAAAATCTAAAATTCAAAACTTAGGTGTCAACATCTAAAAATGGTTTTAGCGCATTTTTCTTATGCTCAAATATTCAACCTTTTGCAAGAATGGCTACAAAACACTTCAAAGTTTAGATATAAAGCTAAAAATGTAAACAGATACTATTAGGGACATGTACTAGAACATATCGAAGTTTGAAGGTCATATCTCAACCAGGGAGGGAGTACTAGCCCCCCAAAGTCGACTACAGAAAATCCATTTTTTTTCTTAGAAGATTTAGGCATAAGAAAAATGCGCTAAAACCATGTTTAGATGTTGACACCTAAGTTTTGAATTTTAGATTTTACTGTACTTTTTAAATGAAAACTGAAATATTTTTTTGGTGTTTTATTAATTGCATTAAAAAACGAAAAAAATAAGCCATTAATCATCAAATTCTGATAACTATAAGTGGGGTAAAATTGCTTTCAAAAAAGTTCTCATAAAAAAAACCACACTGTATTACCAAAGCACAATGGGTTAAAAAAAATACTATATATAAATTTGCCAGCTATTAACTCGACTTTTGTTTATTGGAGTTAAATGCTTTCCCCCCTTGTTTATCGTCCACCTAATAAATTAGAACCCACCTTTTAAAAAGCGTTGCTTTTCTATAATTAGGGTCAGACCGTCCGTCCGTAACGGATAGCTCTTTTCGTTAATTTAGGCATGTTAGAATTGTCCTATCGATTTCAAACTTTGCATATGATTCCTATAGGAGTTTAAAAAGTTATAGTTATAGTTAGTGTTATAGTACTAGTTAGAAGGCGAAGCAACTCTATATTCGTTACCAGAAAGTCCGTACGTCCATTTTAAACATATTGTTTTTTTTTTAACATTTTTAACAACAAATTTTTTATGTGATAAAATTATCCTAATGGTATGATTTTTGGAATACTGATTTCTAGGACTACAAAGTTTAAATGTGCTTAGAAAATGTTAAGATTTGATAATCAGATAAGAATTTTTTACGTTCACACTCCCTTTAATAGAGGAGTTACTAGTTTTAAAAATCCAGCAAGTTAATTGAATTTTTGACCAAGAAATTGTCCAAATTAATAGTTATTTATCATATTTTCGTAATATTGTGAATGCTAGAAAGGGTATTAAAATTATTTCAACAATTTTGGTCATGTGATCAAAATTTGAATTTTCCTTCTACTATTGCCCCCTCTGGGGGCAAAGTAGGTGGAAATTTAAATTTTTGTCACTTGACCTTAATATTGGTGAAATAATTTTGAATGACCTTTCTTGTATAAGCAATATTAATAAAATATGATACTTGGTTTTGTCTCATTCTCTATCTTTTTCTTAAATTCAAAAAAGTCTATCAAAAAAATTACATCATCTAAGGGTGAACAATAAATATCTCTGTCTATTTTTCTCTATATTTCTTCCCCCTCCCCCCTCCCTCACTTTTCTGTCTATTTCCTTCTCTCTCTCCTCCTCTTTTGTACGTTCATTTATACAATAGAGATAACCTAGAGACAGCACAAGGGAATTTTGTTTACATTATGTATCAGCTATAAATTTTTGAATATCTTAGGTTAAAGCTTTCCTTGGGTGAAATATTTGAAGAAAATATTTCTTCCATCATATAATGTGAAGCGTATGACACAACATATAATAAGTTAGTTATAAATAATTTAATTATAACTTATAATAAAGTTATTTTTCTAAAAATTATATCATTGCATAATTTAGTTGCAAATAATGTTGCCTATAGGGCTGTATTTCATATACAACAAAAAGTGAACAAAGGTTTCTTTTTAAGAAAAAAATGGGGTCAGATTGACCATCTATGTCCAATGTTTATACCCACATCAAATATTAAATTATAACAATGTACAGTAGAGTGGACCAATTTTGGACATTAAATTTGTAATCAACATCTACAGTTTAAACGTCATATAAGAAACCTAAATATAAAAAATTGATTTTGTCATTGAGAAGAAATGGGGGGAAGGTGTTTCCATGCATTAAAAATTTTAGAAGTTTATTCTGGAGGTGCAACTTTTTTTCTTTCAAAGTATTGCTTTATGCATCTTTTTGAATTTGTCTTGTTGATTAATATAAGAATATCAAATTGGTTTTAAAAAATATTCATCCAAGCATGAAAAATCTTAAATTAAATGTAAAATCTCTTGGTTTTTAAATTTATTTATGGATTTTTCTTGCTAGGATCAATAGTTTTAAAAACAGATTTTTTATTCTTATTCTACTCTTCAAGACAAAATTGGGAAGGTGCATAAAGCTATACTTTGAAAGAAAAATAATTGCCCCCCCCCAAAAAAAAAAAAAAAATTCTCCCCACAAGTGTCTTTCTAAAAGTTTACATGCATCAGCGAGCCTCCCCATTATTCAAAATATTTTCTTTTCATTTTTTGGTCTCTTATATGATGTTCAGACAGAAAGTGTATGTAGCACATTTAAAATTAGAAAATCATTGAAAATCAAGCCACTCTAATGTACAGCATTTATTTCTTCAATTCCACAGTACAAAATTATTCCTGTATTTAAATTTAACATATCATATAGGAAAAAATATTCTTGTATTTAAAATTAAAAATCATGTTGGAATTTTGTTTACAATTTTTAAATTTTTTAATAATGTACAGCAAATTATTTCCTTTTTATCTCATGTTTTGAAATTTATAAGATAGTTAGAATAAATTACAGAAATAATGAAAGATTTAAAGAAGAGAGCGTCAGGGGGGGGGGGTCGAGGGGGGTTTCCCCCCTCAGGAGAGGGGGGGTTGAGGGGGGTCTCCCCCCTCAGAAAAAGCTTGGGCTTAAATCTTCAACAAATAAAGAAAACAAAATTATTTTAAAAATTTCTTTTTTATGTTAAATATTATTATTTTTGTGACACTTGATTTTGAATGACAAAAAATGTTGAAATAAATATTACCCACTGTATGAAATGTTAAATTAGAAATCAATAATGATGTTGGAAAATTTATTCTCATTTTATACTCTGAAAAAAGGAATTGACAAAAAATAATAATTTTTATTCCAAACTTTTAAAACAGCATGCCTATTTCTTATTGGTTGACACTCAAATTAAAATAAAATAATGAATATTATTTCAAGACCAGAAATAAATTTGAAATAAATAATTTTCTTTCCCCTATATTTTTTATTCCAAAATGCCAAGAATTAATTTTGAAATAAAATAATTTTCTTTCCAATATTTTTATTCCTTTTTCTTATTGGACGTCATTTTGTGTCCAATGAGAGACTAGTGTTTAAATATTTTAAAGCTTATTACAGCATTTATTTTGAATATGATATTAGCAACATTCTCACATTAAATGTGATAAAAATATTTACTTATTATTTGAAGAGATTGTTTTTGTCTCTTTAAACATATATGCTACTTAATGTAATGAATATTATAGATGTATCCAAGTCAACCTCGACCACCTTTTTATGTCATTTAGTCGACATAAAGAATTATATTTTATGTCTTAAATTATTTTCCTTAAATTCTTTACTACTGGTTGACATCATTTCACTTGGTAACTATTTTTCAAATTCTTTTCCAAAGTTTCTGTCAAAATGTTACATATCTATATTGAACAACTTTAAACCCCTTAAAATGTAATTTTTTTCATCTCAAGACTAGAATTAAGACTCGGCAGTTATTTTTAGCTCGTTGCAGTTGTAAATGTTAAAGTGTAGCTCCAAGGAAATCAGACATACCAACTGTCAACAGCCTCGTTTAGAGCATTCCTTTAACTATTAACGTTTCGCATATGACATATGAAGTAAGGCAAGGGGTACAATTTTAATCGTTTTAAGATATCCTGAGACTTCAACTAATCAATTCTTGAACGACAAGAAGAAACCCAAAGTTGAAAGAGTTGAGGTACTGTAAGTCTACTTGCAATTAATTTGATTTAACTTGTTTCTTTCTTGCAAAGTACCGGTTGAGCATTATTATTCTCCCCCTATTTTTAAAATAAATTGAAAATAAGGGAATGGTGGGGGGGGGGGATTTTCCCCCTATACCTAACCCAAGCGGGGGTAGGCTTATCCCTGTGGGCCCATCCAGTACCCAGTGTAACCTAACATATTTTTACCTAAAGTAATAAACAAGCATATGAAAAACACTCTTTCCCCCTTATTTTCAATTTATTCAAAAAAGGTATGTTGGGGAGGGGGTTAAGTGCTCAAACAGTTACTTTCACAGAAGGCACTTCTAACTCTCGTATTTGTGTTGTAGAACCTTGTGCTACAAGTCCGAGTCTTTTTAATTTTAAATGAACATCACAACAAATTGAAAAGTTTGGCAAGATCAAGAGGGGCCAGGGATTGAGGAATTATTGTATTTTTGTAGATATGCAATGCATTTCTTTTAGATTTCTCATCGCTGACTGGCTCGCTTATACTTCCGTAAATAAGTATAATATGCTTTATCAGAGAAGAAAAAGAAAAGTTTATCATTTTCAATAGAAAAACTATTTATTATTATCAGAGAAATTGCAGCCAAACAAACCTTTCAGGAACTAGGAAAGATTTTTTTAGATAGAGAGGCTTTTTTACATTGTTGTTTATAAGGGTAGTTATTCTTACCTTAAAACCTGAAAATAGCCTTAAACTCCCATTTATATGATAACTGGTCATCAATTTTTTTTCTGAGAATTTTGATAACAAATATTAAGTGCTTTACTTAGTTCAAGGCGACGCTTAAACGTAATTATACTTTTGTAGTTTGTTGTTAACTGTTTCCTTATGCAGACAATAAAACTAAAAATAAAAGGGGACGCTATTGCTTTGTTGGCCCCGACAGGCCGAAGGCCTAAACCAACATGGAGATATGTGCAAGTAAATGTTAACAAACTAAATGTAATCCACATTAAATAAATTTCTGACTAAATACGATTTGTAAAAGTATAAACTCAGAGATGGCTAGGGCAAGTTATAAAAAAAGGTAACCTAAGATCTCCTAAGGTGGCTCTATAAACACTGGAGCTAGAGACCTGAGAATGGGCGGAGAATCCCGGAGCCTGATAGGATTGGAGCAAATGAAGGAAAGATTTTAAGACAGAACAACTTGGAGGATCTTTGTTTCCTATGATACAACTACGATCATTTTAAACAAGTAAAATTTAATTCAAATCATTCAGATTGCAGAGAGCATAAAGTATAATTCTAGCTCATACTGTATGACTTACATGATATTAGTACTAAATTACTAAATGCATGTTGGTGTTAGTTAGATACACAAACAGATTACTTCTTATTATCAAAACTATGGCATTTAAGAAGGTGTTTATTAGTTACTTTGAAAAAATAAAGTTAAATTTTTCAAAATTGATTTCTATTAGAATTTCAAATATACATATATATTAAAAAGCTTTATGGACCGACATACAGTCTTATAGAGTTATAGATAATATGCATATTAATAAGAAGAATTGCAATAGCAGATGAGAAAATTGTTTTTATACCAAACTTATTTTTTTATATACTAAAACTAATATGAATTGAGCTCTCCCTATACAAAGTAATCCATCCTTGTACCTCTATATATAGTGTTAGTGTAAGATGTATGCATGCATAATCTAACTGCAAATTCTACAGGAATAGATTTACCAAATAACTATCAGCAAAGCATTGTCATGGAGTTTGGGGATATTAGTTTAAATAAAAAAAGTTATAATGTGGCATCCTGCTTCCATCATTCAAGTTTATACATTTCTATCCCTGTCCACATTCCTCTACTTCTCCAACCGAGCCAGACCTACACTGATAACCGCCACCATGTCCCATCCTGTTGTATCCAGGAGTTAGTTGATTTATGTAGGCCTTTGTGTGAACATCTCACCACTTGCTTACATTCGGTAGACTGTAAGCCTATATGACTAGGTTGTCGACAGTCTTAACTCCTTATCCTTTGTGCACGTGGTTTCTGTCCTGTACAGAAACGAAGAAACGAGACGCCAAAGCTTTTCATTAATATAATATTAATCCATATTTAATAAATAAACATCCTATTGATTTGCCTATTCTGCCAGTTATATGTATAATAAATCTTGTATTTTTTTATGAAATACCTGTGTTAAATTACTGATATATTATTGCGTCGAAGCTACTCTATACTCGTATTCCGGTCTGACCGTACAGCCCCTCATACGTCATTTTGGCGCAGTCCTCTACCACTCATTTTTGAGGGGGGAAGGTAAAGGTAATTATTAACGTACAGACAAAGCCAAATTGTCAAGTAGCTTCGATTGCAAAGTGAAATAAATATTTTCCGAATAGATAAACTAAGTTTATTCACGGAAACAGTTTACAGTAACAATTTGTTACAGAATATTGCTAATAATTATTTCGTGGCAAACTGCCAAATAAAGATAAAAAGGAACCCGCCTTTTTCACACTAGTATTAGTTTCACATATTTTCTTCCTAAACAGGAAGAAAGGGATACTCCCAAGTTCTTAAAAAGTTCGTGGTAGACAAACAGTGTTAACGAACACTACAGCTCCATCACTATGACCGGTAATTCGGAAGCCAAAAAGGGGGATGGCGAGAAAACTAAAACTCCGCCTCCTCCGCCTTCTCCGAACGCCGCTAATAACACTCAGCCTCAGCCAGACCCACTTTCCCCTGAAAAAATTAAAGAATTTATACGGGAAGCGCTAAACATTTCTCTAAACGAATATTCGGCCCATTATAGAGATATGATAAAACAAGAATCCGATATTATGAAGCTTGAAATGGAAACAAAATGGGCAGGGTTTAAGGAAACGGAAGCACACCGCAGATTATTGGCCGATACCGATATTATAGATCTAAAACGTAGAGTATCAAAACTCCCAGCGGACGGAAATTTAGGCCCATTGTTTGCGGAAAAAACGTTTAAAGCCATAGGTGACGATTCAATTAATGCCACTTTTTATGACCAATTATCGGTCCAACAAAAGGTAAGCGTGACCGAATGGGTCGCCAAGGATAGAATTACAGCCCCAGGTTGTATGGCTTATTCGATTGTAGGCTTTGTAGGTCCAGCAGATAATGACAATTGGATGAATGTAAGGGAAACTTCCCTAACAGAATATGAAAAAACTTTACTAGAAAAGTTTCCCTTTATCCCTGATAGGATTAAGTCGTTAGAGCCTCTCCGTAGGTCTGCACCCAATGTAGCACCAAGACCGTCTACAAGAAGCACACCCGGGACGGCAGCAACCAGTGCTGCCGACGATGATTTTATTAAAGAGTGCTTTATTAAGGGACAAAAGTGGGATTCCGACTTTGCAAGGGATGCCCCTAAGTGGGACGGCAGAGCCGATTTTGACAATTTCTTCGCTAATTTGTGGAGGGTTGCAAAAACATACAGAATCTGTGACCCAATCCTTTTCAAGGATATTCTATACCAGCGAATCTATGACTCTAGAGGGGAACGACTAGGGGATTTAATTACACCTGAGAGAAATCAGGCTTTATCTGCCTTAAGTTATTACCTGATGATCAGAAGGTTGGTCACTCCTTTCTCGGATCCGGAAGTAGCCTCGCAGTATTTCTATAACCTAAAACAGGAGACTAATCAACCCCTTGACACATTCTTTGAAAATAAACTTAAGGTATTCAAACTCATGAACCCTGGCATAATCCCCAAAAAGAAGTGGAAAGAATTCTATCTTAACGTTAGCAAAAATCTATTGTACTCAAACCTTGCCATGGATATGGCAAATTATGTCGAAAGTATGCAATTTTTGGACGACTACAACGCTTACCTAAACAAACTTATTACCCTCGGACAGAGATATGTTTTTTGGACGGGTCTGGTCACATTAGCAAGGAAAATCTTTCGGCCTGCTACTCCCAAGCCATGGAAATGTTCCTACCCAAAAATTCTGCGGAAAAGAAAAAACAACCCATAATCAGCATTATTGAAGATAATACCCCCACTAACACGGCAGTGTATCAGGAAAACTTATCCGATGAACCTGATGAGGTTCCTTCTTGGGTAGATCATGAGGATGACTCTATTGCTTGGGATCAAATCGAGGGCGTCATAGGAGCTTTTAACGGGAGAAGTAAAAATATTAAATGTTGGCATTGTAATATCCCTGGTCACGTAGTACAGAATTGTAACAAAAAGAAGGCTGGGGAGCCCCCGCATCCCGAGTCCCGCTTTGGGAAAACACGAAATAAATTTACCCCATCTAGAAAAGCTTCGGGTAATAGCAATAAAATACCTGAACAGTATGCGCGTAAAACCATCAACCAGATGGACCAAGGGGCCAGCGATGAATCTGAAATTGAAAAACAGGTGCAAGCGCTTGTTAAAAATCATGTCCATTATATGTAAAAAGAAAGGGATATAAACCTTGCGATATTAATTGTCCCTATCCCAGAAATATAAAATTAGCTGAATGAGTTTCATATTTTGATACAAAAAGATAAACAAAATATCCCATGTCAAGCTTAGCTTGCAAATTCCTTAATATCAAATATCCCTTGCCAGGCAATGTTTTGGCACGGGAAAATAAAACAAATTATTATTATTAAATATGACTAAGCAATGCATAAAATAATTCCTCCCCCTTTTCTCTGTTCCACCTTAGCCAAGACAGGAAACTGGGGGAAAGAGGGATGTAACCTGGGGAGCATTTCACATGCACTTAAAACTTTCCATCCATTTTGGAAAATTAATAGTCTTAATAAAGAAGCCAACGAGTGAATACTTATTAACTAATTAGTAGATTCTCTTTAAAAATAGTTTTAATATCGCATGGTACTATTTAATATGTAAATATCATATGTTTGTATGTATATACTACATGGATCTAAAACATTTTAGTTCAATTTTTAATCGCTAGGGGAACTTAAGCGAATTGTCTGTATATAAGCAATGGTTTTTGAAATAAAATTTCAGTATCAATCTGATCTGAGAATTGTACTAATTCGCTTTTGATCCCTGATTCTTTGTGGCTGAAGTATTTCAGCAATAATGTATAATAACGGATTCGTATGGGTTAATATTATTGTATTCTGCATAGTGACGATAATAGAACTATACTTAATTTATTATGTATCCGAGAGATGTCGCCTCGAATGCTCTTGCGGTCCATATAAGTAAATGGTAGCCAATACATAGGAATAAAAAAGGGGGGGGGGGTCTATTGCAAATCTGTATAAATACGAATGAATATTCAGATTTAAATCAGTTTATGGAAAGGCCTTCAGCAACCTCTTCTTCTCTGATTTTTTGAGCTGCATTCAAGCAGCATTAAAACATTAAAAACTTAATTACTTAACACGTAATCAAAAAACTTTAAACATTTTGGTTAAATTATTTTCCGCTAGGATCACTAGCAGAATAAAAATACTTTAGTTTAATTAACTTCCGCTAGGATTACCAGCAGAATAAAAGGCCACTATATAAAATCGAATGTATATTGTTAATCAAGGCCAGTCACGAACAAAGCAGTTACCACAAACCACTTCTTATTTTTGAGGCTGACTTCAGCACTAATTATATTTAAAGCAGCAAATATATATATATATACATATATGTATATATATATATTCTACCCCATAGGTAGAAAAACTTATTCAAATTAAAAATATAAAAATATCAGAAAATAAATCAGTCAGGGTAAATCCTCTCAAGTGTGTTCGACGTATCTTAATTATTTTGAGCTGTAACACAGCGCTAATCTTATATCATATAAAATTGTGATTCAAATACTAACCTAATTAAATCATAAATCTGTATAAATACAGATGGAAATCAAAAAAGTAACTCAATCAGTTTTTAATCTCTTGTTAGTAACAAGCTGAACATTTATTTTTAAGCTATTTTATAGCGTTTCAAATATTCAAACTTAGTTCAATTTTATTCCGATAGGTTTCTATACTAATCATCCCACATTGTAGTATATAAAAGAGAACCAGTATCAAAATTTAATAGTTTCTTTAGAACTTTCAACATTCTTATACTTATTTAAGAAATTTCTTGAGCTAAATAGTAGCGCTGATAAAACTTAATGAAACCCAGAAAGCTATATAAAATAATTTTAACAATTAATCACATTGTTAAAACCCTGAATGATTTAAAAAGATTTGACACCCAATTATACCTGGAGCATAGGAAGTCTCTGTGTGAGGATAATCATTGTTTAATCGCAGGGATCGGTATCTTGGAAAATATGCATTTTAGGTTCCGTCTAAAAATATAATTAGAATTTCATAATGCCCATCTGTGCAAAATTAAAAGTTTTTAACCCCACGGGGGGGGAATTCCTGCAACACGCTCTCGTGGATACAGGAAATAATTTTAGGTCCCTTATTTCTAAAGAAATCTTAGATGATAATAAAATCACATTTACCCCGGCCAATCTTAGCGCATTGTCTGTGGATTTAAAACCAGTAAATATCATAGGGCACATTTAAAGTTCAGTTTTAATGGATCAGATAAATTATTTGAGGAAACATTTTACATCCCTGAAACAATGTCTAAAATTATAAATTTAGGCTACGAATTCCTCAAAATTAACCGAATTAATTTGCTCTTAGATAAATTTTCATTTGAGCTCCCCAATGGAGAGCAAATTCCAATAGAAAATTCAACAATTAACATAGTTGAAGAAAGTAAAAACATACCCTTATTTCCCACGAATAATGTTCAATCGGAACAAAATTCCCTTATCCCTGGAATAAATTGGAGTAACAAGGGGGGTACTGGGACATTAAAGCAAAATAAAGCATGTGTAAAACTAGCAAAGAAAACAACATTTTTGCCCGGGGGGAACACAGCGGTAATAACGATACCTACCCGCTGAAAAAACAGGAAGCTGTATATATCCCCGAATAATTCCAAGATGACAAGCCACAACGGCTTGATGCTCATGGAGGGTATTTACAACGTAAATGAAAAAGGGGAGTGTTGGGTAAATTTTGTTAATCTAGCAGGGAAAAATATTACCTTGCTGCAGAATGTCAAAGTTGGATATTGTTTCGAATTCGAAGCAGATCCCCAGAATTCCTGTAATAAAGATATCAATCAAATAAATGAATTATCAGGAACTACACTTCTTAAAAGAATTAAATTCATTAAAGAAAAATTAAACTTAGAAAATAGTGACTTAATTAAAAACAACCCAGGGATGAAAGAAAAGGTAATAAAATTATGCCTTGATCATTTTGATATATTTTCAGTCGACGATGCTGATATCGGAAATTGCGACCTCTTGCAGTATAAAATAGACTTAATCCCCGGGGCCAAACCTACTAAGGCCAGAAACATTCAATTAAATCCGTTGTATGAAACCAAATTAAAGGAGCAAATAGAAAATTGGTTAAGGGGGGGCGTCATTGAGGAGGGCTACAGCGAGTGGTCCTCCCCCATCTTTGCAGTAAAGAAAAAACCAACGGCTGGGGGGGAAGGTAAACTTAGGTTTGTGATAGATTTTCGTGCGCTTAATAGTGTGACGCGAAAAATTAACTGGCCCCTTCCCTTAATTTCTAGTAACCTAGAAAAACTAGGCACAGGCAATGTATTTAGTACTCTTGATTTGACTAGCGCTTTCCATGCGCTAGCCATTTCTGAGGAAAGTAAACATTTAACTGCGTTCACAGCCCTGAATCGGCAGTATCTATTCAAGAAACTGCCGTTCGGACTGTGTACGGCACCATCAGTGTTCTGCCACTTGATGGACAGAGTCCTTACCCTTATCCCTGGCTTGTACGAATTCATTATTTCTTACCTTGATGATCTTATTATATTTTCGAAGAATATTGATGAACATTTAAACCATCTCAGAAAACTCTTTGGAGTCCTAAAAATAGCAAAGCTTAAGTTAAATCTAGCCAAATGTAAACTTTTTACATCCGAATGTACATATTTAGGCCACATAGTCAGTTCCCAAGGACTTAAAATGAACCCGGCGTACTTAGAACAAATTAAAAATTGGAGCAGGCCCAGGACAGGCAAGGAACTCCAGCGTTTCCTGGGCTTCTCCAATTATTATAGGGCCTATTTCCCATCCTAAGCGAAAAATTCTTGTACTCTTGATGAACACAGAAATGACAAAATTATCGAATGGACCGATTCCTTATCAAAAGATTGGGAAAATTTTATAAATATGTTTTCGAATTCTATAAGTAAAGGTTATCCCCAGTGGGGATAATCCAAACCCCTTTATCGTAGATGTTGATTTTTCAATGAGTTATTTCGCTGGAATTCTCAGCCAAAAACAAGGGGGTGAAGAAAGAATTATTGGGATTTGTTCCAAAAAATGTAACGGGGCAGAAAAAAATTATCCAAGCTATAAAGGGGAGTTAGCATGTTTAGTATTTGTTCTTAAAACATTCCTCCATTACTTAAGGTTTAGAAATTTCATTGTCCGAACCGATTCGATTTCCTTAGTTCATTACAAAAAATGGCAAAAAGGAACAATAAATGGGGTAACTTCGCGCTGGATATTCTTTAACCAAAGTTTCGACTTTACAGTAATTCATAGGAAGGGAAGGGAGCACTGCAATGCTGACAATTTGTCTAGAGGGCAATTTTTATGCAAAGAACATAAGGAAACCGATTGCGAAAAATGCACTAGTCCATTTACCTTGGATCCGTATGAACAGGATTGTCCCTATCAAGACCAGATCTTTGAGTTACATGCGGCATCTGAAGTCGGTGTGCACGATGTCTGGCAATCTGAAACACAAAAAGATCAAATATTATTTGACATTCGTAGGTGGATATTCGAAAAAAAGCAGTTGTCAAATTTTGAGAGAGCAGAATTAACTGGCCGGAAAGAGGTCCTTTTCAAATTAATGGAACATTTATATGTTATGGAGGGACTTCTGATATTTAGACAACCTCTCAGCAATGGAACGTTTATTGAAAGACCCGTCGTACCCATTGGATTATACAATAAAGTTTTCGAATTAGCACATAATAATATCGTAGGCCACAAGGGGGTGAATGAAACAATCCATAAAATAAATGAAAGATTTTTCCTTATAGGAATCAATAAATTTGTAGAATCACGCATCAAAAACTGTATTACTTGTCTAAGAAAAATAGGACAGGTACCTAAACACAAACAACCCATTACCCATTTGGCCATTAGTCACGAGATTTTTGGCCAAGTATCGGTAGACCTTATCGGTTCCCTAACTCCTAACTATTTCCAAGGACAACATGTCCGCTACATATTTATCCTAGTGGACTTATTCTCTAGGTACATAATCGCTCATCCCATCAAAGACGCTACGCTATGGATGAATTAGGTATTGAAACTAAACTTATCCCTCCAAGAAACCCTAATAGCAACCCTTGTGAAAGGCATAACCAAAGCATTTATGCAGGATTAAGATCTGATGACCGATTCGAAAGTAAAGACTGGGCAAGAAAACTAGCTTTGACAACTTTTGTAATTAACGCGAGTACATCTAGAAGGACGGGGTATACGCCATATTACCTTATGTTCGGCAGACAACCAACTCTAAATCTCAATTTCTTCTCACCAATCCTGCAGAACAGGCAGGATATTGATTGCAGATCTTACTTAGATTACCTAAAAAATTTGGAAGAAATTATCGCACAAGTTTCTAAAAAATCTAAAATCTATTTAGAATTTCAAAATAAATCAAGAAAGGCCTCGTCACCTATTTTTGTTAACGATGTATGTTTTGCCTTCTTTAATCTAGTCAAGGTAGGGATTAGTAAGAAATTACAATCTTTTTATGGGGGTCCTTTTATTGTAACCAAGAAATTCTCGGAGGCACTTTTCGAACTCAGTCCCTTTGGGTCAAATCCAATTAAGACTAACCAAGTTGTTAGCCGGGATAAAATACAAAAAATAGACTCTAAAGTAGAATTATTGGGGGAAACGCTTTCCTTTAACGTCTTTCCTATTGAAGAAATTGTCCCGTCTGAGGAAATAACCTTGACAATAGATAATACGGGACTAACCGAAATCAACGATAATAAGGGCATAGAAAATAATGATTTTACTTACCTAGACAACGATAACGATGAATTTATCGAGGAAAACCCTGAACCTAATCAGGACGTACCTCAGGGGGAGGTGGATTGTGAAGGGGGAGGGGAAATAGTGGAAAAAAACTCACCATTTGAATCACAGCCCAAAGACTGGGAACCGCCGGGTACAGATCGGTCATCCGGTCCTAACATCCAGGCTGAAAATAGTTTCTTAGAAGAAACTGTCCCATCCGAGGCATCATTCTTTGCGCAGCGACCCAAACAATCCAGCCCTGAAAAAGTCATTAATGTTAATAAACAAAGCATAATACCTAAATATATATTAGAAGAAGAAAGAAAAACTAGGTCTCAAGGGGGGGATAACCGCATACACGTCCAAATTGGACTACATAACCCAATTAGAAGGAAGAAATAAATGTATATAAAATGAAATTGACAACTGTATATAGCTTTATACCTTAATACTATCATGTATGTATATAGATATAACAATAATCTAAAAATAATAAAAAATACGTTAAAAACTAACGGATTAACATATTTCAGAGAGAACACCAGGCATAAAAATAAAACTAAAATGCAGCATCATTTGGCAAAAGAACCAGGAGCTCAAGGTAATTTTATTTGGGGACTCATGGGGCTTTTTATTATTTTGGCAAAATCAAATGCGTCCGAAATAATACAAATAGATGCGACCCAATGCATAGCAAACGAAAACCCGCGTCTGAAAATCTCTGAATGCGCTACGTTTCTTAATATTACTAATACCGAACAAAAACGATTTCACCTGCTTCAAAAGGTTGAAAGAAAAATCATACCTGGAATCCGTTGCCACCTCCGAACCAGTACACATTACTGGTACTGTGGCAGGTATAGTCATGTCCACCTTGCGGCTCCAGCTCTGGTGGAGATACCAAGTCTCGTATCTTATGAAGACTGCCACGACATGTCCAATACTAAAATATTTAACTTTGAAGGAAAATCTGTCTCAGTGTATGAACACCAAATGTCATACACGCGTTTCATCGTAAATGGAACGCTTTCTTACCCCAACGACCTCCTTAACGGCATTGACCCCGCCTGCGAGGGACACGGCGTATTCGTTAATGGCATTTTTATCCCTGGGACATTTGAGAAAAAAACAAATAGGAGTCCAGGCTGTACCTGTCGAATTATTACAAACAACTGCGGGCTGTTACCTGGGAAGTCATTGGGTGGGAAACAATTGCTTAGACCACAATCTTAGATTGGGTTATGACCGCATTATCTTGGATGATAAATCTGATAACTCACAAAAATTAACTTCTCCTTGGCGAACGGTAGACATCTTTAATATTTCATTGTTTACATTTGAAGGAGAACAGGGCGACCAAAAATATCTAGTGATCGATCCCCAAATTACGCTAGCGCTGGAACTAAAAGATAGAATGCACTTCGAAAATTTAATCCCCGAATTATCCTATTACAAAACTAATATTGATAATCTAATGGTATGGTTCACAAATTCTGTGAAACCTTATTTTCCCCTTTTAAGCGCTAAGGAAAAAGATGACATGCTACCATTAGAGATTTTTTATTCTTACCAACAATATAGTAAACTAATTGTCCCAGAAAATCGCTGCTTACAGAACCATTTTCTGTCTAAAAGTAGTATTCAGACCCATCGCAAAAAATTTGTTAGGGCGCTCGGCGAATTGGATCTAGTAATACAGTGTGATAATCTTAAAATTAATGTTTCTTTGGGAGAAAATTTACCCTGTTTTGTAGATCATTTTTCGGTTTTGATTAATAATAAGACTATGGGGGTGTCACCGTTTTCCCGTAGATTGGTCAACACCACCCACCTAACACCAACCAAATGCTCCGAAAACCCTATCTTCCTACATTTATACCAAGGAAAATTTATTGGGAATCAAGGACAGGGAATGCAAATATTAAATGCAAACCAATACCTTATGGATAAACCAATTAGCCTATTCCTTTACCATTCTTGGCAAGGCCTAGAAAAAACTAATTTCTCAGAAAGTGCCGAGGAATTATACCTCAGTCAGTTGGCCGCGGATTCTAATAATTTTGAAGTAAAATTTACAGACTCTTGGTTCATTCGAAGGTACCATAAAGTGGTTGACTTTTTATCTAGCACCTGGTACCATATGGTGTTAGTAGTGGCAGCCATCCTTACAGGGATAGGGTCGTTACTATGCATCGCTTTTATCATATATATATTAGCCTGCACCAAAATTCACGCGTACAAAGAGGGGGGTACAAGTGAAACACACGAATTATGGGATTTTACGGAAAATTAATTTCCCCAATACGGACGATCATGAATCAGACATATATATACCTATAAGGTTGCCATTCCTAAAGGTCGTCTTTGTAAAAATATTTCCTTATTCGGTATAAGGAATTAAAGATCTTTATTTTTATTTTAGGATATCCCAGGCGAAATTTTCAAAGGGGATTCCACCACTCTCATGGCGCCGGCCACCCTTCATACCGTCGTGGGTATGAGGAGGCTCCCTTCTATCCAGAAGAGGACTATTATTATGATGACAATCAGGGCTACCCTCAGGGCCATAACGATGCCTACTATGAGCCTGACGAAAACAGGTACCCCATCCAGCCTCGAGTAAAGCCGCAATGTAATCCCGAGAACCTTACTGACCTTCAATGTGTCAGCCGTGCTATACACGTTTATCGTGTCGCTGGCAAAGCCGTTCCCCCGGGACTCCTTGAGCAGCAGGAAAACTTGCGGCAGGCTAAAAAGTTAGAAACCAATGAATATTCTGATAAAGCCAGACCCGGGGTCAGGCCTTTAATGGAACATAATACAATACCCATGGGAGGGGAACTGCAGAAAAATCGGGTGGAATCGCCACCAAAACGTAATGTCTCACCTGAATTAGAGGTAGTCGCCATAAAAGCAGCCCCAAAAGCTGTAGAAAAACGGCCGCCAACACCAACAGGCAGCGGCGGCCCAGCAGCCAAGAAGGCTAAGGTGGAAATTCGTCTGCCTCCATTACCCCCTAAAACGAAAGAAACATTAGCAGAAAATAAAAATGAACCTAAAGCTTTTTGGGTGACCGCTGAGGAATGGAAACAAGTCCTATCCTCCACCGTAAAGGAAGCTATGGAGGAAGCCCTCCTCCCTTTCCAGAGAAGTCTGGAATCTAAAATCGCTAGCCATTCCTCATCCATGGAGAAATCACACATACACCGCGAAAAACGTCTCATTGAAATTTCCGCCGAATTATTGCGGAACCGCAAAACGCTGCGTGAAATAATTCGCACCGTCTCAGAAGAGTCGACCGTCGAATTAAAAGCGCGCATGTGCTCTGTTATAGAGTCCACTAGTAGATTGTTAGACCAAAGTTCTGACCGAGTTATTAAATATATTAATACTCGTTGTAATATTTTAAATGTACCTGTTGAGCAGAATTCGGCTGACGTAGAGGCACCCCATCCCGCCGAGAGCGCACCACAACCTGATGATGATGGCGTAGAACTGATTTCCCACTATGGGTCCGAATGTTCAGATGAATACAGACCCACCGACCCTCAGGGCAACCCCGTGGTCCTTGATCCCGTGGAAGGCGAGACCAGCGACCAGGAGTTGGATGCTAGGATAAGTGAGCTCTTCCCATCTGGGATCGACCTGCCAGCTAATCCACAGGCTGCTGCCGTTCCTGAAGGCCAAGTGGCCCAGGCTCCTTGCAAAGGCATACAGGCTCTTCAGAATGCATTTGGAGCTCCAGAGGCTCCCACTCCCTCGGATCCTAATCCTGTTGACATCGTGCGCAAGGCTATTGCGTAAAATCGAGGAACCTGCACCCGCCGAAGCCGACACGCCGGTCAATTGTGAGTGAACATTTATTGTTCACTCAAGAGGAGGTGAGTGTGGCATCCTGCTTCCATCATTCAAGTTTATACATTTCTATCCCTGTCCACATTCCTCTACTTCTCCAACCGAGCCAGACCTACACTGATAACCGCCACCATGTCCCATCCTGTTGTATCCAGGAGTTAGTTGATTTATGTAGGCCTTTGTGTGAACATCTCACTACTTGCTTACATTCGGTAGACTGTAAGCCTATATGACTAGGTTGTCGACAGTCTTAACTCCTTATCCTTTGTGCACGTGGTTTCTGTCCTGTACAGAAACGAGATGCCAAAGCTTTTCATTAATATAATATTAATCCATATTTAATAAATAAACATCCTATTGATTTGCCTATTCTGCCAGTTATATGTATAATAAATCTTGTATTTTTTTATGAAATACCTGTGTTAAATTACTGATATATTATTGCGTCGAAGCTACTCTATACTCGTATTCCGGTCTGACCGTACAGCCCCTCATACGTCAATAATAAAAGTGGAAAAGCTCAGTGTTAAGTGTTTAGACTAAATATTTTTATAATTATTTTTCATAATTCCTGGGTCAAATAAGATTGCTGAATATATTTATTTTCAATCATCCTATCCCTGTAAACTTTAATATAGAAGATTATTATAGTGAAAAACTGTCTTTAATTGTTCTTTCAATGAATCACTTTTCTAAAAGAATCTACAGCAAATGATTTATTTGCATTGCACCCTTGGTGTTCTATAGGTTGGCATATCATAAGTTGTTATCCATTGATACATACAGAAGATTTCTGCATCAAATATTTATTTACAATTGTTTATCCCTGCAGCTCTTATCAAATAAGATTATTGCTTTAAAAATAACTAGTTGCTTCGCCCCTAGCCTCTAGGGGCTTCGCCCTATGAGGTAATGGAAAGTCAACCCTCCTATAAGAATTTTTTTAGAGAATATATTTTGAAAAAAGTTATTCTTTGCCAAATTACTCTTTGGTAAAATTAAACCCAGGTTGTGCGCCGTATGCACAAAAATTTCAATTCGTAAAACTTAAACCCTGGTTGTTCGCCGTATACACAAAAATTGTAAATTCTGTAAATTCTATTTTATACCTATATGTGCGACAACTTTTAAAAGATGTAAATTTTTAAAAATTATAACAAGCTTAATAATTTTTTTGTGTGAAATTTTTTTATTTTTATTTTTTTTTGGGGGGGGGGGGCCCGGCGGGTTCATGGGGGCTTTTACTGGTTTTTATTTACAAAAATACAAAAAAAATAAAAAAATTTGGAAATGGAAATTTTTTTAATTTTTGGAGGGTTGGGGCGTCCCACTGCCAAGAAAATAGCTTAAAACCACCGGAGGACCAGTAGGTATACTCCCAGAAGAGTAGAGCCCAATTTGTTCAGCAGTTACTGAGATTTTACAAAAAATATAAATAATTTTTTTTTGGGGGTGTGTTTTTTTAGTTTTTGGGGGGGTTGGGAGGTTAGGGGTGTCCCAACCCCCGGAATATAGCTTAAAATCAACACAGGACCAGTAGGTATATTCTCTGAAGAGTAGAGCCCAATCGGTTCAGCTGTTTCTGAGATCTTAAGCTTTAGACAGACAGACGGACAGACGGACGAACGGACAGACATCAAGCTGCTTTGTATTATAGATTTAACAACACATAGATTTCATTATAAAAGACGCTTACCCCCCCCCCCCCTTCCTCCTGGTATAGGCATCCAAATTAATATTTTATCCTATGCATAAAGAGCGTCATAACTAAAGATGTTAAAAGCTGTTACTACTGCTGCTATGTCATATGTCTTTGCTCAAGACAATAGCAACTTGCCTCCATTTCCGGTTAGAACTTCCGAGCAATGCCCTTGCAATAAAAGAGTTAGTTGTCTTCAATAGTTTGGATGTTTGTATATCAACTTATCGGCCTATTTGTCTTATCCCTTAAGAACCCTGATCACTGGGTATATAAGATTGCTGCAGCAAATGATTTGTCTTGCAACTAGTTTAATCTCTAATGTACTCACATCACGGATAAAGAAAGATTTTAAAAAGTCTGTTATTAAAGCATTAACAAACTATGGTATGGGTAAGCCCTAATGTTAGAGGGAGATTTTAAGTGTTAGAAGATATCCAAATCTGCGAGATAAAACGGAGAACTCAGAAATACATGTACTTTGATTTTTGTGACAGTCACAGGATTTGATGAATTTTACAAAAGCTAAAGCAGATATATGCAATATTTATTTTCCTTTAGAAATAAAATTCAGTGAACAAAGTTTAATATTTTGTCATTCTAAGAAATGAAACATCAGATAATATCATAGAAACCTAATTAAATCAATTTATATTGATCAAGAACAGATTTTTGTTCTTGTTTTTAGAAAAATAAACAAAATTTAACTCTTTTATAAATTGCTTCATCCATGAACTTATATCCTGCAAACATAGATGTTTTTTCATTACAACATTATGACACACATCATACCCAGTTCAAATTTTAATTAAAATGGTACAAATTAAGTAAATTAAAAAAATTTGCTTTTAGTCAGGCAAAACATGATTTACGTTCATATAAAAATAGAATTTGATTTTTAAAAGGCCAAGAAATCTTTTTTTTGTATTGGACAAAAAACTAAAAAAAAATATGAAATTGATGCTCTAAATCCATATTCGATACCCCTAAAAAGGGATAAAACTCAGCAATTTAAAATTTAAGTGGCTACTATTAATTTAAACTATATACTAGATGCTTAGTTCTTAGCATATTGGGGGCTCTGTGTTAGAGCAAAACCAACCTAGAAATCTGCGTAAAGCTTTTCTAAAATGGAGAACAGCTAGCTAGGTCTCAAAGGAAAGACAAATATACTACTTTATATGTAAAAACCCCATAACGCACTAAAACATTTAAACCCATACCCAAACACACACACATACACAAACACATATTTGAAAACATATAAAGAGGTGTATTGGGGGAAAGTGCATTTCTAAGAAGCATTTGGTTTATCCAATCCACGGAGGGAGAGGATAATAGCACCAAAATTAATCTACAACCCTTTCTTTCCCCCAATATTTACCACCCATCAAAAGGAAATTCTTAAAACAATGATTAGGAAGATTAGTAACAGGATGTCTGTCTGTTTGTTTGTCTGTACCGAAGGATCTCGCTAACCGCTGAACCGATCGGATTCTCCTATAAAGGGTAGCTTCTTATGGGTCCTTGGAAGGTTTATATCTGTTTTGGGGGAGGGTACCACCACCCTCCCAAGATAAATCGCCCCTATAAAAAAATACCCACCTCAAAAAAAATTTAATTTAATTTTTAAACTAAAAATAAAAATGAGGGGGCGTCAGCCACTATCCCCCCCCCCCCAAAAAAAAATTACCCCCCAATTTTTTTTCCTTAAATCTAAAATAAAATTTTTTTTTTTATCAAATTCAACTCCCCCCACCTCAAGTGCTTCTGGAGGCCTCTAGGAGCGTAGCTGCTAGTTTAATATAAAACAATATTCATTTAACTTTAGCATTGTTCAATACACATATACAAATAATAATATTTACAAATTACAAAGTCAATTATTACCATAAAAATTCTTAATTATTCAATTTCATATCCTTGTTTATATCTCTAGATTTGTCACAAAGGATCTAGATATAACAGGGACAGTTGTGTCTAAAACTAGCGCAGAAAAAGAATTAGTTTTTAAATTGTTTAATCTATAGACTTGACTAGTAAGGTTTCAATACTTACTTTGGCTGATAAATAACATACAAAGAAAATCATTATGTAAACGCATGTACAAGTATCGTATGAATTTTTGCACTAAAAAGGGTAGAAAAATACCCCCAAAAGCTGTCTCTCTAATAAGGAGTTCATATAAAAATATTATCTATCCACAAAAGACGTTTTTACAATTAAACATAAATATATTTGCAAAGAAATTACAAAAAGTCTGCGGGTTTTCAAAGGTCAGGTTTTCTTTTTTATTTGGATCACAACAATATGCATCTGTTTATGACAAAGACGTCCAAGGGGTGGGGGGGTAATTACCCCCCAAAAGCAAATTTTATCCCCGGGGTAAAAATTTTTTTTGGGGGGGGGGTAAAAAAATTCGCGGCATTTTACCCCCCCCCTAAAAAAATTTTACCCCCCCCCCCAAAAAAAAAAGCTTGGACGCCCCTGCTTTATGACAAGAAATGCCTTATTTATATAAAGATCTTAAGTTTAATTAAGACAAGTCTTCAACTTTTATGAGAAATGCACAACATTCATGAAAGACGCTTGTGGTGTTAAAGTTATATACAGTTTATTGGGGAGGGGGGGGGGGGTGGTAGGTTGCTATTACTACGCATTTACATATTCAGGTAACAAATATAGGCTAGAGGCGCACCAGTATCAATTATTTAAGAGTTATAAGCATACGTTTGTTTTCATAAACTAGCAGAAAATGGTACTACTTAAAAATGTAGAAATCTTATGAATATTCTGGGAAAAAAGCAAAAACGATGGAAGAATCATTTATGCGACAAACAACCCTTCATTCCCTCCCCTTTAATTTTTAAATTAGGCATCTGGCCTTCGCTTGCAAGGCACTAGCTTACCCTAAAGGTGGTGAACTTTTTTATAATATGACCTTATTTTTTAATTAGGGTCGGTTCCTCCGTTCGTAACTGACGTCGTTAAATTAGGCATGTTCAAAATTGTTTAAACAAGGGGATTTTAAGTTGGTCCACTTCAATTAGAAGAGATACTACTGCCGAAATTGCATTCCTTTTTCTACAAAACACTTAATAATGTCCAAGAAAATTAACAAAATCAAAAATTAAACATCAAAGAGAGAAAAAGAGAAATATTTAATATTTATATAAGGTTTCATACAAAGTAAACATTCTTTACTCTGTTAACAAGGATGACAACATCTATAAAAGCGAAACATCAAACGAACATCAACACTTGGTGAGTGTGAGAACTGAAAAAACTGAATTTTAATGTGTAGGTCTAAACAAAAATTGTATGTAAATTTGTTGCAAAACTGCTTAAATACAGGATAATGTTTAAGGACATGCCAACATTTTAGGAACATGATTTTAGAGATCCCTTGCTTATAATAGTGTACCTTGTTGTAATAGAAATCAGTATTATGAATAGGATAATTATATCACATAGTCAAATTTTTAAAAAGTATAATGTTTTAAATGTACGTATGGACTTGCTGGATAATTATAGAGTTGCTACGCTTCTTAAATCGTACCTAACTGTTATAGGAATAATCATGCAAATTTAGCGCATTTTTTTCATGCTCAAATCTTCTACCCTTTGCAAGAATGGCTGCAAAACGCTTCAAAGTTGAGATACAGAGTTAAAAATTGATACAGATACTTTTGGGGACATGTTCTAGAACATACCAAAGTTTGAAGGCTATATCTCAACCAGGGAGGGAGTACTGGCCCCCCTAATGTGGACTAATCCAATTTTTTTGTTGCAAAGGGTAGAAGATTTGAGCTTAAGAAAAATGCGCTAAAACCCTTTTTAGATATTGACACTTAAGTTTTGAATTTTTGATTTTGCTGTACTTTTTAAATAAAAACTAAAATATTTTTTTGATGTTTTATAATGGTTATTAAAAACAAAGGAAATAAGCCGTTAATCATTAAATTCTGATTACTATAAGTGGGGTAAAATTGCTTTCAAAAAAGTTTTCATAAAAAAAACATACTGTAAAAACAAAGCTGGCAAAAATAAATGTTTTAAAAATCTGTTTTGGTAGCTAAATGTTTTTCCACCGAGAATAAATTTTCTAATGAATGAGAAATCTAGTAGTTCATAGGATAACCTTGGTTTAGAAGTCTAGTTTATAATTTTCTGTACTCTATATCAGACTATGCACAGGATTTAGCACCCTCAAGTATCCCTGTAAAACTTTGATGTAGTTTTTGTTGGGGTTGGGCCGCATTTTCATATAATGAAATACAATTTCATTAAATAAGTCAAACTATTCTTAATTATGACCAGATGATACATGAAATGATCATAATAACGAGCAGTTTGACTTAATAAGCACATTTGACTAAACGGTAAAAGACAACTTTATGGAAAATACGCGAAAAGAATTATCTCCTTACTCTTACTTATTAAATAAATAGCTATAGAATATCCAATGACCATCTAAAATTAAATGCAAAGTAACTTTGATTTTAAATAATTAAAAAAGATAAGAATCCAAGTGAAAGGAATCTGTTCCATGTGTCTGGAGTCTTTTCTTTGTTTTCACTGTCTTATTTTTCTTAACAAACTAGCACATCAGGTTATACTCACAACCTTTGTGTTGATGTACAATTTTAAGGTTTTATGTAAACAATATGGCATGTAATTAAAATAACTATGGTTTCCTTTTTGTAAAAGATGCACCTACTAAAAAGTTTGGAATATTTGAGCCTGCCGTTTACAAGATCTTTGCTCACATTCGCACAAAACTTATTATTGTTTAAATAGAACATAAGAGCAACTATTTCCTATTAAACAACAACTAGAAACCTATAGCTACACAATATTCTATCTTAATCTAAATTTTAACTAAAGTCTACTGTCGATATAACATCACTAAAATTTAACTAACACAGACAGCACCAATGCAAAGATTTTTGAGAGATATCAAGAATGAATCTTTAGAAGTAATATTTGTTATGTTAACATGGGAAAACAATTTCTTAGTTAAAATATATTAGAATTTATGGCAATTTTACGTTTAGTAACCAAAAGAAAACATAATCACCCTAAGCTTATTTTATATTCATAAAATTTATGGCACAAAGAAAAGGTGATGTCAAGGATGTGGTTTCATGTGGTTAGATTTTCAATAATTTCCTTTTTATTTTGGCGGTGCTTTTTGCCTGACCACTACCTGCTCTGTTTTCTTTAGGAAAAAGGTAAATGGGATTAGGGATAAAAATTGTGCATATTCGTTATGAATTCCTAAAAACTAAAAGTTATAAACAACAAGATAGAAGTTTGAAAATTAGCAATTTCAGCTTATTAAGTGTATGAGAATAATAAAATTAGACGTAAGAATTTTTAGATTATCTTAGACATTATAAGAAAACAAATATGTTATCTTACTTTTTTTGTATACTAGCGGCTACGCCCCTAGAGGCCTCTAGGGGCACTTGAGGAGGAGAGGGTCGAATTTAATAATTCAATTTCTTATTTTAGATTTTAAAAGAAAAAGTAAAAAAAAATTACGTTTGATGTTTGTTTTTCGTTGAACTCTCTTTCTAAAATTGAGAAATTTTAAAAAAATTTAATTTCTCTAGGGAGGGTGGTGGTACCCTCCCCCAAAATAGTTATAAACCTTCCAGGGACATATGAGAATCTACCCTGTTAAGGAGAACCCGATCGGTTCAGTGGTTAGCGAGATCCTTCGCTACAAACAGACAGACAGACAAACAAACAAACAAACAGACAGACATCGTTCTACTTTGTATTATAGATTGATTAGATACTTTGTCTATAGAATACGCACTGCGTTTGCATAAAGGAGATGAGAAATTAAAAATGTGTTCCCTCTTATTTGATTTGGGTAATTCCAAACAGTCAAAATAAGGGTTTTAATTATTTTCAAGGGTATTATCAAACTAAGAAATATAATTTTCAAGTGTTAATAGAATGCTGAAAGATTTTTTATATACCTAGATAATTTTGATATTGCGATTCTCTAAATTTATTTTTTAAGAACCCACTTCTGAAAGAAACTAATGAAGAAGACTATTTATAATTTCTACAGTTTATTAATTTTTTAGATAAAATTTGTCATCTATACAATAATTACAGAAAAATTGTAAAATCAGATCGAAATGTTTTTTTAGATTCTAGTGTAAGAAACAATCAAAATATTTGAAAAAAAATGTTGTTTTGCAAATAATATTAATTTTAATTTTAAAAATTACTAAAAAGTTAAGACGCAGCTTTTAGAGCCTAATTAAAAATTATGTCATACAATACAAATGACCAATGATAGGCTTGTATACATTTTACCTTTAGTCAATTATAATGTATGCTGTATTGTATGACGTCATTTTCTATTAGGCACTATAAGATGCTTCAAAAGTTAATATTAAAAAAACGATCAATTTTTTGCTGAAATTTTTATTTTGCTACAATTTTCAAAACTGAAAGAAAAGAAAAAACTATATCTTATTGTAAAAATATGATTAAATTTCTACACAAAAAACATTTTAAATCAGTTTCCAATGTTAAGTCAAAATTTTTATTATTTCTTACACTATTTGATGAAAGTATACAACATTTTATATAATGAACATCACAAACTAAAAAATTTATCTTTTTACTTATAGCTAGGCTAATTGAGTCTTAAAATGTTTTAGAAAAATTTTACTATGTAATGTATTCCTATTTTCTAACCTAATTAGAACTTTAATATGTTTGGTAATGAATTTATGAAAAAAAACTTGTTTTCTAAAAATAATAAATTTTTTTCACTTTTAATATAATTTAATACTTTTTTGTGCTCTGATTTATTTATTTTACTTAATTATTCTTACAAAAAGCAAAAAGAGCTTACTTTTTCTTAGGAAATACTGCAAATAGAGTCTAAAATTGAGGATCATTGAGACAAAATTTATTGTTTTTCCTAATACTTAATAAAATGAGTCCATCTCAAACATTTCCATTTGTTTCTTATTTCTATACAATTCTTTTAATTCAAAATTGGCATTTTCTAAAAGACGAAAAGTATTTATATTCTACAGATTTTAAGAAAAGGATATTAAAATTAAATCTTCATTTAACGATAATAAATATTAAATAACTTTAAATAGTAATCAACTAACCCCAAAATATACGCGAAAAAAATTATCATTAAACGCTTTGCTTAAATGAAGCTAACACTAATTATGATGATGGGATGACAGGAATAATATCGAGATCTTGTAAAACAAGCAAGCTCGTTTCAAATTATTATCTACATATATTATAAAACTTTGCAGTGCATTTAATGCTGATAAATCGAAAAAAAAACTATAACAAATAACGAAAAATATCGGTATTTTACGGCCATAAATTATATTTTGATGTTTTTTTACTATTGAGCTTTCTAAAGCATATTCATATATAGATTTTAGTTTTTTATCATATTTCTAAATGCATAAGATACTTGGTTTTAGAGAAAATCTATATTAATCATGTCTCCTATTTCTTTCATAGTAATGCAGGGTGTGAAAATGGAAGATAAAATAACCTTCCACCTCATACTCTATTCTGTCTTAGATAGCTTTGTAAAATTGAAGGAAGATTAATTAACCCTTTCCCTTTCCAAATTATCACTTTAAAAATAAATAGAAACAGAAAAATCTCACAAATGTTTTTTTTTTCTCACTTTGTCTTATTCACTTTTTTATCACGGGTAATTAATCTTTTTTTTACACTTTACACCGTTTTCAAAAAAATTTAATTTCACTTTATTTCATGTTTGGCCTTCAAGGGGATGAAAAAGATAGTATCTTTCTTTTTTCCTTTGATTATAAGGGCGTTTATGCCTCTTTATACCCCCCTTGGGCCCGCCCTTGCTACTCCACAGTTGTCTGGCTAGAAGCTGAGACTACGTCTATGACTCCAGGAGTGAAGACTGTCCCTGGGTATACAGGAGAGACGCTTCCTCTGTGTGTGTCTCACAATACTGGCAACATCATGTAGACCTGGTTGTGGGCTGCTACTTGTGTCTGCAGGGATATAAACACATCAGTACGCAATATCAAGAAAGAAAATAGAGCTATTAGAATATTAGACATTCAAAATATAAAATGTAACAAGAAAACAAATTATATTTTGATTGAAGATCTACTTAAGATAAATCAGAAAGCATTATGACATATTTTAACTGAAATTTTTGATCCAAGATAGAAGCAGCTTATAGTGCCTAATTAAAAATGACGTCATACAATACAAATGACCAATGATAGGCCATTATACTTTTTACAATTGGTCAATTACAAATTATACTGGCCTATCATTGGTAATTTGTATGACGTCATTTTTTGTTAGGCATTACAAACTGCTTCCTAAGATAGAGATTTTTAGGTGCAAAAAATGTGGCCCTTAAAACAAAAAAATCTCAATAATAACCTTCTATCTATTAGGGTTTAAATCTGCTGCATAGACATAAATAATCCTCTATTCTTTGCATTTATTGGAATATCAATCTTAATTATCAGGTTGACACACAGATACTCACTTTATCTGACTAGGACATAGAATTTATATATATTAGAATAAATATCAGGTTGACACTCAGATACTCACTTTATCTGACTAGAGACATAGAATTTATATATATTAGAATAAATTTGAGGTTGACACACAGATACTCACTTTATCTGACTAGAGACATAGAATATATATCTTAGAATAAATATCAGGTTGACACTCAGATACTCACTTTATCTGACTTGAGACATAGAATATATATATTAGAATAAATATCAGGTTGACACACAGATACTCACTTTATCTGACTTGAGACATAGAATATATATATTAGAATAAATATCAGGTTGACACACAGATACTCACTTTATCTGACTAGGACATAGAATTTATATATATTAGAATAAATATCAGGTTGACACTCAGATACTCACTTTATCTGACTAGAGACATAGAATATATATATTAGAATAAATATCAGGTTGACACACAGATACTCACTTTATCTGACTTGAGACATAGAATATATATATTAGAATAAATTTGAGGTTGACACACAGATGCTCACTTTATCTGACTAGGGCATAGAATATATAAATTAGACTACAAAAGGGGTGTATCTCCTTTCATCATAGTTAGTTAAGAATTAAAAGCTCATGTTATATAATCATTTGTCAAAAATATTTATTAAAAAGAGGGAGTTTAAAAAGGAAGCACTAAAAAAACTTTTACATAAGGATCAAATATTGTTGGAATGAACTAACGGATCTACATAACCGTATTTTAGAGAAGATGCATTACTAAAAACTTTTTGATACAGAATGTCAAGATATTTCTGTACTCAATTCATATATGTATACTTATTACTGGTAGTAAAAGCAATAGATACACATTTCTGAGAGAAAAATACACAAATAAAGAAAAAACAGGAAGAGATATTTTTTTCTAACCAAGGTGCTATATAATTGCCTATGTTGGTATGTTTAACCGTCCTTGCATCCTTTTGTGTAAGCTAATAAAGTGCTATTATTTGTATCTTTAGATCTATCATGATTTTATTGGAGTAATTTTTATTATGAATATACTAAAATCTGTTATTTTTCAAGTTCTCTAGGATATCTATTTTTTTGGTTTCATAGTTGTACTTTTTTGTACATTTTTCTTTCTATGTAATATTTTATGCTTTTTTGTATTATTGTATATGCTTTCTAGACACAACAAGCTTATAGTCTTATTTTTTAGAATTGATAATATTTTTTCTTTTATCTTAGTACTCTTGTGGCAAAGCTCCTCCTTAACTAGGGGATGTATTTATTTCTGTATATTAACTCGTCAACATAGATTATTTAGAATTAATTGTATTTTCCGGTTTACTAATAATTCATGACATTCAGTGATTGAATGTCAGCTATTGGCTACGTCATTAGAGGCTTTCTGGGGGCCCTTAAAGTAGGGGGAGGCGAGGGGGATCGATGGAAGTAAACCCCTACACTTTGAATTGGGTGTTACCCTGCCCCCCAAATAATTATAAACCCGTAAGAAGTTATATTGTAAAGAATGACACTTAAGCAGTTACAGTGATCCTTTGTTACAGATCATTACTATAATATAAGGATAACAATTTAACTTTCATCAATACTAGGTTACAATTTACTGTTTTTATCCTTGTTTATATTATTTTCAGATGATCGGATGTTTTGATATGGAAAATATTTATTATACATTGTATTTATATTCAGTAACTACCAAGGGGTGTATACAGGGGGTGTAGGGTGGTATAGTTATTATAAAAATATTTATTATACATTGTATTTATATTCAGTAACTAACAAGGGGTGTATACAGGGGGTGTAGGGTGGTATAGTTATTATGAAAATATTTATTATAAATTGTATTTATATTCAGTAACTACCAAGGGGTGTATACAGGGGGTGAAGGGGGGTATTGTTATTATGAAAATAATTATTATATTTACATTGTATTTATATTTAAGCACTAAAAAAGGGTGTAGGGGGGTGTAGTTATTATGAATACATTTATTATTCATTGTATTCATATTTAGAAACTAACAAGGGGTGTACTTTATACAGGGAGTGATCCATAATATTCTGACTCTCTTAAAGTTATATAATACCCCCCCCCCCGCCCTTTTATAAAAATGTATACACACCCGTGTCTATGTAAAAAAGAAAGATACAAAGGTTATTGCCATACAGAAAAAGTAATCATTATTTCCTTAATACAGTTCTAAGTATACTATTTTTTTATACATTAAAAATGTTATTTTTTCCTCTAACAAATGCTGCAGATTTACAACCAAACGCTAAAATGAAGCCACACTTGAATAATTTCATTAAGTTGCGGCTAAAGTACTATAAGCCTCTAGGGGCAAATGAGGGAGGGTGTGTATGTAGGCAAAGTCGACCCATCACTTTCAATTTTAGTTTCAAAACATGAAAGTAAGCTAAAATTTTTTTAGGGGCATTCTATTAAATAGGTTAGTTATAAATAGTTATTAATTTTCCCTAGACCAATATAAAGCTTCCCTATAACTAAAAGCTAGAGACAGACAGACTCACACATTGACAGGTAGACAGATATCCGGTTAAGTTTATGTAACACTGCACTGAAATTTTATTTACCAGTCAAATATTTTAGCGTTTTCTGGTTGCACTACTTATGGATTGCATTGTTTTGGTTAGTAACTGAGCCACTTAACAATGTAATTGGTATTTCTCTACATAAGTCCGTAACGCTTTGAGAGAAATGTGATTTTATATTCAAGATAGACGGATATTGTTTTTGTTAAGATGATCTACACAATTAAGCTTTCTGTTAGTAATTCACCTTGTCCGTCGGTCTGTCAGTCATGCTACAAAATTATATACATTATTACACAAATAAAAGGTTTCATGATTTTTCCAATAAATGTATTTTTTATTTGTGGCCACTTAACATCTGTTCTTTTCTATCGCTTTGTCCGTATTTCAACAAGAATTCGGTCCTTCGCAACTTATCGATGTTGTCATCCTTGTTCCATACAATATATATATTCTGTATCTGAGAATGGTCGCCAGTCAAGGAGCAATATTCAAATATTCAATCTACATTTGTAGTATACACATTAGGGTGGGTTCATATCGGAATTAGACAAAGCGGGGATATGCAACAGATAAAATTAACCTTAAAAACATTTCTGACCGAAAAAGAATTTTAAAAAATTGAGTTTTAGAACACGACCACTTAAAAATATAATTCATTACTTATTAGTATGCAAAGACGACATTCAAAAAAAAATTTGAATCAGAACTATGGCTTCATGGTGCTCCCTGGAAAGGCATTGAGGAGCTGAATCAGGAACTTTTGTCCGTTTCAAAATATCTCGTTCATAGCCTTAGAAATCACTAAAAAAACAACTTTTTAAAGGTTTATTGAGAATTGTCCAATTTGTAGAGGTTTTTTAGATTTTCTCAGGCTAGGAACGAGATTTTTTGAAACGGACAAAATTTCCTGACTCAGCTCCTCAAGGCATTTCCAGGGAGCACCATGAAGCCATAGTTCTGATTCAATAAATTTTTGACTCCCATTTACAAATAGCTATACAATTGAATGTCTGGTCGTCAGCGGTTTTAAGACTTAGGATAAGTTTTAAATCATCCAGAGGTGTATTATATCTATATAAATTGAGTGCAGATCCCCGCTTTGGCCTCAGAAAAAAATGTCCAAAATCGACCCACCCTAATACACATACATGCAGAAGCGTGCACAGGAATTGTAAATAGCTTGGTGCGTCCGTCCCCTCCTTGCCCCTCAAAAAATTATTAGGTTTTTTTTGGTTGGACATAAATTCATTGCAAAATACATTTTAATTAAATATTATAAACATGTCATTGTCTACATACAATTCATAAATAGTTTATGTAGATATAATAGCAGTTGAAATAGTTTAGTTTTTTTTTTTGGTTGGGGGGGTACACAAATCTTACCCCCCTTGTTGAAGATTTACTGTACACTTATACATACTTGATATGAGATAGGCATTATTATAAATGGATTCAACTTCAAGATTTTATATCCAGAGGTGGGTTCTCAAAATTTTTTTTAGAATCCTAAATTATTTCTTTAAAAAATCTTCTAACATTAAATTAAAAATCTCCGAATATAAAGGACGTTAGTGATCCATATATCATTTCAAACAATTTATATGAAGTAATTCTAAATAGATAGTTTTAGCATTTGTCTCAGCCTTTTGTCGCTTTCTTGAATTTATTTTTTAAGAATCAGGCTCAGATTTGAAACATGATAAATATCTATTGAACGGGAGAAAGAAGCTTTTAGGATGATACATCAGGGACAATGGAGGATAAATTAATCTTCACTCAATTTTTGTATGGGAAGTTTGGTTGTATATTAAAATGGGAAGAAATGGTTGTAAATTATTTGACCAGCCATTGTATGCTACATACACACTATAGGTAAGGTATATCTATCCAACAACTAATTTTTTGGGGAAATGATAATTAAAGTGCAAGGACGTCCAGGTAAAATATCTGGTTATGGGGTTGGGGTATTGGGAGAGGGGGAGGGGTATAATGGTACTATTTTATATCATAGATAAGTCACATTCAAAAGAAAAGGCCTGAAACCTTTTAGGGATTTGTACAAGGCTTACAAAAAGAGGATTTATGAAAAATAAGGTCAAGTACTTAATGATTCGAGTCTTGGCTTTATAATAGTCTTAGAAAAGAGTCAGTATAAATTTTAATTAGAAATGAATAAATGTAAACAAAAATCTGGCCACTGTTTTGAAAATACATGAAATTAAACACATAATGCATTAACATAGACATCATATTGTAGATAGTACAATAGGGCAATATTATAAAATAAATACTCAATTATAATGTGTCTATTGTCTGTAATAAAAAATAAGAATGATTAATAGTTCTGTTTATGGTAAAATATTTGTTCATACTGAACTAGACCCCCTCTCAGGGATACAGGGATAGAACAGTGGAAGCTAGATAATGTTGTCAAGATTAAAATATTTGTTCATACTGAACTAGACCCCCTCTCAGGGATATAGGGATAGAACAGTGGAAGCTAGATAATGTTGTCAAGATTAAAATATTTGTTCATACTAAACTAGACCCCCTCTCAGGGATATAGGGATAGAACAGTGGAAGCTAGATAATGTTGTCAAGATTAAAATATTTGTTCATACTAAACTAGACCCCCTATCAGGGATATAGGGATAGAACAGTGGACGCTAGATAATGTTGTCAAGATTAAAATATTTGTTCATACTAAACTAGACCCCCTATCAGGGATATAGGGATAGAACAGTGGAAGCTAGATAATGATGTCAAGATTAAAATATTTGTTCATACTAAACTAGACACCATCTAAAGAATCACTGGTCGCCGGAAGGGAAAAGCAGTTTTTTGAAAGGGGCTATCTGAGATTATTACAGATTCTGATATATACATATATAGACTGATGAAAAATGCAAAAAACGAAATCAAAAGCGTTCCTTCTTGGGAGAAAATCCGGGAAAAAGATTCTAGCTAGTTTTAACCTAAAATTCAAATTGGCAAGCCTGCAAAGAAATATACAGACATTTTAAACATGTCATTGCTCAGCACCTAGAAGTGTTATAAAAATGATACACATACCATTGGAAAGCTCATAAACTCTAGTTTTCATATTGGTATATAACGTTTTTGTACTATTATTAGTTTTTGAGCTATCCTCTTAAGTATTCTCAAGTTTTTAAAATGCAGTTTTTTCTTGAATTTTAAGTTTGATACTTGTTACACAAACCTGTTTTAAATTGTTTTGCTTAGCACCTAGGAGTTATATAATTATTTTATATAGGTATATTTGTATATTTTGGGTACATTCAATTTTAGCTTTATTTAAATTAGTCTTTGAAATGTGTATAGTTTGTAGTAAGAACCAAGGAGGATTGGGGGGGAAGGGGGGAGGAGTTTATACAATACAATGAAATTCAGTAGGTATAAAATTTTGCTGTGGATGTTTTTTGGCTTGTTGTTATAGTTATTAACCTGATTCTTTTTGTAAGATCTCTTATATGATTAAATCTACTAGTATAAATATTGAAAACTGAATTTTGGCACTATTCTTCTATGGGCTAGTGGGGTAAAACAGCTCCAAAACACTAAAATCTGAGCTTATTTTTAGAGATATCAAGCTAAATTTTGTGTAAACTTTTTTTTGCATAATTAATATAAGCTAAGTAGTCACTAAAGATTTCATTTTGCCACTTTCCTTTTTGGTACTAGTGAGTTATAACACCCCTCAAAACACAAATATTATTAGTTATGAGCCTATTTTTAAAAGCGAAGCTTTTCTATAATTAGGGTTGGTCTGTACGTCTGTCCGTCCATACGTCCCTCGGTCTGTATGTGTGTCCGTCTGAGATAGATAGCTTTTATTCGTTAATTTAGGCATGTTAGAATTGTCCTATCAATTTCAAACTTTGCTTAATGATTCCTGTAGTAGTCAGGTACGATTTAGAAAGCGTAGCAACTCTATAATCATTACCAGAATGTCTGTATGTCCATTTTAAACATGTTGATTTTTCTACTTTTTTAACAACAAATTTTTATGTGATCTAATTATCCGTTTAATCAGAATGTCTGTATGTCCATTTTAAACATGTTGATTTTTCTACTTTTTTAACAACAAATTTTTATGTGATCTAATTATCCGTTTAATCTGATTTTTGATAAATTGATTCCTGGGACAACAAAAAACAATAGTATAATCAAAGCAACTCTATAATCAAGTCCTAAAAATGTAAGTATGTCCAAAACATTATCCTGTATCAAGCAGTTTTTCAACAAATTTACTTACAATTTTGATTCAACTCTTTTGATACTTTTATATTCTGATTATTCAGTTCAGACACTAGTGTTAATGTCCGTTTGTCCTACCGTTTCAGTGTTTCGCTTTTATGGATGTTGTCATCCTTGTTAAAGATATCAAGATGATTTTTTTATTTGAAATTTATTCACATAATTGAGATACATAGCAACTAAAAATTTTTCCCTGGCTGTTTGGACTTGTTGTTATAGTTATCAAATAATTTTTTTTTCATATATGATTGGATCTACCTGTAAAACTTTAAAAAAAATATTTTTAGCACTTTCCTTCTAGGGGCTTGTGGGGTAGAAAGCCCCTAAAACACTAAAATTATAAGCTATGAGATTATTTTTAAAGATATCAAGCAAATTTTTCTAATGTAAACATTTTTCACATAATTGAACTAAGTAGCTATTACAGATTTCATTTTGGCACTTTCCTTCTAGAATTTAGTGGGGTAAAACATCCCCCAAATACAAATATTATAAGTTCTGAGCTTATTTTCAAAGATATCATGTTGAACTTTCATGAATGATTATTTAGTTCAGTTATTTGAAAAAAAAGTTTTCATTAACAAAGTCAGCCCAATATTTTTTTAAAAGCCCAGAACTTAAAGTTTTAGTAGTTTTGGGGGCAGTTTTACCCCACTAGCCCCTAGAAGGCAAGTGCCAAACTTAATGTTTACTAGTTATACCCCGCTAGTCCCAAGAGGAAAAGTGCCAAAATGAAATCTTTTGTGGCTACTTAGCTTAGTTATGCAAAAAAATTTACATTAAAAAATTAGCTTGATATCTCTAAAAATAAGCTCAGACCTTAGATTTCAGTGTTTTGAAGCTGTTTTACCCCACTAGCCCCTAGAAGGATAGTGCCAAGATTCAATTCTCAATATTTTTACTGGTAGATTTAATCATATAAGAGATCTTACAAAAAGAATCAGGTTAATAACTATAACAACAAGCCAAAAAAAATCCACAGCAAAATTTTATACTGAATTACATTATATTAATTAAGTGTATAAACTCCCCCCCCCCCTCTCCTCCTTGGTACTTACTACAAACTATACATATTTCAAAGAATAATTTTAATTAAGCTAAAATTGAATGCACCCAAAATATACAAATATACCTGTATAAAATAAGGGGGGGGGGGGGGGGTTTAATGCAACCATCTTGTAATCAGTGAGCAAATGGCACTTAGAATTCGAATTTTGATCTAAACTTTTGCATGAGTAATCCTTGGTAGGTCTATTTTCCCTAAATTGAACAAAAAGTTGGAAAAGTAACGGCTGGTGGCTCAGCCGTTTAGCCGTTTTTTTGCCTATTTTCAGGGTAAATTCATCATCAATTATGTAGGAATCAACTATTTAAAACATATTTTTGGTTTAATTCATGTTAAATAATAGCAATAACCATTTTTGAAACTTCTAGTACCAACAGCTACCGTCTAGAACCGTTTGGTAGCATTTTAGAGTGGCAACGAGAATAAGGTGGAGATAGGTTTCGTGAATAATTTGTACTATAGATATCCAAAAAATGGCAAAACTGCTGAGCCGCCAGCGGTTAGCCATTACTTTTCCAACTTTTTGTTCGATTTAGGGAAAATAGACCTACCAAGGATTACTCATGCAAAATTTTAGATGGAAATTCGAATTCTAAGTGCCATTTGCTCACTTATTACAAGATGGTTGCATTAAACCCCCCCCCCCCCCCCCCCCCTTATATAACTCCTAGGTGCTAAGCAATACAATTTTAAAAAGGTTTGTGTAACAAGTATCAAAAAAAATCCAGAGCAAAATTTTATACTGAATTACATTGCCTATAAGTGTATAAACGGTACTACGTCAAACACTAGATACGTCAAACAGTAGATGCGACAAACGCTAGACAGACAAACAGTAGATGCGTCAAACGCTAGACAGACAAACAATAGATACGTCAAACACTAGACTACGACAAACAGTAGAATTTGCCATTTCGCGACAAACAGTAGAATTTTTAAAGTGCGACAAACACTAGAAGCGACATACGCTAGAATTTAAACTTATAAAATATTCATACATTTTTTCGTTCATAAACACTAAATTTATATTTCTATTAGTGCAGAGATCTAATGGGATAAGATAATGGCTGTAAAAATCTATGTACAGCCCCTATAGCAAAAAAAGTGGTTAAAACGTTAAGTAACAAAAGTTGTTTAGCCAACGATTAAGAAAATGTTCTTATAAAACTTAGGGAACTAGTGTAATAAACGGCTCATTGTCCCCTCTCGCTTTGCTATCATTGTCCCTTCCCTAAAGAAAATGTGATATAGCAATGAAAAGGTGATTTTGCAATACAGTTAAAACTAATCCAGCATGTGTTATTTTTGTATTTATAGTTACTAACAGTTTTTAAGATACATCAAAGAAGGTTTATTAAATTAAGTCTAATATAATTAAAGAGACAAAGAATTTTAGTAATTTAAAGATGATTATTTTTAAATAACATGCTTGTATAAAGTCTTTTTTTTACAGTTGCTTTGTTTAAACATCAAAGGGAGATATTAATGGGCGGAGTTATATACACTTAGGATGAGCAATATTTTATGAGCATTAATTGTTTGACCATTTATGACTTCCCCTTACAATACTTTTTCAACAGCGCAGCTATTTAGTAATAAGTGTATGTATGTTTATAAAATGATTTCAATTGTATTGAAATTTATCTAATTTTGGAGATGTTGTGTCATCCCCTACAAACCCCTACCACAGGCACTACTTGAATAATTTAAATTCCACAAAATTAGATAAAACCTTCTGGACCTATATGAAGCTTCACTTTAAAGAAGAACCATATCAGTTCTTAATTTATTTTTATTTTAAGTTTTGAAAATAAAAAAAATATTTTTTGGGGGTTGGGGGGGAGATACCCTCCACAAAATTAGTTAAAAACCTTCCCTGGACACATATGAAGCTTCACTGCAAAGAAGTACCATATCGGTATAACGGTTAGTAAGATCCTTTGCTACAGACATAAATAGCGGTTTACTTTATATAATAGGATTAATTCTAGCGTTTGTCGTATCTATTGTTTGTCGCCTTTAGAAAAAATCTAGTGTTTGTCATATTCTAGCGTTTGTCGCATTCTAGTGTTTGTCGTATCTAGCGTATGTCGTGTCTAGGGTTTGTCTGTCTACTGTTTGTCTGTCTAGCGTTTGTCGCATCTATTGTTTGACGTATCTAGGGTTTGACGTAGTACCGTATAAACTCCCCCCCCCCTCTCCTCCTTGGTACTTACTACAAACTATACATATTTCAAAGAATAATTTTAATTAAGCTAAAATTGAATGCACCCAAAATATACAAATATACCTGTATAAAATAAGGGGGGGGGGGGGGTTTAATGCAACCATCTTGTAATCAGTGAGCAAATGGCACTTAGAATTCGAATTTTGATCTAAACTTTTGCATGAGTAATCCTTGGTAGGTCTATTTTCCCTAAATTGAACAAAAAGTTGGAAAAGTAACGGCTGGTGGCTCAGCCGTTTAGCCGTTTTTTTGCCTATTTTCAGGGTAAATTCATCATCAATTATGTAGGAATCAACTTTTTAAAACATATTTTTGGTTTAATTCATTTACTTAAGTACATCTGTATATTTTATATTTAGTTTTTTGTAAAGGGCTTGATCCTTTCACCGCATGTTCCTAGGGTTACTAATTAAAAATCGTTGACTATAACTTTAGCTTGCACTCTATGTTTGCGTTAGATCCTGCCTCTAGCAACATATTCTTATGTTTATTATTTAGTATCATTGATTTATATAAACTTATGCTATATGTAAATATTCTTAATCTGTCATTATCACTGTATTTTAATATGTTGACTGAAATAAATATTTGATGTTGATGATGTTGATGATGTAAATAATAGCAATAACCATTTTTGAAACTTCTAGTACCAACAGCTACCGTCTAGAACCGTTTGGTAGCATTTTAGAGTGGCAACGAGAATAAGGTGGAGATAGGTTTCGTGAATAATTTGTACTATAGATATCCAAAAAATGGCAAAACTGCTGAGCCGCCAGCGGTTAGCCATTACTTTTCCAACTTTTTGTTCGATTTAGGGAAAATAGACCTACCAAGGATTACTCATGCAAAATTTTAGATGGAAATTCGAATTCTAAGTGCCATTTGCTCACTTATTACAAGATGGTTGCATTAAACCCCCCCCCCCCTTATATAACTCCTAGGTGCTAAGCAATACAATTTTAAAAAGGTTTGTGTAACAAGTATCAAAAAAAATCCAGAGCAAAATTTTATACTGAATTACATTGCCTATAAGTGTATAAACGGTACTACGTCAAACACTAGATACGTCAAACAGTAGATGCGACAAACGCTAGACAGACAAACAGTAGATGCGTCAAACGCTAGACAGACAAACAATAGATACGTCAAACACTAGACTACGACAAACAGTAGAATTTGCCATTTCGCGACAAACAGTAGAATTTTTAAAGTGCGACAAACACTAGAAGCGACATACGCTAGAATTTAAACTTATAAAATATTCATACATTTTTTCGTTCATAAACACTAAATTTATATTTCTATTAGTGCAGAGATCTAATGGGATAAGATAATGGCTGTAAAAATCTATGTACAGCCCCTATAGCAAAAAAAGTGGTTAAAACGTTAAGTAACAAAAGTTGTTTAGCCAACGATTAAGAAAATGTTCTTATAAAACTTAGGGAACTAGTGTAATAAACGGCTCATTGTCCCCTCTCGCTTTGCTATCATTGTCCCTTCCCTAAAGAAAATGTGATATAGCAATGAAAAGGTGATTTTGCAATACAGTTAAAACTAATCCAGCATGTGTTATTTTTGTATTTATAGTTACTAACAGTTTTTAAGATACATCAAAGAAGGTTTATTAAATTAAGTCTAATATAATTAAAGAGACAAAGAATTTTAGTAATTTAAAGATGATTATTTTTAAATAACATGCTTGTATAAAGTCTTTTTTTTACAGTTGCTTTGTTTAAACATCAAAGGGAGATATTAATGGGCGGAGTTATATACACTTAGGATGAGCAATATTTTATGAGCATTAATTGTTTGACCATTTATGACTTCCCCTTACAATACTTTTTCAACAGCGCAGCTATTTAGTAATAAGTGTATGTATGTTTATAAAATGATTTCAATTGTATTGAAATTTATCTAATTTTGGAGATGTTGTGTCATCCCCTACAAACCCCTACCACAGGCACTACTTGAATAATTTAAATTCCACAAAATTAGATAAAACCTTCTGGACCTATATGAAGCTTCACTTTAAAGAAGAACCATATCAGTTCTTAATTTATTTTTATTTTAAGTTTTGAAAATAAAAAAAATATTTTTTGGGGGTTGGGGGGGAGATACCCTCCACAAAATTAGTTAAAAACCTTCCCTGGACACATATGAAGCTTCACTGCAAAGAAGTACCATATCGGTATAACGGTTAGTAAGATCCTTTGCTACAGACATAAATAGCGGTTTACTTTATATAATAGGATTAATTCTAGCGTTTGTCGTATCTATTGTTTGTCGCCTTTAGAAAAAATCTAGTGTTTGTCATATTCTAGCGTTTGTCGCATTCTAGTGTTTGTCGTATCTAGCGTATGTCGTGTCTAGGGTTTGTCTGTCTACTGTTTGTCTGTCTAGCGTTTGTCGCATCTATTGTTTGACGTATCTAGGGTTTGACGTAGTACCGTATAAACTCCCCCCCCCCTCTCCTCCTTGGTACTTACTACAAACTATACATATTTCAAAGAATAATTTTAATTAAGCTAAAATTGAATGCACCCAAAATATACAAATATACCTGTATAAAATAATTATATAACTCCTAGGTGCTAAGCAATACAATTTTAAAAAGGTTTGTGTAACAAGTATCAAACTTAAAATTCAAGTAAAAACTGCATTTTAAAAACTTGAGTATACTTCAGAGGATAGCTCAAAAACTAATAATAGTACAAAAACGTTATATACCAATATGAAAACTAGAGGTTATGAGCTTTTCAATGGTATGTGTAGCATTTTATACCACTTCTAGGTGCTGAGCAATGACATGTTTAAAATGTCTGCATATTTCTTTGCAGGCCTGCCAATGTGAATTTTAGGTTAAAAGTAGCTAAAATCATTTTCCCGGATTTTCTCCCAAGAAGGAACGCTTTTGATTTCGTTTTTTGCATTTTTCATCAGTCTATATATGTATATATCAGAATCTGTAATAATCTCAGATAGCCCCTTTCAAAAAACTGCTTTTCCCTTCTGGCGACCAGTGCGAATACGTACCAAAAGAAGTTTTTTAATGGATTAGACAACAAAAAAAAATCAAATTATATCCCCAGATGATACAAATATTGGCCCTTCTATAGAATAAAAATATTAGGTGGAAAATTTGGACACTACTCATTTGAACCAAAAAATCAAAATTGAATAAAAAAAGCAAAGAATGAGATAACATGGTTTTAAATATTTGTGTACTAGTGTAATTAATAGTCAGATGTTCCCTTCTTCCCTGGTATTTGGTTGAAGATTACATTATTTTAATACTGGCATATCCCTCTAATCCTGTGTTGAACCAGACCATATCATGAAATTTATATTTTTCTGAGATGTGAAACAAGGATTACAAATATTCTACACTAAATCATAGCGAAGCATTAATAGAAATGATAATATTGCGTACTCATGTTAATTTCCTGAAAAAGTTTCAATGAAATGAATAGTTGGACTTAAATCATCAAGTTGAACGTCGGAGCTGAAAGGATTATCTGCAGCAAGGTTTAAGCGGTCATCACACTCCTCCCCCTCATCATCTTCTCCCATCTCCGCCTCAATTTCCTCCCTCTCTTGGCACCAACCAGCATCTCTACCCCCATTGCCCCTAAGGCTCCGTCTTGGAGCAGATTCTCGCCTAAAAAATGTATAATAAAAGAAAACAGATAAAAATTCACAAGAATAAGAAAGCTATTGTTAAATTCCAACAACATAAAAATAGATATTTAAGACAAACATTCAGATAGAGTGAAGCTAGGTTTATTAGAGCTATTAGATTGCGTGTTAAAATACGTTTTATAAAAAACAATACCTTTTTGGAGAACTATGATACTCGGTGGAGTGATAACTGTAATGGCGGGGTGATGACCCGCGGCGATAAGATCCAGCGGTGCATGATCCCGCAGTTGATTGTTGCTGTAACGGCGGGTCAGTGTCGAGGCGTGCCTGCCGCCGTAATTGTGTTCGCCGCCTTTGACGTGATCTAGGAAAATTATGATATTATACAACTTATGTTGGCCTTTTGTTTTTTGTTTGTTGATTTTTAAGATCAATGAAATTTCTTTCCCAACATTTAACCATCTTTACCCTCGATGCGGAAGACGAAGAAAGTCCCTAAAAAAAATCAGCATGTTACGTCACAAAAACGAGAGATTATCCATCTCTTTTTTAGGGGTCTTCTTTCCCACTCCTCCTATCCTCATACCTCATTTTTATGACGTCATTGAGGGACTTTCTTCGTCTTCTCGATGCGAGGCCTTGATATTGTTACGTTCCTAACTTTATATAACTAAGCGTTTGAAGCTATGAAAATGTGACTCTTCTAAGAATATTGATATAGATTAAAAATATCGATTTCTAAAAAGAAGTGTATATCAAACATTGTCTAAAATAATGAAAAATTATAGGATTAATTTGTATATCATTCAATTTAAGGAATACAGAACCAAGCTGAAAAAAATAATAAAATTTTACCTGTAGGAATGTTTTGTTTGTTTGATATCTGGTACACCACCTAAAATAACAACTATATTCATCCTAACATAAACTTTGTTAATTAACTATTTTCTTGAAAAATACAGTATAATTAAAAAAACTGTAATAAAAATTCTTAAAAATCCTATTAAGATTTATAACTTGAAAATCTAGGAATCGATACAGCACCTCAACCAATAAGCAAATCTCAACTTTGTGGAAATATTCAGAATGTAAACTTATTTAATCCCTGAAAATTGAAAAGGAGTTGGGAGAATCACGAAAACTTGAAAAATTTAAAAATCAATCTAGCTAAAAAATACTTACAAACCTAAAAAGCTGAAGTACCTTTAAAGTTGACGAACAGACGACATACCCTAATTTTAGAGTGGCTACACTTCTAAAAAATATAGAAATCTTTGACTTAAATAAAAGCCTATTATGTATATGAAGTAGCAAGTTTTTTGTGACTGAAGTTAAAGATCTTAATTGGTTATTCTTTTCTGGTAAGCTTTATGAAAATCTGGGTATGTTTTGAGTTATTTTCCTAAACTTCTACGCCATTCTCTAGAGGCTAGGGGTGAAGCAATTTCCATAAGAATGAATATTATTAAGAAGGTAAAGAAGTAATTTTAACGTTATATTTAACAGAATCTTATTTTGTCAAGAATGTTGCTATTGAAAGAGTGCTTATGCAAATCCTTTATGCAAAATTTTGTTTACTTCAGGAATAAAGGAACACTCAAATAGCTGGGAATTAGTCACTTGAAAGAGTTCTGCTTTTATTTACTTTGACAAAAAGAGTTATGTAAAATAAAAATGGCATTACTTCTTTATAAACGTTAGGTTGTATATTATAAACACGATTTTTCGTATTCCCTGTTTCCCTGGGTAATGGTATATAGGTATGGTATAGTAGGTGTTGTAGTATGAAAATAAAATATCATGTTCCCTGTATCCCTGGGTATATAGGTATGGTATAGTAGGTGTTGTAGTATGAAAATAAAATATCATGTTCCCTGTATCCCTGGGTATATAGGTATGGTATAGTAGGTGTTGTAGTATGAAAAGAAAATATCATGTTCCCTGTATCCCTGGGTATAGGTATGGTATAGTAGGTGTTGTAGTATGAAAAGAAAATATCATGTTCCCTGTATCCCTGGGTATAGGTATGGTATTGTAGGTGTTGTAGTATGAAAAGAAAATATCATGTTCCCTGTATCTCTGGGTATAGGTATGGTATAGTAGGTGTTGTAGTATGAAAAGAAAATATCATGTTCCCTGTATCTCTGTGTATATAGGTATGGTATAGTAGGTGTTGTAGTATGAAAAGAAAATATCATGTTCCCTGTATCCCTGGGTATATAGGTATGGTATAGTAGGTGTTGTAGTATGAAAAGAAAATATCATGTTCCCTGTATCCCTGGGTATATAGGTATGGTATAGTAGGTGTTGTAGTATAAAAAGAAAATATCATGTTCCCTGTATCCCTGGGTATATAGGTATGGTATAGTAGGTGTTGTAGTATGAAAAGAAAATATCATGTTCCCTGTATCCCTGGGTATATAGGTATGGTATAGTAGGTGTTGTAGTATGAAAAGAAAATATCATGTTCCCTGTATCTCTGGGTATAGGTATGGTATAGTAGGTGTTGTAGTATGAAAAGAAAATATCATGTTCCCTGTATCTCTGTGTATATAGGTATGGTATAGTAGGTGTTGTAGTATGAAAATAAAATATCATGTTCCCTGTATCCCTGGGTATATAGGTATGGTATAGTAGGTGTTGTAGTATGAAAAGAAAATATCATGTTCCCTGTATCCCTGGGTATATAGGTATGGTATAGTAGGTGTTGTAGTATGAAAAGAAAATATCATGTTCCCTGTATCTCTGTGTATATAGGTATGGTATAGTAGGTGTTGTAGTATGAAAATAAAATATCATGTTCTCTGTATCCCTGGTTATATAGGTATGGTATAGTAGGTGTTATAGTATGAAAAGAAAATATAATGTTCCCTGTATCCCTGGGTATATAGGTATGGTATAGTAGGTGTTGTAGTATGAAAATAAAATATCAAGTTCTCTGTATCCCTGGTTATATAGGTATGGTATAGTAGGTGTTGTAGTATGAAAAGAAAATATCATGTTCCCTGTATCCCTGGGTATAGGTATGGTATAGTAGGTGTTGTAGTATGAAAATAAAATATCATGTTCTCTGTATCCCTGGGTATAGGTATGGTATAGTAGGTGTTGTAGTATGAAAAGAAAATATCATGTTCCCTGTATCTCTGGGTATAGGTATGGTATAGTAGGTGTTGTAGTATGAAAAGAAAATATCATGTTCCCTGTATCTCTGGGTATAGGTATGGTATAGTAGGTGTTGTAGTATGAAAAGAAAATATCATGTTCCCTGTATCTCTGTGTATATAGGTATGGTATAGTAGGTGTTGTAGTATGAAAATAAAATATCATGTTCCCTGTATCCCTGGGTATATAGGTATGGTATAGTAGGTGTTGTAGTATGAAAAGAAAATATCATGTTCCCTGTATCCCTGGGTATATAGGTATGGTATAGTAGGTGTTGTAGTATGAAAAGAAAATATCATGTTCCCTGTATCTCTGTGTATATAGGTATGGTATAGTAGGTGTTGTAGTATGAAAATAAAATATCATGTTCTCTGTATCCCTGGTTATATAGGTATGGTATAGTAGGTGTTATAGTATGAAAAGAAAATATAATGTTCCCTGTATCCCTGGGTATATAGGTATGGTATAGTAGGTGTTGTAGTATGAAAATAAAATATCAAGTTCTCTGTATCCCTGGTTATATAGGTATGGTATAGTAGGTGTTGTAGTATGAAAAGAAAATATCATGTTCCCTGTATCCCTGGGTATAGGTATGGTATAGTAGGTGTTGTAGTATGAAAATAAAATATCATGTTCTCTGTATCCCTGGGTATAGGTATGGTATTGTAGGTGTTGTAGTATGAAAAAAAATATCAAGTTCTCTGTATCCCTGGTTATATAGGTATGGTATAGTAGGTGTTATAGTATGAAAAGAAAATATAATGTTCCCTGTATCCCTGGGTATATAGGTATGGTATAGTAGGTGTTGTAGTATGAAAATAAAATATCAAGTTCTCTGTATCCCTGGTTATATAGGTATGGTATAGTAGGTGTTGTAGTATGAAAAGAAAATGTAATGTTCCCTGTATCCCTGGGTATATAGGTATGGTATAGTAGGTGTTGTAGTATGAAAAGAAAATATCATGTTCCCTGTATCCCTGGGTATATAGGTATGGTATAGTAGGTGTTGTAGTATGAAAAGAAAATATAATGTTCCCTGTATCCCTGGGTATATAGGTATGGTATAGTAGGTGTTGTAGTATGAAAAGAAAATATAATGTTCCCTGTATCCCTGGGTATATAGGTATGGTATAGTAGGTGTTGTAGTATGAAAAGAAAATATAATGTTCCCTGTATCCCTGGGTATAGGTATGGTATAGTAGGTGTTGTAGTATGAAAAGAAAATGTCATGTTCTTGCGTCAATTTATAAATTTATGGTTTACAATATGCATAAAAGGCAAACATTACTATAGATGTAAAGCCAGATACATAAAAAGTAAAAAGATGAAACGTAAATATTATATCAAGTTATAACCCCTTTATTAATATCAGAAGGCACAAACCGAAAACATTATGGTTAGGAAATGTACACATTTAAGAAATAAGAGCATTTTTTATTTTATCCATAAAGTAAATTAGTTTTTCTTGGATTAGAGCTTTCAGTGAAGAAATTTTAATTTTGACTGCAAGATAAGAAAATCTCATCTCTTAGCAATGCCTCAAATCGTGCCAATTACAAAGAAGATTGGAGAACCATTGTGCATGGCCTATGTTCTAAGTAGTAATAACTGGCAATGATAATGAAGAAGCTCAATAGAATATTACAAAAAATTATTTGTCTATCAGCAGTCAAGCAGTCAAGAAATTCTCCTTTAGCGCTAATGAAAGACAAGTTAAGGGGTAGCTTTGCTACTAAAATGTTAGAATTCAAACAGTTGTTTATATTCTATTGTAAGTTTTCTAGGGTAATAGTATATAAATTCTCTTTGCATAAACATAATAGTTGCATATTATACTTTTTACCTACATTTTCTTCAGTACATAGGAATTTTAGTACATCAATTTTTATGTGTTTCAGAAAAGGTTTATTTACTTTACTTTACCCAACAATTTAAATGATCTAACATTTCTATGTCGTTAGAGGCCTTACATATTATCAACTTACAATTAACCAAAGAACCTCAAATCGACATTGCTGATTTTGAGCACATATGTAATTGAATTAAATCTTCCATAGCTGACAAATTATCGACAAATGATTAAATGATACATATAACATTAGCTATGTAGCTATTAAAAGTGTCAATTGTTAACTGATTACCAGCAAGCCGGTAACAGAAGAGAACCCTGTAAAAAAGCTGCGCTACATATGAACTAATTTGTCCCTGTTATAGTGTAAGTTTACTTGTATTAACTATAAAATTGATTTGGCTTCATTCCTTTCATGTAATCAAATATACTGAGGTGTTTTTACCCTCCATATAGGATTGTATTTAAAAAAAGTCAATTTAAGAATGACATTAGACTTTCGAAATGTCGATATTATTTAAAGTCATTTAGTCGACAAAAATACACGATCTTACATATTTAAAGAATGTCAACAGTTTTATCAGGGACTGGCCATTAGAATAGGGTTAGACCCCCTCAATTCCCTACACAGTGGCTAGGAAGAAATTAAGAGAATCCTTTCACCCACTAATTGAATAATTTTGTAATTATGCAGTTATGTATACACACTATTTACCAAGAGGATAGTTTCTGTTACAATTCAGAAATTTAGAAATATATAAAAATACTGAAAGATATTTAAGAAATATTTAGTTTTCTTCCTCTACTGTAAGCAAAAATATGTTATTGGCTATAACTTAATTAGAATCAAAAAGAAAAAAACTATGGTTTATGTGGTCTTTACTTTCATTGCAGATTATCTGCTTACATAAGTAGCGCAGATTTTAAGATTTGAGTAAAATTTGAGAGGGAGAAGGGATTAAATAATTGAATGGCCTCACCCCGTGGTTTTTATGTCAATTCAATTGGATTTTTGAATATCAGCATCGTAAATATTAACACAGCTAAGTCGAAAGAGCAGAAAGCAATTTGCTAACAGACGAAATTATCTCCAAGAAGATAGCCAGGTAGTTGTCTGGGTTAAACATCTATACTTATTACATTTATTCTTTTAAGGTTTAACTATTTTTTGATTTTAAATACTTATCTCTCACTCTCTGATTTAGTAAACTCAATCTTCTCTATCAACAGAGAAGAAAAGCAAGAATTTAGTTTTTCTTAAAAATGCATCTATTAGTTACATAGATTACTTTTTATTTGAAGATGTTTAGGAAATCTTAAGTAACAAACATCAAAGTATGCCGTCAGTCCGTTATTTAGTAATATTAAGAGAAAATACAATTTTAAAATGCCCAAAAGGAACTGTTTTGTTAGTCTGACAAAAGAGTTGTATGCAATATAGATTTGCAATGTTTTCCCTCAAAGTACCTTGTTGAGCACAGAAACACCATCCTTTATTTTTAAAATATATTAAAATTTCAATACTAATTACGGGATGATAGTATATTGGGTACTGGTTTCAGTGCTTGATGGACTCTCTTTCAGAAAGCACCAGATTTTTTCTCTATAGTAAAGCAGTTATTCATACCTGTAAAATCAACTGTTCGTTTCGCGCCAATTTGTAGGCAATCAGCTGATCTACTTGTGGTGCAAAAATAAGATGGTGGCACACGTTCAGGTGACATTTCAGCTGGTTCAATTTCGCCAGTCTCAATGTCGTCCTCTCCAGCATACGCCTGTTGGCATAGAAAACTATAGATCTGAGTAGTAAGTAGATAAATCTGTTATTATTATAATTTATGTTAACCCACGTTTACATCTTTTATTGTCAATGCAGCTATTCTACAACTATTCCATATAAGCATCTAAATTTTACTGTGTCTTTACTGTTTTTCTTAATCTAATATAATGTTAGTATGATATTTATGTCAAAATTAATTTGAAAAGTTAACTTTTCAATAGTCTTTTTTTATGCCTGTATGTCATCTTGATGTGTGTATCTGTCCCTCTGCAGCTCTGGTAGGTACACTTGAGCTGCAGCCAGAGCCAAATCATATTCAGGGTACCTAAAAAAAATATAGATTTTAGCAGCTATACCTTGTCTGGGTATTTTTAATTGCGCTGCTACTCATCAAGTAAACTTTATCAGGGAGGAAGGGTACATTGGGCTGTTTATTATACACTAGTCTTAAAAGGTTTTACAAATTTACAATAACGTTTTCTTATTCGTAGACTTAACAACTTTGAGGACTTTCTAATGAATTTTGATTGGTTGGTAAATTAAGATTAGTGTTCCTTAATACAAAACATTTTTTGTACAGATTTTGTTTTCTGTAGGTTTTTTAAGTACATTTTTACATAGATATAATTTAAAATAATAATTGTTTTGTCACATAACTAAATTTAGTTAAAAGGCTAAAAATGATCAATGATAAAGTTAGTTTCACTTTCTTGTATCAAATTTAAAGCGATATATCGTTTAAGAAGTTAAATTTGAGTAATGCATTTATTTTGAAATTGATAGAAAAAAAATATTTTCAGTGGTTCTAAAATAGCAACCAAATAATTTACCTGGGACTACCAAGGGGCGGAACATAAACAGATCCAAATATTTGTGGTTCTGTAGTAACAGTCAGAGTCCTATATATAATATATATTAGTCAAAGGCAAACTTATAAATTTCAATAATTAGATTTTAAAAATTATCTATGCTTGTATGATAAACTGAAGTAACAAATCAAAATATTTAACATTTATTCCATTGTTAGACGTCTTTTACCCCTATTGAAGAAAACATACGCGTATGGGTTGTGCCTAATTATGAAAAAAATATGAAAGCGATGCCTCAAATCGTGCCAAATCCAAAGAAGATTGGAAAATTGTGCGTGGCCTACGTTTTAAGAAGTAATAACTAACGATGCTGATATGAAAAAAGAATGAATTATTTTTTAGCTATCCTTAAACATTTATTTTCTTTCTAGTAGCACTAACAAATAAACTAAAATATGTCCATTATTTATAACCTGTTGACCTGTGTGACCCTGGCCTCATATTCTGGACTCCCAAGTGGAGGAACATACCTGTTGACCTGTGTGACCCTGGCCTCGTATTCTGGACTACCAAGTGGAGGAACATACCTGTTGGCTTGTGTGACCCTGGCCACGTATTCTGGACTGCCAAGTGGAGGAACATACCTGTTGGCTTGTGTGACCCTGGCCACGTATTCTGAACTAACAAGTGGAGGAACATATCTGTTGGCCTGTGTGACCCTGGCCTCGTATTCTGGACTACCAAGTGGAGGAACATACCTGTTGGCCTGTGTGACCCTGGCCTCGTATTCTGGACTCCCAAGTGGAGGAACATACACACTGTGGAGGTCTTCTTCCTCCTCGTACATCCGGGCGTCACAAAATGGAGCTTCTGTCAAAGGACCTGAAAGTAATGTAGTTAGTTTTTGGCGAGAATGTATAACTTTAGATAACCAAGAGACAGAGGCTTAATAGAATAGTAGATTCTCCCCCAAAGTTTAAAAACCTATCTGCTTTTTGGTAATATATTAAGTGGTAATATCTAGTTTGATTTGTGAATGGTTTGTACAAAGCAACAGTTAACAAACTATTCCACCAATAGCTTCAATGTTTGTATGGGATAACTATTTTTAATTTTCTTTTTTTAATCTTCCTTTTCCCCACACCTTTATCCCTAGATATAAAATTAAATATGTTAGTGTTAAGTGTATTCCAGTTTTTTGCATTTCTTTAAGTTAAGATAAATATTTAAAATAAGTAAACTTACTAAACCCACATCATGTTTTAATTGTATTATACAAGCTTGGGTTGAAACCTAAGACTTTTTTTAACGACTGGAATGGTTACTTTATGATGGAGTGGCGGTACCCCAATAATAAAAATGACGTCATACAATGACCAATAATAGGCCGGTATAATTATAATTGACCAATGGTAAAATGGATATTGGCCTATCATTGGTAATTTGTATTATATGACGTCATTTTTATAGGCACTTTAAGCTCACTGTACATATTTGAATACAGACAGACAAATATGCTGTTTCTTGAACTTTACCTGGATCCTGCCAGATTGTATGAGGTGGTTGCCAGCTATCTTTGTTTGTTCTCAATCTATCTTGGCTGGTGCTATAGTCTAGATTCGGTACAAACTCCTAAATTCATTAAATGTAAATTGTAATAATAACTTTATATTTTACAATTCTATAGGAATTTTTTTTTGTAATAATTATTAATCCCTCCGTAAATATCTAAGACTGGCCATGTTTTAGAATTGTCATAAAGAAACAACAAAATAAACAGAATAAAGTCTCAATCCTTAAAATGTGTAAGCTCTATAATTCATAACATTATCGACTTTTTTTTTGTTCTGTAGATTTTTCAAACTAGTTCTATAAAATATTCAAAAAAAAGCTTGTTATCTCATTTATTTTCTTGACTACGATGATTTATATGTTAAGAAAGTCGAAAGCATTAAAAATACTGAATTAGAAAGATAAAATAGTATGATAAAATCTTACTTGATGAAAAACAGGCCTTTCTCTCTTTGTATTAGAGTTTTCCATTGATTTGTTAGTTCTAAAATCCTCCGCTGAACTGCCCTGTCCTTGGCTTCTTGAATATTCCTGTGTACGTCCCTGTCCTTGGTAACTTGAAAATTCTTGCGGTTTGGCCTCACCGGAACTGTGGCTCGTTGAACTTGTTAAATATTCCTGCCACGGCCCCGTGTCTTGTTTATGTTGGCTCCGTTGGGAGGGTTCACTTCTCTCACAGCTATTGTGGCTAATTTCAGATACTTTAGGACAATGTACACTTTCTTTAGTTTTCGGAATGTGCGCATTTTCTGCTGATTTGTTAGAACCTGGTGTCTCTGTGTTTGGACATTGCTGTGTTTCAGAAATTCCTGGGCATGCTTGTGATTTTTTTGACTGCTTCATGCTTGTCTCACATGTAGTTGCAACATAACATTGTCGTTTCGGCCTTAAAAATTAAAATCAAAATGACACATCAATTCTATAATCGTGACAGGTCTGAAATTCTCAACTACCTCATAAAAGGACATTAAAGGATTTGTGCCAGTAAAAAATAATTACGGGGTAGCAAAATTTATGACAATACAATAAAAAAAATTATATACACTAAAAATTTAATTTTTAGTTCGTATTTTATTCTCTAGTTATAGAGTAGCTGTGGCAGTGTGTTTAATGAAATACCTGTGAGAAAGTGATCCTGCTCGTGAATGAGATTCACTATCACCTAATAAAATAAATCTTATTCGATTTTTGTCACATTAAAAAATTTACCAATAATTTTCTTATAATTCATAAAAAAAATACTAAATGCTTTAAATTAAGATTAATAATCCTATGATTGAAATTTTGAATTTGCTTTTATTGAAAAAGTCTATCTTTACCGTAAAAGTTCAAAAGAAAACAAAAAATTGAAAAGTAAACTTAAAAATCCCTCCAGGAAGCTAAATTTATCTGCATGATCTACAATTTTGTATGTCTAAAATATATGTTTTGCTTGCTTCATTTTAGCTGAGCATGAAGTTATGAAAAGTCCTGAATTTAAAGATATCCCTTTTGTTCTGAGGAAAAAAATAATAAGAAGGGGGTGGGGGTATTTGTGCTCTCTTAACAAAATAAAGGGATCTGCTAGAAAAACTTTTACATTTCGTTTTCCTGTTATTTTAATTTGATTTTAGACAGATGATGAACATGCAATTTCAATATACAAATAAAATCTAATTCTAATCATTACAAAATGCAAAATTTTTATTTAAACGTTTAAAATAACTAAATATAAAACAGATAGGATGTCTATCAGTGCGTCCATTGATATCTCTGTAACAGTTGTTTTGTTTTAATAAGTATAAAATATCATTTGTTGTACTTTTTTTACCTCTTATCTGTTTGTGTTTTCTTGATTTGAACAATTCTAAGCTTTCAGGATCTTTCTGCTCTGACATCCATTCCTCCTGCGGACAACTGGCAAGATTTTGGCCTTCAGCGATCTTTTCTAGGGTGAGTTGAGTGTCTATGCTTGGCTTATGAAGTTCCAATGGATTCTGCATTAATAACAAGTTAAATTATATTTTTTAAACAGGACAATTATTCCTATAAGTAACTCAGCAATAACAATACATCAAAAATGTTTATAACAAAGGAAAAATAAAATATAGGGGTAATTCATAAAATCAAGAACAGTTTGACTTAAGAAGAGCATTTGATTAAAAGGTTACAGCTAACTTTATGGAAAAAATACAAAAAATGACCTTTTTACAGGTAATGTAATTTGACATGTTTCCTGGATTCTTAAATTATGTTCTGTTGAAGTTGTCTGGTTGTCTTGTAGTCTGGTATAATCAGTGCTAGCTGTCTGGTTGTCTTGTAGTCTGGTATAATCAGTGCTAGCTATCTGGTTGTCTTGAAGTCTTGTGTAGGTTATAGATTCCGAGTCTGGGGATAGTTCTGGGGGAGATTCTGATACCTAGACAGACAGCCATAGATAAAAAGACAGATTAGTTGTTGATATATGGTTAGACAATTGATAAGATACATTTACAGATAAATAGACAGTAAGAAAGTAAGATTGATAGATAGATGGATAGATACTAGATTAATAGATATATCAAGAAACAGATGAATGGATATATAGAAATAAATAACAGTTCATAAATAGATTCATGGACAAATGAAGGAATAGAAAAGAAAAATAAAGTAAAAAGAAAAATATATATAAATGGGTAGTTAGATAAATATACAAAAATGAATAGACAAGTCAATTAATGAAATTATAGATATGAGATGATTAGATATTATACTAGGAAAAAAGAGAGAGCTAGATTAAAAAGAAAGATAGATTGATAGCTTATTTACCTGTATAGAATGATATTTAGGCAAGAAAGTTGGTCGCACTGATAAACTGGTTTTAACAGCTGATTCTGTTTTCCCCACCTCCCCTACATTTCCCTCTTGAGAAAGATTAGGAGGGGATGAAGAAAGAGGGTTGGGAGAGCAGGAGAGGGTTTGGGGAGAAGGTGTCTGGTCTAGGTGAAGTTGAGATGGGTGAGCATATAAAACTGTAGGGGGTGATTCACTTCCTAAAATTAGACATAATTTTAGACAAATTAAACTAGAAATGCATAGGTATGAGAAAATGGTAAATAGATCTTTGTTAACTTATAAATAATCTGGAAAAAAAGGTTGTTTACTAATTTTGTGCTTTTTTCTTCCCTCCCATTTCCTTTTGTGCTTCGTTAGCTTAACAACTTTGGAGACTTTTTGTGAACTTTGATTGGTTAGTTTTTTTGGTTGAGTGTTTATACATTTTAACCATCAATTGTTATTCACTGGAGGGTTAATTTTGTAGATTGTAATTGTAATCATTGGGGACGTACATCAATTTATCTGCTATTGTCCTATCCCTTTAGTCCCTGCTATTGATTCTGTTAATATTAATATACCTAGTCTTGTGCGTTCTGAGCTTAAACTTTCCAGTGCTTCTGTATAAGGTGGGCTCGAGTCTGACAACACTGGGGATGAATTACTTCCTCCACCTGGTATTATTTCAATATCATTTTCTAAAAGTTTACTAATTTATGTAAGGACTAGCGGCTGTGCGTCTAGCACCTAGGGACTTTGTGTTCGTAGGAGTAGGGAAATTATAAACCCTAAGAATTAAATGTAGAAATAATAATAGACTAAAACCAACCAATGACATATGTGATGCTTCCCGAAAGTGGACAACTTCATCAGTTTAGTAGTTACTGAAGTCTTAAGCTACAAACAAAAAATCCTTACTACTTTATATAACGGGATATGCAAATAAATGCTTTAAAACCGTAAGTCTTAAGGGGAAATGTTATTATTCCAGCTGTTACAATACATCTATAGATTTGTATAGATTTTTACTATGTATTCTTATCAATTAGATATTTCATATATATTTTATTAGATAGTAAAATTGATATAAAAGTTCCTGAGCCATAAGTGGTAAAATCCTCATAGATGCTACCAGACATTCCAGTATCCTCATCCCCATCCATGGGTGGGGGTGGAGGGGGGCTAGGGGGGTTCTGATACAACTCCGGAGGGGAGGGAAAGTTGGCACATTCGAACATAAATTGTTCCTGGGCAGATTACAAAAATAAATATACTATTTTACATATTAAAGAGAAATGATGTCTAAGAGTCTGTCATTAGCAAAATATCTTGGGAGGGTTTTTCTTAGTGAATTTTGAGGGAATGTACCCTAGAAAAATTTAAATCCACTATAAAAGAAATATTTTTTTTTCTACATTATATTACATTAGACAGACAGGAATGCCTAAATTTTATGTAATTAACTATTCTAATTAACCTTGCTTTAAATCTCCCACTCAACTTTTTTACATTAACATTAATTTACAATAAGTTTTAAAAGAACAATTAATTCCTCTAAATTTTAGATGATTACCTACTTTTAAATGTCAAATTATATAACTTATTAATTATTGGCTATAAAGGACGAACTTTTTGACGGACGCACGGACAGACATAATTTATGAGGTAGTTGCGCAACTAATTATTGTGGGCTTTTTTGCAGGGATCTAAAGGGATAAGACAATGGCCGACAAAAATTCATGTAAACCTCCAATATTAATAAACAATTAGTAGTTGAAACTTTTCGACACTCAACTTAATAAACCAACCAATCAAAAGAGATTAAAAAACCCCGAAGTTGTTAAACCATCTAATTAGAAAACGTTATATAAAATCTTTGGGAACTAGTGTAATAAACAGCCCGTTTTTTCCACTCTCTCTGGCTTTTTTGTGTGTTTATTTTTGTTCCTGAAATTCAAGAAAATCTGGCGGGGAGGGTAAATGATCCAGGCTCGAATGAATCATTTCTTCTTCCACGGATTTGGCGGGCATCGAACTCGTTCCCTCGGGGTTACGGGATTGTTTCTCTTTCTCAGGCGAAATTCTATCCTTTACAGATTGAGTTTTTGATTCTGGTTGTTCTTGTTGTTGAGCAGTTTTATCACAGATTTGTGTGTCGCGTGGTCCCCCAGTTATATCAGTAATGTCATTAACATCATAAGTATCAATAATATCATTTTCAGTCACAGTAGTAGAATCCTCACCAATACTTAATGTCACAGTTTTCTCTATAGAATCACTATTCTTTCTATCCTTACTAATGCTATCTGATTTTAGTAATGTATTTGTTGGTTTTGATTTGTTAGTAAGATTAAATAAAGATTCTAGTTCACTGTCTATAATGTCCTGGACTATTTTAATTTTCTGATCATGATTAGTTTTATTTTCCGACTCCTGCTCCCCGCCACTACTAGAACTTGTCAAACTCTGGGCAGATTCTAAGGACAAAAATTTGAATAATCTACGTATCCGTGGACAACTACATTTAAAAAAAAACACTATTTCTTGAACTATTTATGGAAAATTCGAGAAATATTTCATCTTAAAATGAGTGGTTGTCTTAAACTTTTCTGTCTGTCAAAGTAAATTATTTAGTGTTTAATAGTTATTTCTCGTATCGTATTATAAACGGCTTTCCGCGGATATAGAATGTACAATTATAAGATTAAAACTAGTTTTTTTAGCCCCGTGGTGCCGAAGGCACCGGCTAAAAAACTAGTTTTATTCTTATGATTGTACATTTCTATATTCGTAGAAAACTGGATATAATACGATGCTAGACATAGTTTTTTCGTATTCATGAGAACCGGTTCCTATCCACCGGATTCAAATGAATACGAGAAAACAAATTAGACTGGTTTGTATCCATAATATCGTCATATTTCTAACTACAGCTAACATGCATCAAGTATTAAGTTACCTAAATCTTCCATTTAACGCCATTCCAATGCCATTAATATTATTATATTTTTCTTCATATAATGTTGACATTAAAACAAAATAAATGTTTGGAAAAAACTGGTAAAAAGTTTACCAAAATGAAATTATAGTTATTTCTCGCATTGTATTATAAACAGCTTTCCGTGGATATAATTATGAGATTAAAACCAGTTTTTTTAAAAACTGGTTTTAATCTTATGGTTGTAAATTATTATATTCGTAGAAAGCTGAATATAATACGATGCTAGACATGGTTTTTTCGTATGAATAAGAACCGGTTCTTATCCACCGGATTCGAATGAATACGAGAAAATTTATAAAATTATTTAAATTTTCGTCCCTGGTTCAACAAGTGGCGGATCTTGGACAACAGTTTTGGCGGCTTCCTGCAGTGGGCCGCAGCAGCTGCCACGTCTAGCCGCGCTCATAAACTCCCGACATTGAGCAATTAGAATCTCTTCGTTGATTGAATAACTCGTGGATTTCTCTGATTCGCTGGGCGTCGAGTCTAGTGCGCCTGGAACAATAAAGGACAAGCATTGCTTAGGTTGTTTTAAAACAAAATTGGTGTACCTTCTAACCTAGATAGGTTTTAAGCAAACAAATAGTCATTGAAAGATTCTTTTTACATGTTATGGCGAATCCGTTCGAAATTAAGTACCATCTTTTCGTGCTATAACCGATGTCAAAATTTGCCACTGAACTGATATGGTTCTCTTTTATAGTGAACCTTTTTATAGGTCCAGTTTAATGAGTATTTTAAAGGAATATTTGATGTCTGTCTTTAAATCTGCTTGTCTGAAAGATCTCAGTAAGGAAAAGACCAAAAAAGTTGTGTTCGTGGTTCTATTTACCAGTATTTTTTAAAACTTAGTTTATTTTTGAGGGGGTTATGTGAAATGTGAATCCTTCATCAAAAGTGTGTAAAGTTGTAATGGTTATACCTGGATCAAATGAAATAGTATATCTCATGTCTTCAGTTAGTGTGGCGCACATGTCAGATTTTTCACTTGGCTCCTCTGAACATAATAGGTGCTCAATAACTTCCGCATAAAAATTTTAAATTACTAATTGCCACGGACCAAACAAAATTAACCATTTGTGGATTAAGATTATTTGTTGAAAATCTTGGACAATAACTTGTTTAAGTCAACCGATGAAGCTTTAAGCAAAAAATGTGAGAAAAGTGTATGAATCTTAAATACCATTTCAGATTAGGGTTTATTTTTTCTTCCTGATTAATTGCTAAAAGGTTAAAGCCCAGAAATGTTTGAATTTATATTTTTCCTTGCGCTGGCACTTAATATTTAAAGATTATGGGCCAAATTTTAAAATATATTTATTTATACCATAGAAGTTAAATTTACCAAATCTCTAAATATATATAAGTCCAAGGAAACTCCTAGTCTAGCTTTTATAGGATTGGTCCCAATGGCATCTTTTTTTGATTATCTGTAGAACAAAACTGTGGAAGAAATTTAATACCTGAAGATTGATCTGCATAGCTGATTCCTTCCATAATCTCATCAATAGTGATGCAAACATTATCATCACGTCCCTCAACAACTCTCTCGCTGCCGTTGTCTGTCTTAGGTGTACTACTACCAACTAATTTGTCCACTAAAAAGCACATTACTTTCATATAATATCAAGACAATTAAGTAAAAATTAGTAAAAACCAGATTTGATTTTAATCCAGCGTATGGAAAACGTGTTTTGAAACTTTGATTCAAGTCAAAAGTCCTTAGAAAGAAGACTATGGACGATAAATTGATGTACATCTTCAGCAATAATAAACAAAATTACCCATTCTGTAGATTAGATTAAAGGAAAAAATTAGATACTGCTAGTTAAAACCAACCAATCAAGATTAGAAAAAACCGACGTTGTGACACAAAACGATGATTAAAGAAAAAACATTGGTGTTGTTCTAGGCTGGGCTAGGCCCATAAATTTATTAGAGATAAAACTTTGAAAGATTCAAGCTCCACATAAGGTTTCCAATACTTCTAGTAGTCATTAATAATTATTATTAAGACAAAACTTACTGATTATTGGGGAATAACATAATGCCTAAATATTTGATCACCTAAGGAAATTAAATTATCTCAAGGGCAAGTGATTTTTACTCAGTTAAAATTCTCATCCTCCTGATTCTTATGATAAAAGTTCTACCTGAATCGATGATAACTTTAACAGTATCAGCACTTGTTATAGAGTTCTCATCAGTTTGATCTATAGGAGTAGAGGATTCTCTGCCAGTTTCTTCAATTAGGGTTGGGCTTCCTAAATTTATAAAATTTTAAATTTTTAATTAATAATTTCTCATGAAGATAGGACAAAAAATAAATCTTTCTACAAAATTTTTAAGCCTTGATTTGGTTTCCTAAATCCTTTTAATTCAAAAATATTAACTATAGATCATAAAACAATTTATAAAAATTAGTTTGTCATTCCAACAACTAGTTTTGTCTGTCATGTGACAAGGCAAAACAGTTGACTTTTTATTCTAAAACAATTTTAAGGTTTCTTTTGTTGCTAGTTTCTAGGAACATAATTTTTAAATAAAGATAATACCTGATGAAATATTATTAATAGAGGACAAAGGTAGAGGGCTGGTTGCTGTACATGGAGAGCCCTAAAAGAAAAATTATTATGCAAAGAAACATTTTACTATGTGTCAAACATTATACAACAAAGTGCTAATCAAGGAATTTGCAATTGATTACAAAAACATTCTAAAATATTTCAGATCTAACAAGACAATTACATTCATAAGGACATAAGTACCTGTTCTTCTGTGTAGCTCTGCTGGTCAGAGTTGGGTGGAGTGGGGGAGGTCCTCAATATTCCTGGGGGTGGAGGAACCTTCAGGCTAGTCTAAATTTAATTAATAATGTTTTATTTTTATCATTTTAACTAGTTAAAAAAAGTTTAATTGTTCATTAAAATTACAAAAGACTAATGAAAAGGAAAGAAAAAAATTCTCATAAAATTTATATTAATAAACAATGAACTAAATACTTTTCAGGGAAGTTTTAAAAATTGTATTTACCTGCTTCCAAGATTGTGAAATCCACCACTCTTTATCATCACCTTTCATCTAAATAAAATACACATTGCCTCAGGGATCTAGAGGGATAAGACAATGGCCGATAAATGGATGTACAGTGTACATCCCTAATGATAATACACAAAATCACCACTTTTGTTTATTACAAATAGTGTTTGAAACGTTTAGACAATCAACTTAAGGAACCAACCAATCAAAGCTGTTTATAGTGCCTATAAAAATAACGTCATTCTGGCCCACCATTAGTCAGTTAAATGTACACTGGCATGCTAATAGTAATTTAGTATATACATGAAGCTTTTTATAGTGCCTATAAAAAATAACGTCATTCTGGCCCATCATTGGTCAGTTAAAATGTACACTGGCATGCCATTGGTAATTTAGTATTGTATGACGTCATTTTTTATAGGCACTATAAAGAGCTTCTTTATACAATGATCTAAAATTAAAGGACGTCCAAAATTTTTTGTTCATTTGATTATTGGATTTTTTTTCAACGTCAGTATCATGATGTCCATGTTTTTTTTGTTACGTTATTATGGAATTCTAGTTTTTTTTCCTGTGAAGTGTGAATAAATTTTTAAAATTTATAAACCAAGCCTAACAAAGGAAGTATTTTAATTATTGTTTCTTTTCAATAAATTAGGTATAGGATACTCGTCTAAAAAATCTGCTTAAGAAGCTGGTAATTTGTGCGAAAAAAGTGTTGTTAATCCATTAAGTCTTCAAGCCACTAAACCTGTTTATGCTCCTTTATTTATAAGAAGATGACTAGATTAGTACAATCTAAATAGTATCTACATTCAAAGGGATATACCTATTATGCAGGGAGGAAGGGGACATTGAGCTGTTTATTACACTAGTCCCTAAGGTTTTACAATAACGTTTTTTATTCGTAAACTTAACAACTTTGGGGCTTCTTGTGAATTATGAAGGGTTGGTTCATTAAATTGACTGTCCAAACTTTTCATCCACTAATTGTTATCTACAGAAGAGGTAACTTTGTGCATCATCATTGGGGATGTACGACAATTTACTTTCCATTGCCCAATCCCCTTAGATCCCTTGCTTTAATTACTTACTCTATGTTTATAATTAAATGTTGACAATGCTGGAATGCAAAGGACCTGATCTCAATAACCAGCTAAATACTCGAATGAATTGATGTGTTTTGGAAAATCTAATTTCCTATTATTTTACCCTTATCGTAGACACGCCTTTGGAGTTTTAATTAATGGATAAGCAAAAATCAAATGAATGAATGTTTAAAATTGGAATAGAGGGGTTAAAAGGGTTTTGCCATGGCGTAGATATTGATACCCATTTTAGACCAAAATTGAGGAGGTGTGAGCTTTATGAGGGTGAAATATACAAAATAAAAGGGGGGCTGGAGAAAATACATAGTAAGAAGTCAAACAAACATCTTTTATTGGTTAAATTAACGTGCGAATCGCCCTTTTTTTATTTCACTCCCCTCCTAAATTTAATGGGGTGTGACTTTTTAACTTAACCCCTCTAGCTATTTGTGGAGTAAAGGGGTTGGAGAGGGTTGGAGGGTGTTACACCCAAATGAGTATACCCACCCCCATAGATTTTGCATTCATTTACCTAACTGTGATCTCTGAAACTGTTTAACTATTTGCAAGTACATATATACACACAACCTATTCAATGTAGTATTTAATTAACCCAGTTAAACTTTAGAGTTATAATTATACCAACATCAATACATAAGTCATAGTGTATTTAGATTAATGCTTTATAGATATTTATCAATTATGTCAGAAAAAATTTCACATAACACTATTATTAAATTATCTTGGTATTAAATTAAGTTTTTAAAGCTTTGTTTCAGTCATTTGTAAAAATTCAAAAATCCAAATGAGACTTCTTGAAAATATATGACAATAAATTACAAGGTCAATTACGTCCATTAGAAAGTAAGACAAAAACACCACTCTTATAAAAGCAGATATCAGATATTTAGTGTGTGTGTGTATGTGTCATTTTATGTGTGTGTGTGTGTGTATTGTATAGGTTAGAATTGGATAAAAACAGGCTTTAGTTATTTAAAATTGAAAATGATTAAAACTCATATAATTGAAAAGTTGTATAATTGGATTGAACAGTTCCATGTTGAACTTTAAAGTATTTTATTGACATAATATTTTATGATTTTTTAGACTACATGGCTAATGGTCACTAATAACATACAATCCCTTTTATATTCCTAGATAATTCGTCATATATTTAAAATAACTAAGTCAAGCTATTCTTAATTATGGACCATTTCATACATATACATTTGGGTATAATTAAGAACACGTTGACTTAATAAGAGCATTTGACTATGACCCAACACCCAACTTTAACTTATTTATGCGGAAAAAATGACCCTCTTTGTATCTACCAGGTGAAGCTATTTTATTATTTCTATTGTAACAAGTTGATAAAATAAAAGCATCCAAGTCCTACAGTGGTGGTCTGGCAATAATTTCTAAATCTAATTGGCTCACATGAAAACTCAAATTTTAAACACAGCACCAAACTTTTCAGTTTAAATTTGTGAAACTTTGTGTAAAAAGTGAATAGATATTTTCAGCAAAAGTTTTACGTTTCTGCACGTTATGCCAATGGACTAAGAAAGTTAAAAGAAATTGACACATAGAAATAAACCACTAATGCAGTTTGGGTTTATATGTAAAATCAAGATTTATACAAGATATTTGAATTTCATAACCAAAATTTTTTTCTTCCACTAGAATAATTATTTTGATATCATATCACACTTTTATTTAGTTGATTTTTAGGGTCATTTCATGATTGCTTTCTAAAATAAATATCAAATTCTAGAAAAAAAAGTATATGTTTTAATTTGTTTATTCAGATTCTGAATCCGAAAGCTAAAAGTACTAGTTTTCTCTTTTGTTTAGCAACAATCTTCAACTTTCTTTGAGAAGGAGCACAAAGTGGTTTAGATAATCTTTTTTCTTCGATAAAACTTTTAGCAGTGGCTTCAAATCTTAAAGCTTTATGATAGTTTGGAAATTAATTAATTTTATACAGTTTGCTTTTAAGTCTTTTGGATATTATTTTCCAGTATGGCTTCGAAACCGATTAATATCATCAGCTGGATCAGAATCGGTTCTAAGCCATGCTAAAAAATCATATATTGTATCGTATTATACTCAGTTTTCTTCAATTATAATATTAAAACCAGTTTTGTTAGCCCGATAAATAACTATTCTAGTTATCCTTACGATTTCAAAACCTGCAAGCTTTTACTAAATACAATTATAATATTATAAGAGAACGAAATATTAGAGACATATATGTATGTCAAAGAAATATCCAGTTTACACACATTAGTAAAGCCAGTAAGTTGATTTACATCACTCAATTATGTTACAAAGCAGTAGCGTGAACAGCTTAGTGGCACACTCCCCACCAGAATGTCCATGCTTTAGTACCCCATTTTTTTATTCCAAAAAAATGAAAATTCAAGAAAGTGAAGTACTTACATTATTATGAGTAGGAGAAGGATTTAATGAAGATGTTGAACCAAAGCTGACTTGTTTAGCTGACGTTGAATTTGCTGTGGCTCCTTTGGGACAACAGTAGCCACCACATGGAGAGGCGGATCTTACCTGCATAGATAGATAGATAGGAAGATGGACGAATGATTAGATGGGTATGTAAATAAAAAGATATATAGACATAAAATGCAGGGATCTAAAGAGATAAGGCATTGGCCGATAAATTATTGTACACCCTCAATAATGATACACAAGTTACCCATGTGGATTACAATTAGTGGTTTTAACGTTTGGACACAGAACTAAATGAACCAACAAAACAAAATTCAATAAAAGCCCCCAAGGTTGTTAAGCCCACGAATTAGAGAAAATGTTATTTCAAGACTTTGGGTACTAATGTATGGCACAGCCAAATGTCCACTACCTCCCTACGTAAAATAAGTTAGATAGATAGATAGAAATATAAAGATAATAATAATAAATGAAATGATCATATTGAAAGACAAGTTTCTCATGGACATGTATAGAATAGATAGACTGACAATTTGACATTTTCATTTCTAACAATCAATATCTTCTCAGAACATTCCAGGACTCGGAAACCGCCATTTATTGACGGCCGGCTGGTAGATTTGTAGCGGCGTTATGTCATTTAAACCAACAGCTTCTTAATCATATAAAGTCTCATCATCATATAGAGAATCCAGAGCACCATTCACTTGTAATGGGATGCGATACTGTGCACGGTAATGAGTTGCGCCTGTTTAAGGGCCACGGGATTTCCCCCTACTCTAACTATTTATGTCGCCCACCTGACATAGCAGTAGTAGGAACCATTTTTACGTCTTTAGTTATTACGCATTGTCGGGCCCATATCTGAACCTATCCTCTAACCGATGCCGAATGTATGCTCTCTACATGTTGACCCACGGTCGCGGGTTTTTGTTACAGATTATCCTGCTAATGCGGTCGTTTGCAAGTTTCTAGAATTAAGAGGGCATATGCTAAAACGCTTAAAATAAGGCATCTGATCATGCCCGCAGCTGCCGAGCCATGAGAAGAAACTTTTACCAGGATATGTCGAAGTAATTTAATTCCAAATTTCTTGGGAAAATATCATTTCTTACAATTTTGTGCTGACACGTAATTTGTATATTTTAATATATATAAATTTTGGTTACAAAGTTACTCTAAAATCCCAGAATTGGTAAGTCTGGCTGTCTTAGTTTTGCAGTGTTAGTTTCCCTTAGATATACAAATAGAAATTGATTAAATTTAAAAGAATGTTATGGCAATTTTATACTATCATTATAATAGTAAGATGTAACATCACACACTAGAACTGTGTAAAAAAAGTTTCAAAGGCCTATCTATACCAAACTTACCCTCATAAGTAAATTATTGTGTTACAAAAGCTTTATCTCTAAGCTTTAATTTACCTTTATTACCTTTCTTGTAAGGAAGGGGGAGAGAGGAGAGAGAGGGGCGGGCTCGTATGACTTGGCTGATCTTGATTCATCTCTAAATACAAACAAGGATGAAAACTTCCATAAGTAGCAATGCATATAAATCATGGATGGGAATACGGACAAGGAAATTTAAAGAGCATTTGTTAAAATCAAGAATGGGTTATTAGAAAATTATTATTATTTTTATCATATTTTAATCTTTTCAATTTTATTTTATGTTTTATGATGACTAACAGACCGAGGGTAAAAGTAAATTACATACTGGGCACAACGGGAAACTTGTAGCTAATTACGCTCGATAATGATGGGACTGTTCAAAAAAAATTTCAGCTGTTTATCTTAAAAAGAAGCTGAGAGAATCATGTTTTTCTTACTTCGTCTATTACGGACAGACGAACAGACATTTAGAATTATAGAGTAGCTTCGCTATAATAAGTATTAACTAAATCCTACGTGTCCTTTTATACAAACAGATCTACAGTTTTACAAAAACTTGAGAGAAAAAAACATGAATTTATAAAACTAGAAAAAATGGAAATATGAAATAAATTTGCAGAAAATAAATGGTAAAATCACTTATTTAGAATATATACCCCAAATAATCCCATCCCCTTCTAAATGAAATAAAAATTAAGAACCAATCACAAAAGAAAATTATTATCATAATAGGCCTAGCAAAGGTAAACAAGAAAATGTAATTAATGAAAAATTATTTTTTATTTTTGTAGGATTAGTCGGAACGTAACTAAATGAGCTTATTTAACTTTAGACAGGTTCTAATAATATTTTGACATTACTTAAAGTAACGGACGGACAGGCATACCCTAGATAAAGAGTATCTGCACTACTTGATGGCGAATGAATCTTGGAGGGTTGGGTTAAGATGGTCCACTGGTTACAAAAAATAAGAATTTGTCAAATAAATGTCTAGGAAATTATCCTTTAACAGGCCGGAATAAAAGTGGATGTTTTCTGTATAAAAATGGAGAAAAATGGATAAAATTTACATATTCATTGGTCTGCTCTGTGTTAGGGGAGTAAAGGTTTAGGTAACAGGTTCAAGAAATTTATTTTATCCCCGGTAAATTTAACTGATTGATATTTTATTCATCATTAAAAAACTATGCTGGAATTATTAGAATGTTCTTACGTGGTAGATTTATATCTAAAAATATAGTATATACCAAATAAATAAAATGACAGATACAGTCTCTAAATCTTCTAGTTCATTATATAAAAATAATCATGCTCAACTGATATGGTTATTCTTTACAGTAAATCTAGGAAAGTTTTTTTTGTTGGGGGAGGGTACCTCCACCATTTAAGGAACAATTAAGATAAAAATACCTTTTTGGTTTGTTGTCCTTTTTCTTTAAACCCTACTATTCAAAGTGGAGTGTTGACTTTCTTTCCCTCCCCCTTCCAAGGTCCCCTTAGCTGCCTCTAGGGGCGCAACCTATAGTAACTAAAAAAGTAACAGTTGGAGAAGCATAAGATTTTACCTGACTAACAAAGTAACAGGTGCATTCCCTTCAACATGAAGGTCTAATCTCAATGAACTTTCACTTGATTCTAAAAACAAAACATGAAGTTATTCAGAAAAATAAACAAGAACAACAATGTAAATAAGTATTAAGATTGCAAGAAATGGAAAGATATTAACATTGGGTACGTTTTGAGCATTCATCTTCCAGATACAATCTTAATCTTGTAGCTGTTAAACACAACACAGAAATCTATTTAAAGCTAGAGAGGCAGAAGCTTTATAGAACACATTTGATTTGTAAAAAATAAAAAAATAAAAAATTTTAGAAGAAAAAGATGATGAGGAAAGATTACTTCACCCATTAAAAACTATTCTACCCTCAAATTATCTGCCAATAAGAGTTAAACAACATACAACTGTTAATCATTCCATAAAATTTTGTCTTTGAATTGATTATTTTCAACTTGAGAAAAAAATGAAGGCGAATTTGTTTCGTTTTCTTGAAATAAAATATCTCCCTGGTGTGAAACAAATTTGCATAGAATGATAATGTGAAGCTCTCACTAAGCTGTTCTGTTCCTATTTATTCTTTTCAAATTTAAATTTTCTGGCTAAACACTCTAGACAGTGTTCCATCATTTCAACACAAAAAAACAGGTTTAGAATAATTGAAAATTAAAAGATCACCAAGAAACAATGTTTTCATGCCAAATATTAGGTTGATATTTAGCTAAATATATTCAAATAAATCCTTTTTTATGTTTTAGCATCTAGAATGTTTTAATATCAAGTCAATTAGCATTTTAAAAATGCGAATAGATTATGGAGTTGATATTATTTTGCGCTTTTTACATTTATTAAGAAATGATGGGACACCACTCCGACATGACACTCTTATTATAATAAGATTCAAAAACTGTAAAATATACATAACTGACTAATTTTAAAAAAGATAACAATAAACTACAATACATTTATCTGTAATACATTATGTAGAAGAATGTCTGTCTGTCCTGACAAAGATTAAGATTTCGCTATACTGCAGTACTAATTGGGCTCTCTTTTTTTCAGGGAATATCAGTATTGGTCATAACATGGCCGGATTTAATCTATTTTATGGGATGGGATGGAATCAACCCCTATTATATAGAATAGAATAGAATAGAATTTATTAACTAATGCAATACATTTAGATTATTAAATATACATATAAAATCATATTTTAAAAATTGCATAGCAAGGAGTAATTAAGCCTTGGAGTAGGCCGTAAATTTACCCCTTTAATTGATTTCATTTATTATTTTATTTATAGTGAGAATTACAAAAAATATTTATTATATAAGATATTTACACAAATTTAATAGATCAATAATTAAGTGGGTTGACTAAATAACTATTTACAGTTACAGAAGTTGGTACAGATTTTATTTCTTACAGGAAAAGCATTTTCTTTTGTTGCAATGAAATGATTTATAATTTAAAAGATAATCTTTTTTAATCATGGACAATGATTTCTTTACAGAGTCTGAAAGCCTTATTTCATTTCTCAAGTTATTCCAAAGTTTTGGAAATGACACTGCTGGAAAATATTCAAGATGTTTTGTTTTAGGTATACTTATCAGTAACTTTTTTGATCTCTGAGAAGAAAGAACTTTAAACATGTTATCAAAGCTTTCTGGGAGTTTCTTATGAAAAAATTTACTTATAAAATTTAAAATGTTTAAATTTACCAAATCATCAAATTTTAAGATTTTAGATTGTCCAAACAAAATTTCAGTGTGTGCATTATAATTAGCACCTACAATAATCCTTATTGCCCTTTTTTGTTGTTTTCTTATTTGGTCAATGTCTTTACTTTTAGAGAGACCCCATGTGATATTAGAATAATTTAAGTGAGGCAAAATCATTGAGGAATAAATCGTTTTCAAAGTTTTTGATGGGAGAACATTTTTTATTTGATTTAATGCATATAGAGAACTAGAAACTTTGTTTTTTACCATTTTTGTATGCTCATTCCAATTGAGAAATTCATCAAGATGTACCCCAACAAATTTAAAAGACTTTGTTTCATTTTCATTGCTGATTCTCTCAACTTCCTCCCCATTAATGAAGATTCTAAAGTTATTATTGACAGGTTGCATACTGCTAAGTCTGAAGACCATGTATTTTGTTTTAGATACATTTAAAGAAAGTTTATTTGCCCTAAACCATACTGATGCCTTATCTAATTCTTCATTTAATGATGTTTTTATGGTTTCTAAATTACTTGAGGTTTTACAAAAGATTGTGTCATCTGCAAAAAGGCTACAAAATAAGGTTGTTGAATTTGGAAGGTCGTTTATATACAACAAGAACAAAATTGGTCCAATGACAGAGCCCTGTGGTACTCCATGAGTTAATACTTTTTCTTCGGACTTTACACCATTTATTTCAACATACTGTTTTCTATTAGTTAGATAATTTTCAAACCATTTTGCAGATACACCTTTAAAACCATAGTGTTTTAGTTTGGATAGTAAGATTGGTATATCACACATGTCAAATGCCTTCTTAAGGTCAAGAAACACACAGGCACTGTATTCTGATTGGGGCTTATTCAGTCCGTCATAAACTTTGTTGATTAAATGTATCAGTGGTTGTTGTGTATCTCTTGACCTTCTGAAGCCATATTGATGTTGATATAACATTTTGTTTCCCTCAAGATATCTAATCATTTGAAAAGCAACAATTTTCTCAAGTAATTTAGAGAGGGCTGGAAGTATGGAAATAGGACGATAATTGTCAAATCTATCTCTTTCACCAGCTTTGTAAATAGGTATAATTTTTGCACATTTATAGTTATCAGGAATGTAGCCAGTGTTTAAAGAGAGGTTAAACAGGTGAATGATAGGCGTTATAATTATTGGCATTATTTCTTTTAATAGTTTCATAGAGATATTATCATTACCTACACTTGATTTTGATTTTAATTTGGACAAAGTTATATTGATAATAAAAGAGTTTACTTCCTGAAAGTTAAATTCTTCATCATATTGATCCCCCAAGAAATCCCTGAAAGATTTAGAAGATTGAGGTATTGATTCAGAAAGTCTTGGCCCAACATCAACAAAAAAGTCATTAAAACCATTGGCTATCTCAGAGAAAGTATTATAGGATTTTTGTGCATCTGTAAAAACACAAGGCACGTCATTTTTACACTTTTTTTTCTTGACTATTAAGTTAATTAGCGACCAAGTCTTTCTGATATCAGTAACACAATCTTCAAATCTTTCATGGTAATATTTTTTCTTCTCTTTTCTAGCAAGTTTTTTGAATTTATTATTTAGGCATTTAAATTTATTTTCAGCAGATTCAGTCCTATGTTTAAGTTTGTTTTTAAAGGCCCTATTTTTGGCTTTTCTGATTTTTAATAACTCCTGTGACATCCATGGGTTAATAGGAACTTTTCCTTTGTTTACACATTTTTCTTTTAAAGGGAAACTCTCTTTAAAATACTTTTCTAATATGTTACCAAAACTTTCAAAGGCAGTTTTCGGAATATTATCATTATTAACACCTTCCCAATTTTGTGAAGAGAGTTTCTCTTTAAAGTTTTCTACGTTATTTGGACTCATATCATAATAATATTGTTTTTGGTTTGAAGTATTTTTTTCACAAGTTACATTTAAGTAAAAAATTGGGAGATGATCAGAAATAGAAGATATAATTAGGCCGCTTTCATAAAATTCTTGCTTTTTATTGCTAAAAATGTTATCAATGAGAGTTGCTGAATTTTGACAAATTCTAGTAGGTAGAGTAATCATTGGTAGAAAAGAAGAGGATATTAATAGGTTCAAAAGATCATTTGTTTGGTTGTGGGAATCAAAGTTTAGAAAATTCGCATTGAAATCACCCCCAAATATAATTTCATCAGATTTTTTAAAAACTGGGTCAGTTTTAAGAAATGTTAATTTTTCTCCAAACCATTCTATAAAGTTATTTAAGTTACCACCAGGAATTCTGTAAATGTTGCCTATAATCTTAAATTTGTTCTTACCAAAAAATACTTTTATGAATTGAGTCTCAAATTCGCCCTCTAAAATATATGATAATTCATCAATAATTTCATAACTTAAGTTTTGCTTAAGATATATTCCTAAACCCCCACCCCTTTTTCCTTCCCTTGTTTGTAAGATAATATCTTGATAATTTTCTAATCTAGTGGTCTGTGCGTTATTTGCTGCCCAAATTTCTTGGAATAATAGAATACTGTGTTGATTTTCCCCACGCCCCAATGGGCTGAATCCATTAGAGGCTAGGAGCCACAAACTGCGATTCTTTTTAGTAAATAGAGTTTGTGAGAATGCCTCATTACCATCCGCAGTTAGACCTTCTCAGACAAAGGTCGTGCAATTAAAGGGTTATTTGTCTGTTGTTTGTTTGTTGTTGTTCATGTATGACATCTCAATACAAGCGGATGATGTCCTTAGATTTTCTAGATGATCACTTGAAATCGAAGGAGAATCCCACCCAAATAAGGTAATATGTAATAGCTGCGCTTTTCTGTTTTTTACCTGAATATCTTCTGCTAGAGTTTTGCCTGGACGAATTTCTGGATGATTTCCTGCCTGTGACACCAGACGCGGATGCGCCAAGCTCCAGGTCAAATGAATCATCCTGCTTGTCCGGGAGCAGATACCCTTTCCTGGAAAAAATATTTGTTTGTCATATTAGAGACGTTAAAAGGGCCAATCACTGCTATTAAGTCAGGATCGTGAGAATAATAAACTTTTGGTACTTATAATAATGTTATCATTAAAATTACTTAATGTATATACTACTACTATGCCTGGTGCGTGACATAAGAAGTAATGCACATACTATAAATAGAAAAATAATTATGGTTTGAGCAATATAAAATAAACAAACAATCTACATTCCTGTGCCAGTAGGGAAGTTCATAATATGTTTTTCACTTAAGCAAAAAATTTAGAAATAATATTTTATATTACTTTTGATTTGAAATGAACAATTTTAAATAAAAAGTTTTAATCATAACGCTGTAAAAGTCTTTTTTACAATAAAATATAATGGATTAATGGATGTATTACTATTCATGTTAGAATTTTGATTTATAAAAATTTCCTCCCGTGCGACTGACTGTAACTTAATTCATGTAATGTCAACTTTTCATTCTTTTTTATTTTTAAGAGAGGAAAAAACTTTTATACTTTTTATTGTAAATAATAAACATAAAGTATCCATAATTATAATTAATTGCCAGAGAGAAATAAACAAATTACCACCTAGTAAAAACTATATAAATAAGTGTATAATAAAACATAGAAATGTAAAAATAATAATGTAGATTTATCTTTATACTAGCGGCTGAACCCCTTGCTTATAGCACTTATGTGGAACATCCCTTAAGTAGAGAACTTAATCGGTTCAGTGGCTAGAGAGATTTTAAATGACAAACTAAAAAACCTTTGTAATGTTTATAATAGGAAGTTAAAAGCTTTTAAGTCAGTGTGTTACTTTGGACTCTTAAAGATTTTCAAAACTTAATGTGATTTAAGCTATTTTGTTGTAAAAAAAGCAAGAAAAAGTTGAAGCAAATCTTCCATAGAATAATGGCACAGCCGTAGTTAAAAATATATGTACCTGGTTTGATTCTCCTCTCCACAATCCATGCTGACAGTCTGTCGTGCCTTGGCCATCTGGGAGCGATACAGGGTCGGAGTTAGCAAACGAAATTTGCTCGCACCACCCCTTAATCAAATAATAAGTAAATTAATATTAGAAACATTGACGTTAGAGGGGTGTAACAGCCCAATAAAAATCAAATTTGCATGTCCTGCCTCTACTCCCCCCCCCCCCCTAATGGATCCACACGCCCCTGGTAAATTATAGTGCATGCCAATGATTCTAAAGGTTAATTTACAGGGGCCTATAAACCTAAAAAATTGCGGGAACAGAAAGTTTTGATCTAATAGTAGCGCAGTTTTTAAATAAAAAAGTTATACATATTTTGCGGTATTTATAGGAATTAATGTAGGGAGGGATATAAGGAAAGAGAAAAAGAAAGATAGTTTTGAGTTACATATGGACATACAGACACAGTTAGTTTTAGAATAGCTGCGCTACATACACACATATCAGACAAAATAATCATTGATAGAATATAATATTAATATGAAGATGATCTTATTTGACATGTTTAGCTTATATAAATATTTGGAAAACTTTTAAGACGATTTTTTCGTTGTATGTAATAAGTTTCTTGTTAATATAAAAGTTTTAGAAGTTTTTTCATAGATAAACATACAAAATATTCTATATTATAAATATGATATAAATATTTTGAATTTAATACAGAAAAACTTGGGTTTTCAAATCGCATTTTTAAGTTTTAAAATTTAGTTTATAGGTTTTATATTTTTTAACCCAATCTCTATTAATATGGAGGTTGACTAAGAAACCCCAACTTAGGGTTTAATAAGTCATGGGTGACGAAAAATTCAAGGGGTGGTTGGTAGCATAAGCCATATGCAAAAAGACACAAAAGAAAATTACAAGGGATGCATAATACTGATAATTAATCAAAGGGAAGCATTAAATTTTGCTGTTTTAATAATTCTCGAGATTCTACTCATTTTATGTTATAATGTGTGGAATTGAATGGTTACCAACTTTGGTTTGGTGTGAATAATTTATGATTATATAAATATTAAATATACAAACATAAATCTCTTATATACAAGTAAATTACTTTTAGATCTATGCAAAATATTAAGTAGGGTATTTTTTATCTAGAGGAAAAATGTTTTGCCTTCTATTTTTCTGCTCATCAATAGTATCAATAATATCATGATATATGTACAGATTTTAATCAATATTTCTTCATAGATTTGTCAAATGTCGATAATCCATCATCAGGTAAGAAAGTAATGTCCTATAACTTCCATTCATTTTTACATAAAAATTTAAAATTTTGTAATATTGCAAATATGATTTTCAGCTGCAGGAGATACAAGATAGCAGCTGATAGCCTGCAGTAAATGACGACCAAAAAAAAACTTTTTTTTGTAGATATATGAGATTAACTTGAATTCAAAATTTGATGTAAACATTAAAATAGAATTCCAGTTTAGTCTCTATTAAACGTGTAATAGGGAATTACAAACATAATATCGGTCAGGAAGTCATCTCTAAATAGACAGAGGGAATGTAAAATATATTACCTTTTATGCTATATTTATTTAGACTTTATTTCTACTATTGTTTCAACATCCAATCTGTATAATCTCTTATGTCGACATAAACAGTGGAATTGAATGTCAACAAACACTCTATTGATTTCCCAGCAAGGATATTATAAAGGTGCATTAACAAGGGTTGACAAATAAAGTTGACGTATCTTACCTTTGATCAGAGGCGGATGAATTATTTGTTTGGATACTTCCTACAACCACTGATCTGAAATCTAAGCAACAAATATTCAATAATTTTAATTAATACATCACATTTTCTTATTTGTTTTGACAAAAAATGTATATTACAACAGCCATGTATTAGATTGAGAAAATTTCAGTATGATCAATAAGGATTAGGATAATAATTAACATTTGGAAAATAAAATTTGCATTTATTCATAGTTCTGAATGTTAAAAAATATCTTGTTCAAAATTGACTTCAGAAACAATACAAAAATGATTTTTTGTCTCCCTGGAAAATGGTCATGTTCTGATTATTGTATATTGAAAATTGTAAGAATTATGTAATTTTCACAGTTTTGGTGGATTATGTTGAATTACAGAGTTTAATCATAGTCTTCTGCAGAACATTTTGATGTGCAAACTGCCCTCAGGCAATGTTCCAAGAGAATTGATGCAGCTATTTGCAGTATATATAGTTAAAAATGATATATCCAATCCTACTGATTATAGTAGGACATGATGGCAGGTAAAAGTTTTAACTTAGTTTTGCCATTTACATATTAGATCTTAAACAGGTTTTGTATTGTTTTAGGATCTGAAGGTCTTAGCCTAAATCTGATCTTGAATACAAAATTGATTTTTCTATTTTTATAAATTTTTATGTTTAAAATAATAAAGATATCTGTGTAAGATAAAATCTTTTCAAAGTTGGCAGAATTGTTTAATGTTTGATGGCGAGAAAGGATCATTAATTATTTCCAGAAATGGTTGCTCTAGCATTACTACTAAAAACTTGGATCTCTAAAAAAGAACTTTGGATTAATTAGTGATTAAATAATGAATACCTATGCAAATCAATGTATTTCTCATTAAATTTTTTTTGTAGCTATAGAAGAATCTGTTTAACTGTATTTTTAAAAGGTTTAATTCTATGGCTGTGATAAAAATCTTGAAAATAATAAATGTGAACAATTCATTTAATAAAACATACCAAAAAATATTCCTTTATATTTCTAGGTTCTCTTTATTGTTGAAATATCTAAAATAATAAAATAAAAGATGGGTAAGTAAAATAGAAAGAGAAAGTTAAATTGTTCAGAAAGAACAAAAAGAGAATTGACTGAGAGAAATAATATTTGTTGAGTAGAATAAATATATTATCCTCATACCATATAATACAAAAGATTTTATCTTAATGTTCAAATTAGTCTCTCAATAACATTTAGCTTTTCTTTTCTTGTTTTTTTAGTTTCTTTATGCACAGGTATTACAATGCCACAAATATGTTTAGCATCAGCAGTGTACTCTGTTGTCTAGCAGGGGATCTATTTCCAAATAGCATTTAGAACTTATGTTTGCCTACCAGACAGGCTACCGTGGCCCATCACGTAGCATATTTTTGGGGATGTAATAGGTTTCAATCTCGGCTTGACACTTCATAATTACTAAAGAAGTTAAAAATGGTTCCTACTGCTGCAATGTCAGGTGGGCCACATGAATAATTAGAGTAAGGAGGAATGCCTTGGCCTAAAAACAGGCAAAGCTCATTATCATACACAGTCAGGACTTCTCAGACAAAGGTCGTGCAATCAAAGGGTTGGTTTTCTGATGGATATTACTTAGCCTAATATGCTTGGAGTATCGCATCCCATTACAAGTGGATGATGCTCTAGTTCTCTAGATGATCACTTAAAACTCAAAGGAGAATCCCACCCTCACAAGGTAAGGTATTTAAACCTTATAACATAGCAGGTGTCCTACTTTAATAAAATGATTATAGTAAGCTACATGGCTGGTGGTTGAAAATCTTACAATAATATTATATTGAAATACTTTTAGAAAAGGAGCAAAGCTGCTAGTCAATGAATAATTGATTATTTCCTTGTATATTGATGCTAGGTATGCAGGGTGCTGATGGACACTTTAGTAATCTCATTTCTTCCTCCCTGAAAAGCCATACCAATAACTTTAAATGCAAAATGATTTATTAATTTTTATCAATAATTTTGCTCAAACAACTGAAAAATATATCATTCTTTCATTTTCTTTTATTAAATTTTGATAAAAATTAACAGACTTTTACCAGTTTAAATAATAAATATTTAAATAATTTTATATACCATTTTTTGAAAACTATGTATTGAATATACTTTTGTTAATGATACTATATGCAACTTTCTATTGCTTTGTTATTCAAATTTGCATTAATTCTTATAAATTTAAAGTTGAAATTTCAAGTTTATTGACCATTATCATGATAATCTCTCTTAAATTGCATTATTTGGCAAGAAAAATGAAAATAATGGGTTGCTATAAAACGCAGAGCTTAAGCAATAAATTGGCAGAATTTTGGTAATGTATGCAAATTGAGCAAGTTAACGCTAACTAAGTTTCCCAAGAGGATGGTGAAGCAGAGTATGTGGATAAAATGGTTCCCCTACTTTACTGCAAATATATGGTATTTCAAACAGTCTAAATTTAAACCACTATATCTGATTTAAAACAACTATTTGTTAAATCTCAAAATCATATTTTGAACTGTAAAGTTTTTGTTATCTATAACACAAAGTAGAATGATGTATGTCTGTCTGTCCCTTTAATCTCGGTAACCACTGAACTGATCAGATTCTACTCTTGAGGGAATATACCTACTGATCCTGTGGTGGTTTTAGGCTATTTTCCCCCAAAAAACAAAAAAAAAACAACAATTTTTAAAAATTATTTAAAATAGTGGAGGAGTGGGGGCATCCAGGTAACAAAAGATGTAATTATATCTCTTATGGCATAGCCCCTAGAGGCAAATCAAAGTGGCAAATCATGTTAGTGCAAAATTGCTATGGAAGTGGTAGAGCCATGTAAAAAAAGTTCCTCTTGAAGCTAAGCCCCTTGAGAATGTTGACAAAGCCACAATTACAACACAGAGTGTTTCCATTAAAGTTGTTAAAACAGATTTATAGGAAGATAATTGTATATCTATAATACAAGCTGGCAATTTATTTTTGACATGAAAGAAGATTTGTGTATTGGCTTCAAACGTTTGGGGATTGTGTTAAAAACTTTAAAAATAATTGTTTTTAACAGTAATGTATCAACACCAAGATGATAATGTTTTCAGCTAAAATCTCCCTCTTTCTCCCTCTATCTCTCCTACTTTCTCTAATCCTGTGTCTCTCTAGTGGTGCAGAACCACAGATTTAGGATTAGATTTAATAGCACTACAAGCTTTATACACAGAAAAAAAGTTTTTCATCAATTTCAAGTTTTAGGTGCACTTAGTCAATTTTTTTGACAAATAAAGTAATATCATTTCTAGTTGGATTCAAAACTTATTTATATCTGCTGGATTCAAACTGGTTTTTAGCCATACTGAAAAATTATATACCTCATTTTTTCTTATATACAATTTTTCATTTAATGAAATAAAAACAATAAAAATAATACCTTTTTTTGGCCCAAGCCTTTGACAATTTAGGCCTAAGAAAATTGATAGACGAAGACCAAACTGCATAACTTTAGTGTCACTTTTGATTCCTGTGACGTCATATAATGAGGAAGATGAGAGGAGAAGTGGGAAAGAAAACCCCTAAAATAAGAGATAAGGAGTATGACGTCAAAAGTGGTGCAAAAGTTATGCAGTTTGGTCTTCGTCAAATTGATATGATTCACTATCTACGGAGAAAGTTGTCTATAATACGATGCAATAAATATTTATAAACCAATTCCTTTTTACGTTTTCAGAATTTTAAATAAGCGCACACAAGAGATCTACCTTGTTTCAGTTGCCTTGACTAGCAAAATCTTAATTAAGAAATACATTAAAGCCAGTTAGCAATCTATTGCATATGTTTTACAATTAAAAATTATATACATAAACATATTTATTTGGGCATAAAAAATTAAACATAAAATAAAAAAAAATATAAAATACAAAAAAATTACTATAACAATAAACAACCTAAATCCTAATCAGTTCTGCCCGGGTAACCATGAATAGATCACTGTGGCTCTGTCTACTTTACCCAAAATATATTAAACAAAGGTATCCTGGATCCCAAATGATTTGGTAAACATAGGACAAATAATCTAATACTAACCTTTGACTTTTTAGGCAATGTTTTAAAAAATAGGTGTATCTATAAACTTACAATTATATATGAGGGAGCTTTTTATCCTGACCTTCCCCGCCCTTCCCTAGAGGCAATAGGCAATGCAACAAGTATTATTCTTAAATATTTTGCATGTGCTTTATTGTATAATTTATTTCTCTGTAAATACTAAATTTATATTGCATTAGTTTAGAACCCGGTAAATTTTACTAAACTTTTGCAAATTTCTGAAACTGTTTTAGCCAGTGCACAATGGGACCAGAGAATTTTTAAATAAACCAAGCAGGATTTTCAAACCCAAAGCTACTGTAAAATTTACTTTTTATAAAATAAAAGAATGTTCAGGTGTATGAGGAAGTTTTGAATCAGATCACTTTTTCATTTAAAACACAGTGGCATATGGTGAGAGGTAAAGGGGGTTGTTTAATATTAGGCATATACAACATACATATTCGCAAGTCTGGGTGTATCCCAACAATAAAATAGTTATAGCGAGTAAATTTTTTTAAATTCAGTGTTCGCCCCACTGTGCAGTGTGTTGAATTCTGAGAGGAAAAATTTTGAAACTTGCACAGACCTTATGTGTGTAACAGTAACAACACTTATTTCATTGTCATGTCACTTATTACGACAGTAGAACACCATTAAGGTCCCCCATTTTTATTTTAAAAATCTAGCCCCTGATGATAAATTTAACCTTACAAAGAACCCTATGCTCACGGCCTCTTCTTAATTTAATCTTTCCTTACCTAACCAGATATAATTGAAAAAATTGTTGATGCAAAGAAATGTTTCTTATCATTTTTTTGTGAAAATATTATGCTGTTATTTTTGTTGACGAGACAAGAATAAAATTACAATATTGTAAAGTATTATTTTTTAGATGAATTTAGAGACAAAACAGGTTTTTCATCTATAAAGCCAAATAAACATTATAAAAGTAAAAATAAAGGGTATTTGGGTTTTCACTTAAAATTTTAAGACGTTGCTTGAAAACTTGTTATATATTTATATTTACATTTTGTACTGAATAAATTACATACCAGGGTATTTGTGTAATCTTTGTATGTCTAGAAGTATCAGAGTTCGCAGCCGCCAGAAAGTTGCCAGGAAGCCGCCAATTTACAATGTTATGCGGCTATCTATAGAAATGGACAATAGAATCTAGATTATTTTCAAAGGTAAATTTTGACTTTCGCTTTTTAGCTGACTTTAGCGGCTGACTGCCGACTGTTAAAACATGCAAAATAACAATTTGAACAAGTAGAAAAGAAAATAACAGCAAAGAAAATTTGTATTCTTAAAATGAAATGATAAAAAATTTAAAAACCTCAAAATTTTTTTATCTAAAAGTAAAGCAATTTTATTTTATTTTTCTAGAAACTTAAAAAGGTTATTATTTATAAATGTCTTTAAAAACTTGTAAAATAAATAACTACTGATGAGAACTTACTTTTTAAAAACAATTGCAAATATATTATCTATTGGCGCTAAGTTTAGCGTGTGCAATAAAAAAATGTTTATTATGATTGGTATGATTTCCTGTTAATGAAAGCCTGTGTAAGCGCCTGCCTGTTGGAAGCTGTAAGGTCAACCTAAAATAATAAACACTTTCCAGTATGGCTACAAAACCGATAAATGTTCTCTGAATTAGAACCGGTTCTTAGCCACACTGAAAAATTATATGTAGCATCGTATTATATCCAGTTTTCTACGAATATAAAAATGTTCAATTATAATATCAAAACAGGTTTTGTAAGCCCGTGCCTCATGCATATCGGGACAAAAAAAAACTTGTTTCAATCGTATAATTATACATTTTTTTTATCCGCAGAAAGCTGTTATACGATAGTAACGATAAATAACTATTCTAGTTATAATCATAAGAAACATAAGAAAATGGTCATAATTTTTATTGACAAAAACATTACTGTTATGGTCCTAAATTTTCTTGAACCTGACTTTGGTACATTTTAAGGATTTATTTACGGATATATCATAGTTATAGAGTAGCTGTGCATCTGAAATTAGAAGGTTAAATTATTTTAGTAATATCCAACCTTTGAAGATGTGAGGCCAGGTATTGGGTTGGCCGCTGACGGCTGGTATGGCTGTTGCGTCGTTGGCAGCTGACTTGAACTACAGCTCAACTAAAACAAAATATTTTGAGATAAAATTTAATGAATGGATTAAAACAATTGTTGTAAACCGTGGGTAAAATTCAAGTATTAAATCTGTTTAAAAAGAAAAGAGTTTTTATTTTCATTCCAATTATAAGCATGCTAAAACATATTTTATGGATATTGATATCCTTGTTTTAATAAAAGAATAATATGAAACCATAATTGTAGAAATAAATATCTTTTCCACAGATGATATGAGCAAAAAAGAATAAAACCTTCACTTAAAAGGCTACTTTGTAGCTTTGAGATATAATAATTGAAACTTAAAATACAAATATTTATTTTTGGTTAGGTGTTAACGTTAACGTGTTTTAATAACAAATGTTAATTTGAATGATTAATTAACGCGTGAAGCGTGCAAATTTTTTCGCCGTCCATTTAAATCTAAGGGGACTGTGACTTTCTTTCTGAATTTAACACCCCCATTGCTCTTTTAGTAGGTGTTTCTTCCCTTGTCAAAGGGGGGTGGAAAACTAGGGAGGTGTAACCAACCACTTTATTATGACAGGGGTTCTGATTTAGGCCAACCCTACCCACTTCCATAAAAATGGCATATGGTCCTGAGTAAACTGTTCTCCACCCCCTAACCATTACTAATGTCTATAACGAATAAACAAAATATATGCAAATAAAGGAGTTTCTCTTTACATATCCGCTATGCTGTCCAAAACACGAACATGTAATAACATCAAAATTATTTCTTTCATTCAATATTTTTATATTACATTCATACATAAATACATTTTTTCATAAACATTTTATTTTCACAGAATTGTTTGTGTTATTTCAGAGCAAATGCTACATAAATAAAATGAAAAATAAATTTAGCTTGATAGACAGTGACGTGCACTGGGTTTGAACCCCCTTCACACACATCTTGCACGACAAAGTGGATAAAATTTCTTTACTATTAGGTATATTTCCAGGGATCTGAAGGGATAATACGATGGCCGATTAATTGATCCCCAATGATGATACACAAAATTACCCCTTCTGTAGATTAAAATTAGTTGTAAGAACGTTTAAACACTAAACTTAATTAACCAACCAATCAAAATTTATTATAGTCACCAAATTTGTTGAGTCAGCGAATAAGAAAACGTGTAATATTGTACCCTGTCTCTCTGGTATATAAATTTTTTTGTCTTTTTGACTTTAACAAAATATTTGTTTTAGCAATGCCATTTATTGTTGAGTATGTAGCTACACTATAACAATGGTACGTACGTCAATCTTAAAAATATTTCAATTGTATGTATTGCATAAAAATATCATATCATAAAATGAATAAGTTATATACTATTGATAAAATTTCTGTACATGCCTCTGTTTAATATATATAATTATAGAATATACGTGGATATTAAGACAAGGGAAACATTGTCGTCAATTTAGGTTGCTAACATGGTCCATTCATCCAGAGGGAGGGGAGGGGATTGGGTGAAGAGGGTAAAATGATAGAATCGTTATTTTAGCCGACTGCATGTTTCACTTTATTAGAGAACATAATATTTCCATTCTCTGTTTTAATATATTATCAAAAGCAACAGCAAAGATGCTGCTTATTGATTGCTGTTTAGCTTATTTGATCCTTTGTCATATTGTTTCTTTCATACCTTTGTTATCATAATGGTATGCTGCGCCAGTTAAAACAATAATGTTCTTGTTAAGATCTTAATATCCAAGATACCCTAGGTGCTGGAGGATGCAGCCGCTAGTGTACAGAAAAAGGTTATGTAATATTTAAAATACTATAGCTGTTAGTTTGCATTCTTTTTATAAAATATAAACATATCACTCTTGGGAAATCTGAACCTAAAGATTACTCCTCACACCCACACATAAACATTACATAGTACATACACCTACAACCTGTGAAATATTATTGCGGTTATTATATCAACAAAAGACATATATTGTATGTATAAGCAATTATTGGAATAGCGTTAAATTCTTACTTCTTGATTAAAAAACACACTGTCGTACTTACATAAAAGAAATTTTATAAAAAGATTTATGGCATTCGAATATATGTCATGCCGAAAAAAGAATAAATTCTTTTGCTATATCCCTGTATTTCTGAGTTTTATAAGACACACTATTTATAACCAACTCTTTATAAAAGTATTTAAAAGAGAATAATCTATATTGCTATATCCCTGTATCTCTGACAATTATAAGATACACTATTTATACCCAACTCTTTATAAAAGTATTTAAAAGAGAATAATCTATATTGATATATCCCTGTATCTCTGAGTATTATAAGACATACTATTTATAACCAACTCTTTATAAAAGTATCTAAAAGAGAATAATCTATATTGATATATCCCTGTATCTCTGAGTATTATAAGACACACTATTTATAACCAACTCTTTATAAAAGTATCTAAAAGAGAATAATATCTTTTGCTATATCCCTGTATCTCTGAGTATTATAAGATACACTATTTATAACCAACTCTTTATAAAAGTATTTAAAAGAGAATAATCTATATTGCTATATCCCTGTATCTCTGAGAATTATAAGATACACTATTTATACCCAACTCTTTATAAAAGTATTTAAAAGAGAATAATCTATATTGATATATCCCTGTATCTCTGAGTATTATAAGACACACTATTTATAACCAACTCTTTATAAAAGTATCTAAAAGAGAATAATATCTTTTGCTATATCCCTGTATCTCTGAGTATTATAAGATACACTATTTATAACCAACTCTTTATAAAAGTATTTAAAAGAGAATAATCTATATTGATATATCCCTGTATCTCTGAGAATTATAAGACACACTATTTATAACCAACTCTTTATAAAAGTATTTAAAAGAGAATAATCTATATTGATATATCCCTTTATCTCTGAGTATTATAAGACACACTATTTATAACCAACTCATTATAAAAGTATTCAAAAGAGAATAATCTATATTGCTATATCCCTGTATCTCTGAGTATTATAGGACACACTATTTATAATTAACTCTTTATAAAAGTATTTAAAAGAGAATAATCTATATTGATATATCCCTTTATCTCTGAGTATTATAAGACACACTATTTATAATTAACTCATTATAAAAGTATTTAAAAGAGAATAATCTATATTGATATATCCCTTTATCTCTGAGTTTTATAAGACACACTATTTATAACCAACTCTTTATAAAAGTATCTAAAAGAGAATAATCTATATTGATATATCCCTTTATCTCTGAGTATTATAAGACACACTATTTATAACCAACTCTTTATAAAAGTATTTAAAAGAGAATAATCTATATTGATATATCCCTTTATCTCTGAGTATTATAAGACACACTATTTATAATTAACTCATTATAAAAGTATTTAAAAGAGAATAATCTATATTGATATATCCCTTTATCTCTGAGTTTTATAAGACACACTATTTATAACCAACTCTTTATAAAAGTATCTAAAAGAGAATAATCTATATTGATATATCCCTTTATCTCTGAGTATTATAAGACACACTATTTATAACCAACTCTTTATAAAAGTATTTAAAAGAGAATAATCTATATTGATATATCCCTTTATCTCTGAGTATTATAAGACACACTATTTATAATTAACTCATTATAAAAGTATTTAAAAGAGAATAATCTATATTGATATATCCCTTTATCTCTGAGTTTTATAAGACACACTATTTATAACCAACTCTTTATAAAAGTATCTAAAAGAGAATAATCTATATTGATATATCCCTTTATCTCTGAGTATTATAAGACACACTATTTATAACCAACTCTTTATAAAAGTATTTAAAAGAGAATAATCTATATTGATATATCCCTTTATCTCTGAGTATTATAAGACACACTATTTATAACCAACTCTTTATAAGGGTATGTGGAAAAAGACACCTGGACTTAACAAAGTAAAAGTTATTTTAGTTTTGTCTGCCTGTCCACCAGTCTGTGACTTAGATTTTCTTGGCTGCTACTTAAGATAGACATTTTTTGTGAAGATATCCTTTCTTAAAAACAACCAAGTATATCATTCTCTTTGTCTACAAAAGATATGATATATTATTTTTTAAAAAGGTTTCATCATTTTCTACTAGCTCTAATATTTGTCTTTCTCTTTTAAGAACACTGAAAATCTGCTAATATGTAAACAATTCTAAGTTTTCTCCGTTTTGTTCTTTGAATCTGCTATTCAATATAACAAATCTATTTTCTTTTTTTGTATTTTCAACTAAAAAAAAGACTTTCGTTCAAGGGAGGTGTGTAGGGTTAAAAAGTTTTACAACACCTATTAAGCTAACAAATGGACTTCTCAACTTAATTTTGAGTGCAATTAATATGTGATATTGTGTATATACCTTACAAAGGGAGGGTAACATTGTAAAGATATCGTAATATCAGAATAAAGACTATCTAAATCAGTAAGCTAAAAACCTACTCATGTTTAGAACTTCCTAATTATAGTTATTTCCAAAGTCAATATAAAATTCAAACTATTAAAATTCGACCAAAATGTTTTTAAAAAAAGATAAAACAATCTAGTGCATCACTTTTTGTGTTTTTAATTCGAGCTATTTGTATTAATGCAGCATTTGTAGGTATTCGGTGATTCCTTATCTCAGATAAACAATTATACAAAAGTTCCAAAAGTTTCCAATTTTATCCTATTTGACACTACTATGTAAAATTTTCGGTGAGAATAGGGAGAGCAGAAAGTGTCATGTGTGACGTCATAAAAATATGTCTGAAAAGGAAGGAGGAGGGGAGAAACAGGATAGGAAATCCCTAAAAGAGATGGATAATAGACGTCACATGTGACACTTTCCGCTGTCCCTTACAGTATGGAAAAATAACTTACCTTTTTAATATTACTTGACTGTGATAGAATACAACTAGTGCGCCTAGATATTGTCGATGATTCTGTTAATACAGCCAAGATATCCCTGAACAAATAACAAATTACTTTTTTAATTCGGCACACCCACTGTATAATTCATCAATGATTGTTGGCAGTCTGTTTATAGATCAACATTTCTATGATAATTTCTGTCAATACGACAAAAAATTATTCTCATATCCTTTTAGTAGCAGAGCTACTATATAATTCACTTTGTTTGTCAGTCCGTTGTTTTCCGTCAGTCATGCTATGGGGAATTCAATTTTCTCGACTGATTTTTTTCAGAGAAGAATCGTATGACCTATGGTCATATTGTCTATACATTTTTTTTGTCCGTATTGTTGCTTTAAAAAACATAATTATTTTATTATACAGGTTTCATTTTTGTATTTTTAAGCGTATTCTCTCTTTTTTTGACAACTGAACAGCTGCTACATAACTCTCTATGTCTGCCTGTCTGTTCATGATTTTTGAGTTTTGCTACTTATAGATGTTGTCATCTTGTTTTAAGACAGCATGCCATGAGCGTTATTTACAAATCAAGTTACAAATTAGTTGGAGGCAGAATAGTTTTTCTTGCATTACAATATCCCAATTGCTGAGTTATTATAAACTGAAGATTTTTCTTTAGAACTTGTGCAATAATCTAATTTAGGAGTTTTCCAGTTAAGATGGTGTTCATACATTCAATGAAATGAAATAAATAACTGACTTCTCGTTCCAAAATCTGTATACTTTATAACCAATAAAATGGCCGGAGTGTTCCTGCATTGTTTTAAATGGACTGATTAAGAGAGTATGTATCTATAATATATCTATTCAATGCTAAACTTTGTACTGTTATTATTTATATCAACATATGAACATCATGATGTCACTTTTGAAGTCAAAATAAACTATAGGAACTGATAACCACCAGTTTCGTCAAAGTATTTTATATTTATGAGATTAATTGATATTTGATTGATTGCAGTTTATAATTGTGTAAAACACCATTTAGCTAGATCTGCTTCATAAAAGCTTACAATTTATAAGTAGAACCCCTTCTTAACAAGTTATGGTTGGTTGGTTGGTCGGTTAGTAATCAACATGAATTTTTTCTTATTTGTGAATGTTCCTTTCTTTATATTTAATTGCATTGGGTTTTGATATTTTTTTTTATCAAATGATAAAAGGCTTATTTTTTTTAAAAATCTACAATCATCCTTGTTTTTTGTTTAATTTTACAAAAGAATGTAATAAAGTCTGCACCGTTCTTAAAAATCTAAATAATCATATTCAAAAAAAACTTATATTTATTAATCTATGTGTAGTATTAAAAATATCCCCCACCGCAACTTAAAAAAGACTGATTACCGGAAAAAAAATAATTCTTCTTCAAAATTACTAATGTGATGTATAGTCCCTTTCTTCCTGACTTAAGAGCAATGCATGTATTATATAGTTTAGCTTTGAGTTCTTGTGTCAACGGTTTCGGAGCAAGACATTGCTCTGCAACACGACACGAACATAAAAGTGAACAGTTGTCTTAATATTAATGTTATTATTGTATGTTAACCTTGTATTGAATTAATACACTTTATAAGAATATTTAGCTGTTTGTTCTTGCTATTACTATACGTCATTTTGGCGCAGTAGTGTAGTACGAATCTACGGCTCAGATTTTCTTTTAATTGTATTATTTCTTTGTTTTAGTTTTGTTCAGGAATTTTTGGACGCCATGAAGGTGGACATTGATTATTACAAGAAGTTGTCCCCGGCGGAGAAGGAGGAGTATATGCTCCAATTGTTGGCCTCGCTGCAGGGTGATATTCATTCCAATGGGGATAAGCTGGATAATCTTACTGGAAGAATGGCGCCGCTGGAGGCGAAAGTGCAGGAATTGACGGATAATGTTGATACTAATGTTGCTGCGGTTACTGGACTGGCTACTCGGATAGACGATTTGGAAGATCGTCTTAATAAGGTGGTGGAGCCTAGTGTTGATAATGATATCAAGACTGAAAATGTGACTGTTGTGAATGAGTTTATGACTGGCCAGCAGCGAATTCTTGAAAAGATTGCCCAGCAGAATAGTTTGAATGACCAGCAGAATGGTTCGAATACCCAGCAGAATGGGTCAAATAACCAGCAGAATGGTTTGAATAACTCTATGCCGTGGCAGAGGACGGCTGGTGGATCTGGAGGATTTGGAGGATCAGAAGAGAAGCCTAAGTTGTTTGCTGGTGGTTCTCGGCCTATTTTTGGTGGTATGCAGGGAAATGAAGATAAGATCATAAAACTTTGGGAATTGTCTAGAGTGGATGCTGTGGACAATATCTATAATGGAGTTCTCATGTGGTGGCCAGCCCTTTCTGAGGTTGATGCGGAGGATTTTAATACGCTCAATTTTTTTGAAGCTGGACTGAGTGATTCGCAGGTTAGTTGGTGTAAATCTCTTGTTTATGTACCAGATAGATCTCTGTATGTTTCGCAGGGGGAGGAGAATGTGCATAGGTACAATGAAACGTGTGCTAAACTTGATGATCAGTTCAGAAAAAATGCGCCTGAATTTGCAGTTGACGATGATGTGATTTTCTTTGATGATTATTTGGAGAGATTTTGGATGACTACTAGACGTTATCATATGACTAATCATCAAGTGTGTAAGGAAATTTTGTTTGATAAATGTGTGGGTGTAAGAACCGCTTGTGGTTATACACTAAAACCTGCTGATATGGAGAATAGACAATTAACATTAAAGGGGTACTTGTGTAAGATGCGGGAGACATTTTTACCACCCGACATGAAAAATGTGTGTAAAGATGCGTATTTGAGTGTTAAGCAACATGAGAATGATAAGATTGATGCATTTTTTGATAAGATACTATCTTTCTGGAAACGTGCGTATCCGAAACCAACTGATGATATGTTTATGGATTTCTATTCTCAAGTGTGTAATGTGGTTTTATCTCCACTTTTGGCTAATCAGATGCGTCAATTTGCATTGGATTTGGAGCGTGACGGACAAGTGCGAATGATAACGAAGTTTCGGACAGAGTTAATAGTTAAAGCACAATTGATTGTTAAAGGGCTACAATTTAATCAAATTTCAGGGTCAATGGCTAGAGGATGTACAACAAACCAGATGGCTTTGGCTAAGACGATGGTTGGTGGCGTTGGTTCCAAGTCAAATCCTGTAACTATTGATCAGGTTAGTGATGAAGATAATTTGTCATATGAAATAAATCAATGTGAAATTGATTTAGCTGATGAATTTGGTGGACCAGCTGAACTTATTCCTTTAATTGGCGCAATTCAAGGTGGTTTTATTTGTTATTATTGCAACAGAAAGGGTCACATGATGAGGGATTGTTTTGATATTAGAGATAAAAAGTTGCCTAATCCTAAAGGAAAATACTTTTTGCGGTGGGGAAACAAGCCTTTTGTTCCTTATAAGACGGGGCAAAAGAGTTTTAAAAAGAATGAAAATAGTTTGGATAAAAAGAAATTGGTTGGTGAAATTGAAGGAGAGGTGAAAGAAGGGGAAGATACGAAGGAAGTGGCGCATGTCGATGGTTTAGGGGCAAGCGATTATGAAGACGACCTTGTAGCGGAGGTCGAGGCATGGAATAATGCTATTATAGATGACATTTTATGGTTTTAATGTTTTGAATGTATTATAATCATAAAACCTTATTCCATTTTCTACTTGTTACGCGGCATTGTTTTGATTTATGCGCATTGTAAATAAACAACAACAAAACAAAATTAATGATAAAGAGTGAACGAAGCAACTCTAATTTTGTGATAATTTATTTTGATGGTTTATTTTGAATTATGAAAAGATAACATATTGTTTATAAGCCTATATGAAATTACGAGATTATGTTATAATGGAAATCAAAATAATTAATTTAGTTTTTGATTATGTTTTGTTGAAATTATGAAAATTCATTTTTGTTTCAGACTGTTGTGGAGTCTAACAGGGATAAGAATAATAAAAAGTGAAAATGAAAAATGAATTAGGAATACAATTTTGTAAAATTGCTATTGAAAAATATTAAATTGAATTTTAAATTGAATTAAATTTGATAAAAATGTGAAATTAGATATTTGAAAAGTATTAAATTTTGATGAAATGTGGAAAATTGTTTTAAAAGATGAGTCAGTTATTGTGATTTAAAGTATTCGATTTTAAAACAATTATATTGCGATTTAGTGATGTTGATTCAGCAAAATTTTTAATGAAGTTTAGAATTTCATGAAGCAAAATTGTTATAATGCATTAGATATAATCGTGGAGAAGTCTCTTTCTATGAAGGAAGGGAGGGGCTGTCTCTCGGAGCTGGTATGCACAAATATGGTGGAGCTGTCTCTTTTGTTGGAGGAGAAAGGGGGAGTGAACATATTTGCAACGAATATTGCACTACCTCTCAGAGTTGGTATGCGCAGATATGGGGGAGCTGTCTCTTTTGTTTGAGAGAAAGGGGGAGTGACCATATTTGCAAAGAAATTTGCACTGTCTCTCAGAGCTGGTATGCGCAATATGGGGCGGTGTATAGAGGTAGCTGAAATGATTATCGGGCGTGGAGCGCGCCATGCGCAGAAAGTTGAGCTGCGCAGAGAAGCAAAGCTGCGCAAGAAAGTGCTCTCAGGTATTGAGATATATAGTTAGTTGAATTTCAACTTTCAAACCTTTTATACATCTCAGTTTAATCTGACAATAATAGTTTTGTTAGGTAATATTTTATTGACTTTCAAAGAATTGAACTTATGGTATTTGGAAAGATTAATTTGCTTGGTGATTGATAATGTTTGATCATGTCATATTTCTTAATACAACTTCTTTTATTGTGTTACAAGTTATTGGTTCAGTGAAACATTTATTTATGGCATCTAAAATCATTGTATTTATTTTAGATTGGCTGAGAAGAGTGTTTTTGGTGATTGGGAGATACTGTCATCATTATTTATTTGATGGTGAGTTGTTATGATTTCATGTTGTTACCATTTGATTACCATTATATATATATATTGCTGTTCGAAAAAAAGTCTTGTAAATTTGTTATATATATATTAATATCAATATTAATTCTTATGTACAGTGATTTTCCATCAATTGGCATCTAAAATTTTGTAATATTTTAGATTGGTCGGAGAGAAGTTTACTGATTGTGGATTAACAAATAGTTTGGGGAGTTTCTGTTGGCCGGAGAATTTCTGTTGTTGATTGTGGATTAAGAGATTTTTGGACGTTTCTGTTGGTGGATGAAATATTGTCGGTGAGTGAATTGTTTTATTCAGTTCTTTTGTTATTTGTTGTAGACAGATAGATAGTTATTTGATAGACAATTGGATAGTTACAACCTCATAACTGTTGGTGTGAGTTAGATAGCTGTTTTATAAGTTTCATGAAGATTCTGAGATGGCGGCTGGAGCGGCTGAAGTCTATGTTCCAACAAAGATTGGTGGCATGGAAATCCTGACCTTAATTGATAGCGGCAATGCAAGAGGCTGCCTGATATCTCAAGTGTTGGCTAGAAAGCTTGATTGTGTGATTGAAGAAACGGATTCGAAAGCAACAGGCGTGCAGGGTTCCAGCATCAAGATTGATGGTGTTGTTCGGAATGTTGAATTTCAGATTGGAGGTCACAGTTTTCAAGAAGATTGTTTTGTTATTTCTGGCATGACTGTACCTATGAACCTAGGCAGTTATTGGTTGAACAAAAATAACGTGAAGACGATATTTGCCAAAGACGGCAACAGGATTGAGATGCATGGAATCAGTGTGAATTTAGTAGCTAAACGGAAAATTGTAGTGAAGAATTTGGTTCATACAGTTTTGGAGAAAATGGAGAAAGCAAGAACTAAGAAACCTGAGATTAATGTAGCTGAGTTACAAGACCAAAAATGGATTTGTTCATTGAAAAATCGAATAGAAATTCCTGCATTGAGTACAGTGGTGGTAGAAGTTTCAACTAAAGGAAATATGCCTGAAGGACAGTTGTGTTATATAGCTCCTAGACAAGGTTACTGTAGCCGAAACAACTTGTTGATAAACGAAGGAATTACTGAGGTGGGAAAGAACGGTAAAATTATGACTAAAATCACGAATTTTGAAACTATTACGAAATCTGTTCCTTCTGGTACTTTGGTTGGAAATTTGTTTGTGGCGGAGAAGATAGCAATGCTGCAAGAGAACAGGGTTAAAGAAGATGTGTCAACAACATTAAAGAAGATTCGTTTTATTAAAGATAAATTGAAGTTGGATAAAGTTCCGTTTTTAAAGGATAATGTTTCTTTGAAAGGAAGGATAGTTGGTTTGTTTTTAAAGAATTTCAAGGCATTATCGATTGATCCTACGGATATTGGATCTTGTACTTTGGAGGAGTATGATATTCAGTTGGTTCCTGGAGCTCAACCTTTCAAGAATAGGATGATTAGACTCAATCCTCATCATGCAGAGAAACTAAAAGAACAGATTGATTTATGGTTGGAAACAGATGTGATAGAAGAATGTAATTCACCGTTTAATTCTGGAATTTTTGCTGTTAAGAAGAAGGTTGGAAATACTAACGAGGTGAAAGTCCGTTTTGTCCTGGACTACCGCTCATTAAATGAGATAACTGAGAAGATCTGTTACCCTTTGCCTAACATTGGTGAGCTATTTGACAAACTTGGAGGAAAGAAGATTTTTACGTCTATTGACCTAACTTCAGCATATAATTCAATGCATTTGAAGGAATCTGTCAGGAAATATACAGCATTTTGTTCTAATGGACGGCAATATTGCTTCAAGAGGCTTCCGTTTGGATTGACCAATGCTCCAAGTGCATTTGTAAAGTTGATGGATAGAGTAATGGATTTGAGTCCTGAATTAAGGGCATTTTGCCTAGTTTACCTGGACGATGTTCTTGTATATAGTATGAATGTGGAGGAACATCTGGAACATTTGAATATTCTACTACGAACATTCTGTGAAGCAGGCCTCAAGATTAATCTTGGAAAATGTACATTGTTTGCAGAGGAAGTGAAATTTCTGGGCCATATTATAAATGCAGAAGGCATATTTATGGACCAAGCATATATTGAAAAGATTAAGAATTGGCCAGTACCTGAAACAGGTAAAGATATTCAAAGATTTACTGGTTTCATAAATTATTATGGTTCATATTTCAAGAATTTTTCTGATATTACAGCACCATTGAACAAATTTAGAAACAGTAGTAAAATAGAATGGGATGAAAAAAGTATGGAAGCTTTTACAAAGACTAGAGAATTGTTCTGTGAAGAAATAAGTAAATCGTTCCCGGATTGGAGAATGGAGGCTGAACCATTTGTGTTGGATACAGATTGGTCATCTACAGCTATGTCTGCGGTGTTAAGTCAAAAACAAAATGGACAAGAGAAGATGATATCGTGTTGGTCACGTGTTTGTTCAACTCATGAAGCCAATTATGCAGCACATAAAGGAGAATTATGTGCATTAGTAAATGCTGTTGAAAGATTTGAATGTTATTTGAGACACAAGAAGTTTATCGTGAGAACTGATTCAGCTGCACTGAAACATCTATCTACTTGGAGGCAGAACGGATATTTTGTTGGTCTCACCATAAGGTGGATAAATTTTTTATCCACCTTCAGTTATGAGGTTGTACATAGGCAGGGCAAGATGCATACTAATGTTGATATATTGTCACGTACTGCATTAAAGGATAGTAAAGATATCTAAATTATCGACAGACGAACAAGGAGAGTTAATATTGGATACTGTATATCAATTGGAAGATCCTAAATTATGTCTTATTGCAGGAATTGGAGCAGAGACGGCCAGTCAAATATCATCCAGATTGAAGGCGAGAGAATTTAGTCGTAGCCTGGAGAAGGATCCTGTTTTAGTTGAGGTGAGGAAATTTATTGTAAATAATGTCAAACCTACGTCCAGAGAATTGTCTCAAATGCCTTATCGTGGTAAACAAATATTAAGATTTTTTGAACATCTGAGTTATAAGGATGGTTTAATTATCCTGACTTCACCTATGCGGCTTCAGAAAGAATTTCAATTTATTGAACGGGTAGTGGTACCTATTGGAATGTACAATAAAGTTTTCTTGTTAGCTCATGCAGATGTTACAGCGGGGCATAGGGGTTATTTGGAAACTTTGAGCAGGATTAATCGTCACTTCATTTTTCCCTATGTATCTAAATATGTAGCGGCGGCAGTTGCAAATTGTGTCATTTGTTTGAATAGACGTAAAAAACCTAAACATAATCATAATATAGAATTTTCTCCTTTGGCTGGGGAAGCTATGGCAGAGTTGGCCATAGATGCTTTAGGTCCTTTGAATGAGTGTGAATATAATGGAGTCATTTGTAAGCACATTTTAATAGTAGTTGACAGTTGTACTAGATATGTGTGGTTGTTTGCTATTGAGGATGTTAAAGCTGAAACAATTATTGAATGTCTGAAGTTTAATTTATTTTCTGTTTGGGGACTATGCGAGCGAATTAGGACTGACAATGCACAAAGCTTCAAATCAAAAGTTTTTAGGGAAGTTTGTTTAAGGTTGGGAATTGAACAAATTTTTATCCCTCCAAGATCAGCAAATTCGAATTACAGTGAAAGATACAACCAATCGGTGTATTCGTTTCTTAAGACTGATTTACGTTTTCAAGATGGAGATTGGGCTTATAAACTTAAAGCTACACAATTTTGTATGAACACTTCTTTCAATCGGAGGTTAGGATGTTCCCCGTATTTTAAGATGTTCCTAAGAAACCCTAAGCTTCCACTTGACTCATTTGACCCGTTAACACGCTCGAAAATTAAACATATGAATTTTTCAGAGTTATTGGAGTGCCTTGACAAGAATTGGAGGACTGGACAAGAAAGAACTGAGAAGTATTTGCAGGTAGAAAATACAGAAAGGATAGGTCGGCCGGTAGCTATAAATTCCTATTGTTATATTTTTTATGACGTCACAACGATTGGTGTAGCTCGTAAACTCTGCTCGTTATGGGTGGGTCCGTGTTTAGTGACAAAAGCAATTTCTGATAGTTTATTCGAGGTTCAACCCCTAGAAAAGTGTAGATTGAAAGATAAAGGGGTGAGAATTGTACCAAGAGATAAAATATATGTTATTGAGAGTACTTTAGACTTGACTCCAGATGAAAAGATTGACTTAGTGATTACAGATGAATGTTTCTCTGTGGATAATACCTTGAAAGTAAACTATGACTTTCCCAATACTTTGAGAAATTTAACTTGTTCAGGCGTTTCTGAAGAGGAGAATAGTTGTGGCGCTAGTCCAGAGGTGGTTGGAAGGCGGAAGGATGGACAGGTAACACCAGATTTTTTGGAGAAATCTTTTTTGGGTGTTGGGTTGTCACAGCAAAGGTCAAATGTATCTCAGGATAATGAAAATTTAGATGATTTAGTTGAGGATCTTAGTGATACTTTGGAAAGTACTCATATTTCTGATAGTGTAGATTCAAATGATATGACTGACAAAACTAAGTTAGACTCTACATATTCTACTATTAGTAAGGATAGTGTTTTTCATGGAGATTATGCCTCTGATAATAGCTTAGTAGACAACAGTTTGGGTGTAGAGGATGTTAACATGGAATCTGCTAGAGAGTTAGAGTCTCGGATGAGTATTTTAGAGGACACTTTTCCAAAATTGCAAAGTAAAATTGTAAACTTGGAACAACGAAGGGGAAGTGTTAAACGAGGTAGAGATGTTGAGGAGGATGAATTAGATAGATCGTTAGATAATGCAAAATTGCAAAAAATGTCTGAGACTATTCCTGTTAAAGGTCGTCCTAAAGGTTCTACAAATGAAGTGCAATTACAAAAATTAGAAGAGGATAGACAAAACAGAGAAAAAGACAGATTAGAACGTTATTCAGTAGCCGATGTAGTAACTAGGAACCTCGCAAAATTGATTAAAAAATAATATTTGTAATAATTTGTATAATATTTGCAGGAGAAGAGATTACCACGAGAACCGTAGGGAGCGTGATGACAAGAGAGGAAGCGGCGGTGATAGACATGACCGGAATGACCGGAATGACCGCAATAGACGAGATGGAGATCGTGGTATGCGCAAGAGGTCACCGGACGCTTGTAGTTCAAAGAGTGGACGTGCTGGACCAGTACCTGTGAAGAAATCCAAGGATGATAGAGGAGTCAGGTACTTGGATATTTTGTTATTTGTTGTTGTGATGCAGGTTTATTGTTTGATTGTTGTTGGTGGTATGTATACGTCACAGGATCCACGGTTAGCAGCTTATGATTGTTCTCAAATAAGTAATGTTGAACTTAGATCAGCTGCCTGTTTGCATGATAGGATGGAACCGGTTAGATCTGTGGAATTATTGGGGTTAGCAGAAACCGATTTTATATTGTCAGAAGCCATTAGTTGTGAGGTTAGACTAAAATTGGAGCGCTGGTTTTGCGGTACCGCGAGTCATGTGCACGTACTAGACGTGCCACATGAAAAACAGGTAGAGTTGAGTATGGACGAATGTAGAAGGGTTTTTCATTCTGGCAAGTATCAGCATGATGGTATTAGTTTTAAAGTAAATATAGACTTGCCAACTGTTCACAGTTTCACAGTTAATGGAACATTGTCACCTTTCTGGGATGTTGGTGGTGAAAATATTCAATGCAAGACACTGGGAATATACGCGCACAATATGTGGTTCAATTTAGGTTTTGCTGTTGGGACTTTGCATATTTTAGTAAAAAATACACCCGTTTTGATCAAGGGAAATGTTGTTATGGATTATGATAAAAAGACGATTGTGGCGAATTTTGAAGATAATCATTTGTGGGCAACATCAACTTCTCCATATTTTCCGTATGTAGTACGAAAACCGGCCAGTAATTTTAAGGTAGTTTTTCAAGATACATTCAATTTAACTACTTGGAATGAACAACTTTTTGTTTCTAACTTGGAAAGGAATATTTTAGTTAAAATTATGGGAACAGAGAAACTTACTTTGCAGCATCTGGATTTCAACATTTTTGTAACAGAATTGGAGGGTATCAAGTTTTTAGAGGAACCGAAGGCGGCTGTTAGAAGTTATTTTGGGGATTTGTTAAAACAGGAAGCTAGATTTGATTTGAATGCTATGTTTTTGGCTAGTAGAGAAAGGAATGAGAGGATGATGGAACTTTTTAGTATTTCTAGATGTGCTCAAACAGAAGTTAGGTCAAATGTACAGATGCATCATGGGTTCAGAATTATATACCTGGGAGAAATTGCTAAGTATGAAAAGTGTACAGCGGTTGAAATTCCAGTAAAGTTAGGTGTGGATTATGGATGTGCAGTAGGACACTTGATGGTGGATTATAAAGGTGAAACAGTTGGAATACAAGAATATAGTAGAATGATTGTAGCAGTAGAGGATATAAAATTGTTAAATTGTTCGCAAAGTCCGGTATTTTTGAAGTTGACAGCTAATTTGTTCCTTGGGAATCAGGGGCAGGGACTCGAACTTCTGCATATTGCCAATGAAAAATCAGAACACGTGGGACAAAAGATTTTTCTGAACGACGAAAAGGTGTTTATTGCTGATTTTAATAAGACTATTAAATATCAGGGATTAGAGGATTTTGAGGATTTTAATGGACAAGCTTCTAAATTGGATTTTGTTGATCATAAGTTGTCATTTTTCGAACAGGTTACAGGTCCTTGGTTTGGTTTAGAACATTTGTTTCAAGATATATTACCATTGTTTGCCAAGTTTGTTTTGATTGTGTTAATGTTGTTGTTAGGTATAATTCCTATGTTGGCATTGTTGTATTGTTGTTGTTCATGGTGTCATAAAAAAAGATTTACTGAGGAAGAATTTAATGCTAGATCTTAAATTTTTTTATGCTGAAATTTAATTATATTGTATTTTTGCAGGTTGGTTACGGCGGCAACAATGAATCAAAAGTTATTGAGCAATGAAGAAGATGGCCGCCACAAACAATCTGTCAATGAAGGAAATCAAGTCAAACCTGGTCTACCAGTATCTGCATTGGTCAGCAACTCTGCATCCCGGCTGGTGTTGGTAATGTCGCGCGTTGAGCTGCCCACGTTGAGTGTGGGCAGGGCGACAAGGAACATATTTTTGAGCAGTGAGGACATGCCACTGGCAGATTTAGCTCGTCTTATTGATAATGAACCAAGGTTTAAGTTGAATTTGATAAACATGTTATCGGTGCAGTTGGAGATGGGAAGATGCATCCACTCCATAGACTGGCCTGTGGACAGGATCCCTATCTTTACCAGCCAGAATTCAAGACACCTCAACCTGATGGCGGCTGGTGAGCATTCTAAGGCTATAAATAGAAAGTTGTCATGGAACGAGACAACTAGTTTGAATAAGTTGAGTGCGACCATATTTCTCTCTAAGCTTGTTTGCGAAAATTTACCAAGTTTGGTGTTGCTTGCTAAGATTGAATACCTGGATGGAGATGAGAGAAAAAGCTGTCAAACGTTGGGCGAATTGTTACCCATAATCAAACATATGGGGGAACTTGAGGATTGGCATCAACTTTCAAAAATTGACGTCATACCTGCAGATGGTAAAATGAGCCTTCAGACGGTGTTGAGAACGGTGGGTAACAGCGTTGATCCGAGGTTGAAGACGCAGGTTGTGTCAGCTATCCGGCTCCTGGCACATTGGAAAGATGTCGTGAATAAAGTAAGCTTTATTCTGAAGCAAATGCCATCCACAACTTTGTTAGAGTTACAGAAAGATTGGCTTGATGGAAAGTCTGAACAGGATTTGAGTGCTAAAGTGTTTATTGACTCCATTCAGGTGAATGAATACATGAACTTAACAGTCTACATTCCACGCATTGTAAACATGAATTCGGTGAGTTTAATCACCAGTGGAGAGATGCCTGCTGAGATACGTTATGTTAGATTGGATGGTCAAAGAGAAATAATTGATAACCTGGTGAGTGCCACATATGCAGGTAGTCTGTTGAATGATAAAGTAGACGCAAGAGTTCTGACCTGGGAAATGCAGATGCGCTGCAAGCGTCTCCGTCCAACTCTAGCCAAGCAGATATTGTTATGTGATCCAAGTACCACTTTAGAGAATGTAGTGAAGGAAATCAGATTGGAGTTGGATGGAAACGTTTATACAAATTTGTTGACAACCAATATTGAGTGGAAGTTTAATCCTGAACACAAAGTAAACGAGTGGTTCGAAGGTGATTTCAAATTGGTTACTCGGTTTGGGGATCCTGTTTGTGTTCAGATGGATCAGCCCTTAAATCCGAACATTCCTGTTTGTCTGGACCTTGAATTGTCAAATCAGCAATGGCGTGTTGATGAACAAGTGAGGGAGGAAATGAGGATGGAACACACGCCTGGAATATTGATGATGCTGGATAAATTTGGAGAGGAGGTTAGTCGTAAGCATCAAAAGATTTTGGATAATCAGGAGGAGGTTGATAACGTTGCAACCTCGATTTCGGTTGCGGTTACTAGTGGATTTGAAAGATGTCTTCATATGCTTGGTGATACTGAGGCAAGGATGTCTCAAGACGGCTTGTGTGATGAGACCGCAAAACTTGGAGTGAATGATGATGAAGCTATCATGCCCATGGATATTGAAGAATCTGGCAAGAAGAGCAGAACATCTGGAAAAAGAAAGTAATAATTATAGTTATGTGTATTAATTCATATTTATTTTATTTTATGTATTTAATATTTGTTGAGGCAGTAGTAGTCTCAAAAAAAGTTTAAAATTCATGTTTCATATTAATGCTCTATAATACCATGCTTAAATCTGATGGTTATATGTTAACCAATGTTATTTTTATATCATGTATTTATGATAACTATGTAATTAATGCATTAGGTGTTAATCAATGCATTTTTCAATGATTATATGTTAATCAATGTTTTTTTCTTAAAAAAATATTAAAAAGAAAAAAAAAACACATAAAGAAAAAAGGAAAATAAAAAAAAAAAAACACAAAAAGAGTTCTAAGGAACCAAAATAAATAAAAAAAATGTGTATATGAAGTGTTTAAAGATCTGGAATAAAAATATATAAAAAACAAAAAAAAAAATATGGCAGGTGTCATACCAGATCAACTATTATCTATTTAATAAGCGTTCAACGCTACTTATAATATCTATGATAATTAACATGTAAAACCTATTGTATATTTAATCTGAAATATTACAGTTTGAAATCCAGGTTCATGTTAAAGCCAGGGAGAAATGTGATGTATAGTCCCTTTCTTCCTGACTTAAGAGCAATGCATGTATTATATAGTTTAGCTTTGAGTTCTTGTGTCAACGGTTTCGGAGCAAGACATTGCTCTGCAACACGACACGAACATAAAAGTGAACAGTTGTCTTAATATTAATGTTATTATTGTATGTTAACCTTGTATTGAATTAATACACTTTATAAGAATATTTAGCTGTTTGTTCTTGCTATTACTATACGTCACTAAAGTATAAAAACAACATTTAAAAAAGAATTTTTTTATAACATTTTAAATATGCCAATATAATGAACCCTGTGAAGAAATCTTACCCGTCAATGAAGGTTGTTTGACTGGCGCTACTCTGAAATTTACTCGTCTTTTTCACAATTGTATGCCTAGTATTTCATCTGTTAATTCACAATATTTTAATGGTTATTTCTCGCATCGTATTATAAACAGCTTTCCGCGGATATAGAATGTACATTTATAAGATTAAAACCAGTTTTATATTCGTAGAAAGCTGGATTTAATACGATTCTAGACATAGTTTTTTCGTATGGATGAGAACCGGTTCTAATCCACCGGATTCGAATGAATAAGAGAAAAATATTTAGAAACATTTTTATTATTTAGAACTATAATATGAACCTATTAAAACAATAGACGATGATTTGATACGTCCTCAATGATGATAAAATAACCCTTTTCAAGATTTAAATTATTGATTGAAACATGTAAACACTACAAATTTGGAACCATTCAATCAAGAATTAATAAAAAAAAATGGAATGATGAATGAGCTCCGCATTTATAATTTATTGTCGATTGTCCCCTTCCTTCCTGATTAAATGTGAATCAACCAATGCCTAAGTTCTGGATGGTGAGAATTTGTTGATCCACTAGCAGGAACTACCTTACCAGTATTATCCCTAGCCTCTAGGGTCATCACACATGCAGCTACTATCAGGAACCCTAGATACAGATAATTATTATATCCACTGGTAGGAACTACCTTGCCAGTATTATCCCTAGCCTCTAGGCTCTAGGGTTATCTCACATGCAGCTACAGGCAGATACAACCTTGCCAGTTTTATACATTAAGCATGCAGTAACCCTAGATAATGACAGATTTCTAATATTTGTTTGGATTGGGGTGGGTGGAGGCATCTCTTTACCCCCCCCCCCCACATAGATGTCATTGAGGTACAGTATTGTGTTTGGCCTTTAGAGACATCAGAAGCTTTGCTACATAGATATACAGATGGATGGACAGACATAAAGATAAAAATCCATTTTAGGAATCTTATTCACACAGATATTTAGCAGCTTATACCAATAACGAAATTAATTCGAAAAAAATCACGAAACCAATACATGGTTTTCAGCTTTCGTTGGGGGGCAACACATCGAAAAATTGACAACCCCTCCATTAGCCCCCCAAATATTATTTAAGATTTATTTCACTTGTTTGTTATACCTTATACCTGGATATTTAGACTTATAGAATTAAATATAAAAAGTTATACATATAATAGATAGTTTTATTAATAGTATCTCTCAAACAGACAATTAAATACACTGTTAGACAAATAGATACGTATTAACAACTTACCTCCGACACCCATGACTACAGGTCCAGCGAATGACATGTTGTTCAAATGAAATCTTCCATCTTTGTACTTGGGATTCGCAAAACTTGAATTTTTCCTGCAAAAAGAAATTTAATGAATTAACACACAATTTTAGAGTAAGGAAAAGGGTAAAAAAATTTAAAGGTGTATTACTGTAATAATAAGCAGCCATCATCTGCTAATACTTGAAGTAAGTGAAAGACTTGCAATCAAAGGGCCTATTATCTGTAAGAGTTGAAATGGACACAATGAGTAGCCTGAACTCAAAGCTTTTTCTAAGAGCAGCACAAATAAAATATAGAGTAGCTTCCCTCGTGGAAATGATTTTTACCTAGACATTTCTATATGATCGTGGTATTCTTTCTGATCAGATAAATAACCTAAAATGATTTTAATAATTAAATTTTTGTTAACTTTATATAAAGCTCTGTTTTCCTAACACTGTATTTATCTAAGTAAGTAAGTATACAGCAATATGAAGCCAGGGATGTGACTGCTTTTTTTGCGTAGGCTAGAACAGAACCGAGTCCCCCCCTCCCCCCCAAAAAAAGGCGGCTTTACGAGTCCGCATCACTGTAATTAGGTATGTTACTATATATCATTTGTATACCCTTAATTTCTTTTAAATTAATACTATATGCTGCGCACCTAGCATCTAAGGACACTATATCCGAAGAGGTAAGGAAATCAGAAAGTATCCAAAAATCATCCAAAGATTTAAAACATAAATAGACTAAAACCATCCTGAAATTTATTTGAACCTTCCCTGAAATGGACGCTTTAAAAAAAATTCTAATTAACTTAATTCTATTTGAATCAATTTTGATTAAAAAGTTGTAAATTTATATTGAAATTCAGCTTTTTGTAAAATCTCTATTTACAAAAACTAAAATTGTGAAAAATGTGAAATTTTAACATGATTATATTTAAAGTTATATCAGGAAGACTAATTCTATCAAATCTTTTGAATTAAATTTAAATTAATGTTAAATTGACTTTCTTTAGTTTGCAGAGCAAATTTTGAAAAAGATTTGATTTTTTATCTTCTAAAAAAATTGTTCTGTAAAGGTTAGATTCCCTCATATTGTAGTTATATATCAAATGCTTGGTTGCTTTGGATTACTTTCTGTTACAGTTAATTCTTGAAGCTGTTTATAAAGCCTATAAAATGACGTAATACTATATAAATGACCAATGAGAGGCCAATATACAGACTAAATTTCTAATAGTATGCCAATATACATTTTAATTGACCAATGGTAGGCCAGGATGACGTCCTTTTTTATAGACCTATAAAAAACCTTCTTGATTCTTGCAAAACGTAAAAGTTCAGTATAAAGCGTTTATATCATATTATTCTAATCAGAACTAAAGACTGCCAAGGCAGACATTATAAACTTATTTAATATAGTATATGAGTAATAAAGGTGTAATAATTGGGATATATTGACTTACCTAATTTAGCTAGAGAATTAATTATAAAGAATTCATGTGCTAAAAACAATCTTTACTCTATATCTAACCCAGAGAGAGAGGGGACAATAGGCTGTTTATTAAACTAGTCCCTAAAGTTTTATAATAGCGTTTCTTATTCGTTGTCTTAGCAACTTTGGAGACTTACGAGGACTTTGATTAGATGATTCATTAAGTTGAGTGTTCAAACGTTTCAACCACTGATTTTAATTTACAGAAATGGGTAATTTTGTGTTTCATCATTGGGATATACATTAATTTATCGGCCATTGTCTTATCCCTTTAGATCCCTGATCTAACCTGTATGTGCATAACTAAAGGGGGACCAATTTAAGGTTTAATTTTATGGTTACTGATGTGTACTGTACATGTGCCAAAAAACAGCCAATTTACACTTACCTAATATAGCTAGAGTGAGTCCTGTAATGATGAGTATTGTCCCCAGAGTAATGGCTCTGCATGCGTGCCATAGACAGTCATTGCTGACTTGACCTCGAGACTGGAAACTGGTTGTGGCTGCTTGTGGTCGATTATTCCTAAAAAGATATCAAATATCAAAACCATCGACCATGGCTCATAACGTAGCGCATCGTTGGAGAGTTGATAGGTTCGAATCATAGGTCCTATCATAATTAAAAGACGTTGAAAATGATTCCTACCGCTGTTATGTCAGGTGCACGACATAAATAGTTAGAGTAGGTGGAATGTCTTGGCCTATAAACTCATTACCATGCACAGTTTGGACTTCTCAGACAAAGGTCATGCAATCAAAGGGTTAGTTGTCTGTTGGATGTTATTTAACCTAATATCTACCAGTGGGCATTAGATTATTGCATCTCATTACAATCGGATGATCCCCTTGAGTTCTCTAGAAGAGATTTAAAAAGAAATCAAAATCAATCTTCCTCGCAATAAAAAAGGACAATATACCTCTAAACCATTTTCAAATGTTTAATCTTTTCTTTACAGATTCTAAAAATAAACTTGCAACATAATACATAGAACCTATTTAGTTTAAAAATTGAATAAGGAAAGAAAACATTTCTAAACAATTTACATTTTTTTTGTCTAACAAATTAGAGTGTTAGTTTACCAACTTAAAACTGTGGAATTTAGATTTAATTATTATTTTTATTGTCACGCATCTAACATTGGAGCAGTCAAACTAATTTTAACGTCTTTAGTTTAATATTGCCTAATTGGTTCAGGATTCTCCTTCGATTTCCAGTGATCATATTGAGACCCAAAGACCATCATTCGCATGTAAAGGGATACAATATCCTAACGCCAACTGTCTAAGTAATATCAGAAAGACAACTAACCCTTTGATTGCAAGTTCTAATTGTGCATGGTAATAAGTTGAGCCTGTTTAAGGGGTTAAGACATTCCCCCTATACTAACTATTTTTGTCGCGCACCTGACATAGCAGCAGTTGGAACCATATTTAACGTTTTTGGTTATGACACGGTGTCGGGCCGAAATTCGAATCTTTCACTTCCCAGACAACGACCGAAAGCACTACGTGTTGAGCCACGTTCGCGGGTTAACGTATTTAGTTTAAGATAAGCCATACAAATTTTACATGTAGAAGCTGTAGACTAAAATGTTGCTTGCCTATTACTTTGATTTGTATTATGCTGGTAGAGTGAGGTAAACAGATGGATGGACATACCTATTATTTTGATTTGTATAATGCTGGTAGAGTGAGGTAAATAGATGAATGGGAGATGCTAGGCTGGCCCACGTCACTTTTAACACTACAGGGTCCTCAAACTCATTTTCTTCTACAATTTAAACAAGGATAATTAATTATTATATATTACAAAGGGCATCTTTATCGCGATATTCCGTAAAGTTGGATGCAGTCAAATGCGCTTATTAGGTCAAATTGTTCATAATTAAAAACAACTTGACCCAATAAGCGCATTTGACTGGAAGCTTGCACCCAACTTTACGCGAAAAAAAATCAGAGAGGAAGGGAGGGGACAATGGATCTAAAATTCATATATCTGACAGTCTTGGACTTTGGGTACCAGAACACATGTAACTTTTATTATTTTGGCAAATTTCAAAGACTTTGGGTACCAGCGCAAAGAATGCCGCTAAAACAATTATTCCCAACGCAGACGAGTCTTGCTAACTGAACTAATTGATACAAAAACTAGCAGACTATTTGAAAAAAATTAAAACAAATTTATTTTGGTTTTTAAACAAAATAGTTTTCTCTTGAGAATGGGTGGGATTATTCAGAAATTCTACTGTCGTACTTCTGTAACAATCCATTCTAATCAACCCCTTGTCAAATATGAAAACAAACCCCAATTATGATATTATTTTGTAAGAAACTACCAGTACTAAGGTTATACCTTTTATAATAAATTACAGACTATTCACAGGAAAATAAAAAAGTATAACCTAATGTTAAATACTTTTCTTTCAGTGTTTAATAATTTCTTATTATACAAATCTAATAAAGATTGCTATATCTAAATTTTTGGAATTTTCCAGATATATCTGGTTTTGAAGATATTGAGTTAGAACTCTAAAATTGAATTAATTGCCCATTGTCCCAACCTTTACTCCCTGAAAAAAATGCTCACCTTTACAGATTTTTAACAATTTATTTTTGAGGATTATTTTGATAAATTATGTTAGTGTAAACAATATTAGTAAAAAAAATAACTCCATCTCTATATTTGAATATATCAGATGTATATAGTAAATAAATGTAAGATTAAGTATATGTAGTAAATAGATTAATCAATAGGTAATCATCTAGGGATACCAGGGATATAACATCTGCATAAAAAATATTGGGGTTCTTTATTTGAAGGACAGAGAAGAGCAGAAAATAGTCTTAAACCATCCCAAGACTTGATCTTTCATACAATGGAAATCTTAATCGGTTCAAAATTTTAAGATACATAGGATGGAATTAAAAGAAGTAAAGCTTTTCTATAATTAGAATATATCCGCCTGTAAGAGATATTGTAATTCATTTAGGCATGTTAGAACTTTCTTATTGTCTTAAACTTTGCACAATGATTCCTGTGACAGATTAAAGTATAGCAATTTTTTAATCGCTAATAGAAAATCCATTAGACCATTTTAGATATGATGATTATTTTCGTTAATGAAACCATATTTTCATAAATTGCTCTAATAAGTGCTTGGGGATGAAGCCTTCTCAATGTATTTGCAATAGAACCTTTAAAATGTAAGCCTAATCTGTAATAATTGGTGTTTTGGGGTTTTGCAACATGCAGATTTGAAATGTGACAACTACCTCGGCTTAATAATGTATAAGTTACTTCTACTGATGCAACAGTAATATTTATGAAAAATTTATTTTCATAATATATGCCATATCCTCTTGTAACCGTGGTAATAATTACTAATGAATTTAACGGTTACTTAACTCATTAACGTAAAAGGAAAATAAACAACATAATAAATATTCTACATATATAAAGGATTCTCAAGATCGATCTATAAGAATATATTATTCTACGTTTTAGATATAAGATAGGTGTACTTTTAGGAATTTTAATCTTTTAATTATGTGTATCTTAAAGAAGAATCAGGCGCTTAAATCACACAGAAAATTGCGTTATGCTGCTTGCTCCAAAAACTCCTAGACTTATGCTTTTATGATTTCTAAAACGAACCTTTAAATTGTTGTTTAGATTAAGAAAAAGCTTTTTATAGTGCCTGTAAAAATGGCGTCATACTAGCCTACCATTAGTCAATTATAATGTATACTGGCCTGACATTGGTAATTTAGTCTGTGTAGTTGTCTGTCATTGATCATTTGTATGGCATGACATATTTTTTTTATAGGCACTATAAGCTGCTTCAAAATAAGGACCATCTTACCTTTGGCCGGTTTAGGTTTAGGCAGGTAGTTGAGCTTTATACTAGCTTGCTGAATTAAGCTGGTAAACTTGATTTGCCCTAAACATAGAAAATATACAATAAATTACGAAAAATAACAATTTAAATCTGTTTTGTCAGATTTAATTATAGGAGTGAAGTGGTAGTGAAAATAATCTATATGACTATCTACTGGACTATCAGGATCATCATCTTGCGCAGCACCCTCCTCCTCCAGAGAACTCTTACCTGGACTATTAGGATATTTATCTTGCACAGCACCTCCCTCCTCCAAAGAACACTTACCTGGACTGTCAGGATCATCATTTGAGCAGCACCTCCCTCCTCCAGAGGAAACTTACCTGGACTGTCAGGATCAGGATCATCGTGTTGAGCAGAATCTCTCTCCTCTGGATAACTCTTACCTGGAATATAGGCAGGGGCGTCCAAGCTTTTTTTTTTTGGGGGGGTAAAAAATTTTAGGGGGGTAAAATGGCGCGCGAAGCGCGCCGAAATTTTTTTTTACCCCCCCCAAAATTTTTACCCCGGGGGTAAAATTTGATTGGGGGGGGTAATTACCCCCCCTAAAGTCTGTTGGGGGTAATTTTTTTTTGGGGGGGTATTGTTCACAAAATTTTGGGGGTGCCTACGGCACCCCCAAAATCGTTTGGGGGTGCCAAATGGCCCATTACCCCCCCCCTTGGACGCCTATGATATCAGGATCATCATCTTGAGTAGTATCTCCCTCCTCTAAAGAACTCTTACCTGGACTATCAGGATCATCATCTTGAGTAGCACCTCCCTCCTCTAGAAAACTTTTACCTGGACTATCAGGATCATCATCTTGAGCAGCACCTCCCTCCTCTAGAGAACTCTTACCTGGACTATCAGGATCATCATCTTGAGTAGCACCTCCCTCCTATAGAGAACTCTTACCTGGACTATCAGGATCATCATCTTGAGCAGCACCTCCCTCCTCTAGAGAACTCTTTGCAGAGGTTGTGCCACAAGCAAACTCTCCTATCCGAGATGAAAGCCTTTCTCCCTAAAAAGAAAAGCTGATTAAATTTTGCGCTTAAATTTTCTTCTATATATTTAGTAACCTTATCATTATAAATTTAAATATTACAATATATGTTTTTTTACATAAATTTGAGATACATTTTTTATAAAAAGTTTAAAAGTATGTTGACTGATGACTACTATCAATTCAGAAAAACCGGTGGAAAATATAAATATTGACTCAACAGTTTTAAACCAATGAATGGATATTAGAAATATGGATAAACATTTTTAAAAATTTAATATCATTTACAAAAAAAATATATAAACATGGAAATGCGAGCATCGAACTTTACAGTTTACATGGTATCTTTGTCTTTTGTTTATAAAATACCCATCCCCTTAAAGCAAAAGGGTTTAAATTTTGCCAGATGTAACTCTTTTTCTCGTATTCATTCGAATCCGGTGGATAGGAACCGGTTCTCATCCATACGAAAAAACTATGTCTAGCATCGTATTATATCCAGCTTTCTACGAATATAGAAATGTACAATCACAAGATTAAAACCAGTTTTCTTAGCCGGTGCCTTCGGCACTTCGGGGCTAAAAAAACTTGTTTTAATCTCATAATTGTACATTCTATATCCGCGGAAAGCCGTTTATAATACGATGCGAGAAATAACTATTCTAAAACAAAGTTTGTAACAAATGATGTTAAGTGTATGAAATCTAGCAGATTATCAATAATGTATCCAGTATTTATATATCTGGTGTATTGACTCAACAGTTTCTAACCAAACAATGAATGTTTAGCCTTCCCTCCGAACCTGGTGTTCAAACAATAATAATAAATGTTCTTAAAAATTTTATTTGTAGTATCCCAACTAATCCTTATAAATATTAAAGAAACAGTGTCTGTGTGTACCAAAAAATATCGAAACCGCTTAAACGATTTGGTTCACCTTCACAATGTCCTTTGAATTCAACCCCCCCCCCCCCCTGCCCCACCAAAAGTATATCTAGAGGCGCTAGTAGAAAAATAAATCACTAGAAACCATTTAAAAACTTGAAAAGTTATCAGTTAATCAAATGAAAAACATAATATTCTAAGATAGAATTTAGCCAAACTGTGTGAAGTCTTCTTGGAAAAACTTAGCGATAAAGCCAATTATTTTTGTAAAAAAAGGAAAACTTATACAATTTCTTATGATGTTAGCAATATTTCTTTCCATTATTAAAAATACATTAGGTTTTCTGTATCTCTTATGATTATAAAACAAATTTATTTGTAAGCAATTTGATATGAAACCGAAGAAAAAAAGGATGCTGAATAGTTTTCAGTTCGACGATATTTTCTGGTCATTTTTTTACCATCAGACAAACATATATATGTATTTTTAGTAGCGCAGCTACTCTATAACTAATCTAATACATTTAACCGTCAGTCACATCTAGATCATTTACGCTAACTAGAATCTAAAGACAGTATTTAGCATCTCTTTTTCTGTCATTTCTATCAAAATTTGGCATTTGTCGATATTACTATTAAGCAGTTTAAATTAAGCTTGTTAATTCTACAATGCTTATTGGGGGGGGGGGGGGGGGGGGATATTTAAAATCTCCACAAATGGTCAATATATTATATATGAAAATTAAAATATTGCATTTATTTTGTTTCTAAACATGAATATAAATATTTCCATTTGTTCAAAGGTAAAACCTTGTACACGTTCACATAAATACATACAACAAAATTGGAAAAAAGAGAAAATCAACTATGTTTAAAATTTGATTTTTTATGATGTCTGTTTGTCTGTCTGTGTCGGAAACGATATCTCCCTAACCGTGGATAAAGGTATGGATATTTCTCTTATGGTAAAGTTTCCTAAAGGTCTTGGGTTTTTTGTTTTGTTTTTTAGTCTCTTTATTTTCTCTTTGACAAAGGAATATAATGGGATAGGGAGGGTCTTTTTACATTTCTAATAGATCATCATCATGTTTACAATATTAACAATATTTAAATAAATTATTTTATATTCCATTTACTGTATGATATTCAACTGTTATTTCATAAAAAAAGTCAGGTACGATTACCAGAACGTTCGGTCAAAACATTCTAATTTTTAACTTTTTGACATTAATTTTTGTGTGATTCCAGGGTGGATTTGAAGTACAACAAGGTACAATATTTTAAGTGAAGCATCTTTGTATTCAAATCCTAAAGATGTACTTCCTTAAACAATAAACAGTCCTGTTTAAACTCAATTTTGCAACAAATGCAAATAATATTGTCTTTGCTTAAAGTTTAATTTCCAGCTTATTAAGTTCTAACACTCTCCAAGTGTTCATTTTCGTTTGTCCTACCGTCTAATTTTAGATCTCTGCTTTTATGGATGTTGTCATCCTTATTTGAATACAAATATTATTTGATTTGAATTGATTAAAATGAGTGAAATATTTCCTTATCCCTGCTTTTACATATTTCACATAAATCTAGATTGTATCTGTATTTTTGTTCGCATATTTTATTTTAAATAAAATGTAAACAAACAACTCTCTATACTTGTTGTTGCCATTACAAATATATCTTATATTCTAGAACTATTATATTAGTGCGCATACAAAAATAAGGCTCTAATACAGTTAGGGAGTTGAATCCATTTTTATAGAAGCAGAAACATAATCTATGATTATGGTTTGGACCCTCTAAAACTATAATCTACCTTTCCACTTTCCCCTCTCTCGGTGAAGATATCTTCAACGCCGATACGTTTTTTGAAATGTAAGATTCTACTTTCCCTTCTCTTGGTGAAGATATCTTCAACGCCAATACGATTTTTGAAATGTAAGATTCCACTTTCCCCTCTCTTGGTGAAGATATCTTCAACGCCGATACGATTTTTGAAATGTAAGATTCCACTTTTGACTCTCTTGGTGAAGATATCTTCAACAAGAGAGACAAAAGTGGAATCTTATATTTCAAAAATCGTATCGGCGTTGAAGATATCTTCACCAAGAGAGGGGAAGTGGAAGGGTAGATTACAGTTTTAGAGGGTCAAAACCATAATCATAGATTATGTTTCTGCTTCTATAAAAATGGATTCAACTCCCTAACTGTAATACTTTTAATAGAAAGATCATTAAATATTAGGCAACAAAAATGCAATCTTTTCTCTTTTTTGTAGGTATTGTTGATAAACAAATGAACTTTCTTTCGTGAACTAATTTACTGTAAAACAAAATTCGTCTTTTAAATTACTGATATCTGATATCAAATAAACAAAAATTCGGTGAATAGTATTATATTATGAGCAAAGAAAATGTCTATTGGTTAGACCCTAAAATGTCGCAGAGAAAAGGCGTACAATATCTGTTTTTTTTTGTTCAATTTTGTGCATAATTTTTCAAAAGAAAAGTTACCTTAGCTGTGAATTTCTTCTTAGCTTCCCCCATCCTCTTTTCCCCTCCATTCTGTCCATTACCCCCTCCACCTGCCAGCTTACTCCCCCTTCTCTGCTGTCCTTCATCTCCCTCCGCCTCGTCCCTACAGCTGACCGCCAGAGATTCCATGGTTGCCAGGGAGTCCATGGTTGGATGGGATTCCATAGTTGCCGACTCCATGGTGCCCTGATGAAAACATTTTTAATTTCAATGGTTTGACGATTAGTTATCATTTTTTGATTTATTTTATAATCAAGTCTTAAAATGTCCATAACAACCTCTTTAAAAAAGATTTATTTCATAGTTTTAATTAATGTTTAATATTAAATTTCATTATCCCTACCAAAGATTCAACAGTCGACATTGACTGTCGTTGTGAGGAAAGGAGAAATTCCTGACTTGATCCACCCACCTTCCGCCGACGCCAACTTTCTCTGTTTTAAAAAAGCAATTTATCTTTTAGTAGCGCAGCTACTCTATAATTCACTTTGAATATCCGTTCGTCCGTACGGCTACTGGAAATATGCTACCTTCTCAGATATCTATAATAGATAAATAAAATTTTTGGTGATAATTCCCTGTATATGATTTACTTGATCAGTCGGTCTGTCGGTCATGCATGAAAAGGCATAAAAACTAATTCTTTAAAAAAAATTGTCATACTTGTTTTAAGTTAAAATGCATTACAAAATAATAAAATATAAACAAAATTAAATAAGAAAGACCAATGGAAAACCAACTACTCTTAGAACATTTTCATTGTTTTCTCACATTACTCATCCCCTACCCAAACGGGCATGCAGTTATAGAAGTATTGTTTAAATATCAATAATCTTAATTAATATTAAAGGCTTTTTTAAAGTCATAGTGACTTAAATTACTCAGCCAGCCATTATAAATGGCCAATATTCCTTTGCTACCAAACAATACAAAATAAACTGAAAAAATAAAAGTTTAAGAATTTAGAATAAAATAAATAAAATCTTCCATTATCCTATACATACTTCCCTTATATGAAACTAATACTAAGTTGAACTATTGTTTAAAGTAGACGTTCAAAGTTTGGTCTTCATTGTAAAGGAAAATCCACTTTCTAACTACTATTATTCTATTCATAAAAAAACACAGTTTTTAATGAGAGAAGAAATTCCTACATGGTCGCTTAATTTGCAATTACTAGGTTAAGCTTCATACATACAAAGTAGTTGTGAGGCAGTTTTGCATATAAAAATAACACTTCACGTACACACAAGCACACGCTCACACACACACACACACACACACACACACACACTAAAACTAACACACAACTGCATCTATGATAACAAGGATGACAACATCCATAAGTAACTATGCATATAAAGAAATCATGGATGGACAAATTGAGTTATTTAGTAGATGTTTTGTGATGATAAAAAATTGAGAGAGAGATGGTCAATGATTACAAAAATGTATCAATTCACTAAACCTTTCCAAAAAATAAATATAATTGTCTTCTTTAGCATATCCGACAGACTGACGGACCAAGTTATTTGTATACTGGATTCTCTTTGCAAAAGATATTCACCATAGAAAATTAGCGAGACTGACAGATAGACAAAGTTAGTTATATAGTAGCTTCGCTACAAAAAACACTCACATACACAAGGAAACAGTTTTAGGTAAAGTTGAAACTTTACTCATCACCTAAAACAACTTTTGGTTACACATATGCAGCAAAGCAGGGATCTGAGGGATAAGACAATGGCCGATAAATTAATGTACATCCCCAATTATGAAACTCAAAAATACTCTTCTGTAGATTACAATAAGTGGTTGAAACGTTTGAACACTAGACTTAATAGTTCAACCAATCAAAATCAATTAAAGCCCCCAAAGTTGTAAAGAAAACGATTAAGAAAACATCATTATAAAACTTTGGGGACTAGTGTAATAAACAGCCCAATGTCCCATCCCTCCCTGGCAGATAAGACATCTTATTAAACTTTGTTGCTTGCATTAATACTTAGTATAACAAAATAAAACTATCGTTAAATCATCGTTACATGGCTTTTAACGAAGACGTATGTCAATAATTGACTTTGTAACAGTTAGTCCATAAAATGTCTTGAATACTTGGATAAATTGCATTGACATAGTCCACTAAAATATAATGTCACCAGAAGACTTCCACATTGAACAAGGTATATTATGTACATATTTATACAAAATACACTTTAAACTTTTATATCTACTTTTACTTGTTGTAAAGCCTCTCTAAAATCTATCCCTATACTTTGCTTAAACATATTACAAGGGCGATTATGTCCAAAAGATTATGAAATATCTTTATAACAAGGATAACAGTTTTAATTATTAGTATGGCAGCATATTGCCAGATAAATTTTTATTGGAGTAAAAATAAAAGTTGCCAAAAAACAGACAAAATTTAATTTGAAATAAAAGTCTTTTTATTGGACATTATAGCTAACCAATCAAGGGATTCTTCACAAAAAATCTGAGAAATGGAAGAAAACACAAAAATCCGTGTGACTGCTTACAAATTATACCTTTATCTTACAAATAAAAGCACTTACATGCGGCTTAAAGAAAAGCTTCGCTTAAAAGATCATTTAAAGAAACTTTGAAGTTTACAAAATCCCATTTCTCTTATGAAATAACAAAGTATAATTCAAAACTGTACTTTGCAAAACTTTTTGTCATTTTTTTAACTTTTGCAGATTTTTTGGTATTTAGGTAAAGTTGTAGAGAAATTCTAACTTTCCCTACATATTAGTAATGGTCTATATCCTATTTCTCTTTCAATTCACTTTTTTCATATCTTGAAATTGTTTAATAATATTAAAAGAGGTCAAGAAAAAAATCTAACCGTCACCCTTTCTTTATAAAAAAGGAATTTACCCTTTCTTATCTAATTTAGTATACATATAAATTATGAACTTCTTGAAAAGTCGTACATTCTATGTTTACCTAACACAAAAAAAAGTTGAGTTTATGTGTTGTGTCTCTCAAATTGTTTAGGATCTGGCTAGCCACATAAAATATAATTGAATTAATTTCGAAATAGGGTTCGACAATCCCTCCACACATAAAGAATTTAAAACTTACTCCATCTATGATTCTCCAAAATGCTAGGAGAGCAGATGATCTGTATATGAGCTTTGCTTTTCATGATTGTACATTAATCGGTCCTAGAACAAACGCATGAGGGACATACGTCGGAGAGGACAAATATCGTAGTGGACAAATGTCGAAGTGGACAAATAACCTTACCTTTATAAATCCATCTTTTCTAAATGCGTAACCCCTGAGGGAGGCTTATTTGTATATTCATATCTTAACCAAATCTAATCTACATAGATGTACTTAATTAACTTAATATTTTAGACAGTCCTGCGTTTGGAACCCATTAATCAATATTTTTTTTTTTATAAAATGCCTCATGTTGGGTAATATAAATTCCTCTCTGCTCGCTGTGTTGTCAATTTAAAAGTAAAACTTTTAAGTAGTATTTTGTTAGAAAATATAATTTGCTTTTTTCCTGAAAGTTTTTCGTCTTTTGGCAAAAGATTTTGCTCCTTCATCTTCTTCTAATTCTTTTCTGGAATATAAAAAATAAATAATTACCAAAAATGCAATTTAAGAAGCTTTTTTAAGATAAAAAAGTAACAAAAGAATCCTAATGTATAAATTTGCCAAAACATGGTAATATCAAAAAGAAAACGGTATTTTTTATTGGTAGAAAAGTTGGTCAGATCTTTGATAGATTTTTCTTATGTTGTTATATTGGGAACCTTTAAAAGATTCTGTTAGTTTAGTGATCTTCAAACATTTAAAGAATTTGTTCTTTTTTTAGGACAAAATCCTTTAAATGGCTAAAAAGATTAATGTTTTCTACTTTGGTCTTTTTTAGAAAAGGCCAGAAAGTAAAATGCGGTACTAACATTTAATAGTAAGAAATGGAACAAATCTTAGGATTCCGAAGAAACGTTTATAACATCCGGGTGAATTTTATTTCATACTTTTACCCCATTGTCAACATTTCAGCAACAAACTAAAGTCTTTTATTCGATGAGTCTTTACCTGGTTAAAGAATCTGGCCTGTTAGCCGGAGGCTGGAAGGCTACCGCTGTCTGTTCAGGTGAACTTTTACCAGGTGGGTCGTGAGAACTGAAGGTTTTGCCAGGGGGGTCAGGTAAACCTTCACAAGGGCTTGTCTTATCGCCATCTAACAACAAGAGTTAATAGATCTTCAAGAAAAAAACTTAAATAAGCTAATTTCCAATTTAATAATAATATTTTACTACGTATAATTGTACTGAGGAATTGACATTCATATGATGATTAAAACAATTACACAATTATATAAATAAAAACTAAAATTTAGATAATGCAGGGATCTAAAGGGATAAGACAATGGCCGATAAATAGATTAAGACCCCAATGATGATGCACAAAATTACCCCTACTTTAAATTTCAATAAGTGGTTAAAACGTTTGGAAACTCAACTTAACGAATCAACCGATTCAAATTTAATAAAAGTACCAAAAGGCCAACGAATAAGAAAGCATTATTATAAAAGTTTTGGAACTAGTGTTATAAACAGCTCAATGTCCCCTCACTCCCTGAGATAGTGTTTTCTATTAGAGAACAAAGTATACTCATATTCATAATTACGGATAATTAGATAGACAATTGTAGATATTCATGATAGTTACATGATGATTGAATATACTATACATCCTATTATAATAAAACGTGCTGTGTTGTTTTGTATGTAGCTTAAGATTTTGATAACTACTGAAACAATTGATTTCTCTATTTTAGGGAATGATTTTAGGCTATTTTATTTTTAGATTAAAGTATTTTAGGATATTTTTCTAGCATTCTCTACCCAAATCGAATACATGCTAGGGGCGCAGCTACTAGTAATACTATAAATAGTTTAAAGTAGTACGATGTCCGTCTGATTGTCTAAATCTTAAAATACGCTAACCACTGACCCAATTAGGTTGTAATTTTCAGGGAATTTACCTATTGGTGGTTAAAACTTTTTGTTAAATTGTTTTATTTCTTCTAATGTGATTTTTTAAATAAAAAAAGAACATTGGGAGAATCAGGCCTTCACATATAGGGGCGAAGCTACTAGTATATAAATAAAAGAAAAACTGACGAATAGGTATGTTGTTAGATATATCGATGATAAATTGATAAAAAAAATAAATATAAAAACCTGGAGATTTGACTGATTGCTGCTGAGGATTTGAATCTATTTGTGCGTTCTTTGTTTGTGTTTGTAATGAGTCCTTGGACTGAGACATCTGTGTGACTTCCTCAGTAGTCTCAACACCTCCAATTGTCTTCCAGTCCTAGAAAAGTATTTTTTTCTTCAGATGTTTGTGTTACCTTACATCACAATGAAATAACGGATAGCTTCGATAATAATTTTAGGTACTTTATTAAGGTGCTATTTATTTTAAACCTAGATAGAAGATTCCCAGAATAAAAAGGTAAAATTATCTTTTGATTTGATATTTCTATGGTGATTTCTTTAATGATTAGACAAATGACAATTCAAATTTTTATCTATTGTTACTTGCTGGTTATTTTATGGAAATCGTCATTATTTAAAACTACGTACCTTAAGTTCATAATTAATCTGTGCTTCTTTTTTATTTGTTTCTTGATGCTGTTGTTTAGATTCCAGGAGTGATGATGTAGAACTATGGTTAGGGTCTGTAGCCATACCTACAATGATTATATAAATATGTAGCACAACAATAAAATTGTTTAGACTCCAGGAGTAATGATTTAGAACTATGGTTAGGGTCTGTAGCCATACCTATAATAATTATACAAATATGTAGCACAACAATAAAATTGTTTAGACTCCAGGAGTAATGATGTAGAACTATGGTTAGGGAAATATTTTATCTAGCAGTATTTCATTTCAGCATTAATGCCAATGAAATTGAGTGTTAATACTATGATATAGTCCAACAGGGCAAAACCAACAAATAGATCATTGTAGCCTGCTTTATGGATTATTAATCAATGCAAAAAACATAAACATAGTTGTTCTATGTCTATCAAGACTTTTCAGTTCATTAAACAATACAAACATAATAAAAAAGATACTACAGAACACTGTAAAAAATATCTACTAATTCCAACTTTAATTCTAATTCTGTTATTTTTATAACTTCATCTGGAAGGACAGACATTATACTATTTTTTTTTTCACTTGAGATTTGCACAAAAGAGATCATACATTTTGACACTTTGTCAAATCGTCCTAAGAATTTGAATTTTTTATAAAATAGAACCATACAAAAACTTTCTTTTAATTTGACCTCATCATTATAGGAATCATTAATTGATGGGACGATATTGACTTGACAACCATAACCATCACTTTATACTGACCAATACAACATATATGTTTTTATTTATTTTTTTGCAGTGACGTTTTCTTTGGTCAATGATCACATCTAACTTAGTAGACAGTAGACACATAAACAGAGAAAATAAGATAGATAAATTATCTTAAAATAAAATTTTTAGCATAACACCTAATTCATAGTACAGTCCGAATGTACATCTGTCTGTTCGTTCATAATAGATACTTTCAGAAATATTATCTAATAAGAGAGGGGTAGGTTTCTGGTAAAATCCGTAAAGGTTATGTGTTATAAGTTAAAAACAGTAGTAGAACAATAAAAATTTATATTAACTTTTTTAAAATTTTTGTTGTCTATAATTCTTTTCAATAAGAAATACACATATTTAGTGAATATTATCGTTCTACTACTATTTTTAAGCCTTAAAACACACACCTCTACGGATTCTACCAGAAACCTACCCCTCTCTTTATGTTATTCTTTTCTTTGTTGAATGATCATATCTGACTTAGTAAACACACAAACACCTTAAATAGAGAAAAGTAAGGGTATAAGATCTCAAAATAATCTTTAACTTGTGTTTTATTCATCTATTTTCTTTTAAAAGTGAATATTTTAAATTAAGAAACCAGTGTTATTAAACTTTAAATGCAAAATATAATCAAATCTAAACATACCTAATAGATAAATGGATGACAGCTATGCAAATTATTTCTTGACAACTATCTTAGAGAAAGCCAGGGATTTTGAGTGTTAAGACAATAAACGAAAAACTTATTATGTACACAATGATGATACAAATTGTCCCTTCTACATAATTAAATCATTGGTTGAAAAGTTTGTACGCTATTAATTTGGTGCCAAAACATAAAAATTCAATAAAGTAACCAAAGTTTTGGCGCTCAAGAATAAGAAAGGGTGGTTATAAAGCTTTTGGTATCAGTGTAATTTAAATTCCAAGGTTTCCCTTCCTCTCTCGAAATTGTACTTTAAAAATATCTTTTATTAAGATCAATATGACCGACAAGGCTATTCAAATCTTAAGTAAAATAAAATGCTACAATGTTTATCATTTCTTATTACTTATTATATCTTTTCTAATTTCTTTGAAACTATTTGCTGTTGGGTTGATTAAGAGACGCTGATACAGGAAAACTAGGAGAACAAAGAAATTAATGAGAGATTTACACTTTTTATTACATCACTGCTTTTTATAAACTAATTAGTCTCTACTTTATCATCTGTACTCAAAATATAACAAAAACATGCGTGCACAATTATATAGGAATGTTTTCACCTAAAGAGAACGAAAAATCTTTTCAAAGCTGGTATAATTAAGCAGAAATGCAATTTTTTTTATAGGTTTATGTCGTCAATGTTCAGTTCAGTCGCGTCTCTCTTTTGGACTGTGGAGTCCAGAGAATACGGCCACCCTGCTCCTCCATGAATTCCTTTTTGTGGCAAGTGCTTCAGCTTCTCCCCATGTTAATTTCAAATTAAAGAGGTCCTTTTCAGTGCTCCGCCTCCAGGTCATTTTTGGTTGTCCCCGTTTACGTTTACCAGTGGTGGGGTTCCATTTTAAGCACTTTTTTGGAAACCTATTTTGTTCCATTCTGAGCACATGTCCTAGCCATCTTAGTCTTTTAAATTTCACTTCTGCTTCAATACTATTGCACTTGGTCTTAACATACAGCTCAATGTTTGATATTTTGTTTGGCCAGAATATTTTGCAAATTCTTCTTAGGCAGCTATTGTGAAATGCATTAAGTTGATGCATTTCGTCAATGTAACACTAAATAAAAGTGATCTTGGTTAACATGGTATCGATACCGTTAACATTACCAAAACCTAATTAAAGCTCATTAATACAAAATGTCACAATGTATATCATTCTTTTTATTCTTTGGTTCTTTAATCCTTTATATTATACTAATGCCATTATTTTCTTATTTTTTTGGTTTTAATATATCTTGTAATATTAAGTAGTAATTTTTATGTCTGAAGCTAAAGATCTTGGAAATTTCCAATTAAAAATTATTGTACTTTTTCTTCAGGGAATCAATTAAAATGTTTGGTTGTTTTAGGTCATGACACTTTTGGCCTTCCCCTATAATGTTAGGGGCGAAGCAACTAGTAATGTACAAAATAAAAGAAAATATACAATTTTAATCAAATGCTTTGTTGTGTTCAAGGTGCCATAAATTACGGGAAAAATGGCGTACAAAAGATTAGTTTACGAATTAGAAAAACAAGCAGACAATATAGGACAATGTCTATAATAAAATTGTACAGGATGTCTTCTGTTTGTTTGTACTAAAGGATCTCGCTTAACGCTGAACCGATGTGGTTCTCCTTAAAAGTTTACAGGGTAGCTTCCCATAGGTCATTGGGAGGTTTTTGCGGTGGGTACCACCTCCCTCCCAAGAAAAATCGCCCCTATAAAAACTACCCTACCAATCCCCAAAATTTTTAAAAATTCTTTTTAAATTAAAATTAAAAATGGGGAAGGGTTGTTCTAAAATCCCCCCACAAAAGAAAAATCACCTACCCCCCAATTTATTTTTTACTTTTTGGGTTAATTCTACTCCCCCCTCTCCTCAAGTGCCCCAAAGGCCTCTAGGGGCGTAACCGCTATTATTTTATAAATTTATTATTCTTTGTATTTAATCTTTGTTCCGGATATTTGTTAATCTCTTGGCTCCAAGCATTTCCCTGTTACACTAATCCAGATTATAAATCAATCTCACAATTATTAGAACCAAAGATACTCTACAAGTCATACTTAGTTGTCTGTCTTATATTTACAGTATGGCTGGATTAGAACCGGTTATCAGCCATACTGAAAAATTATGTATTGGGGTAGTTTTCCATGAATATTAAAATACAAATCATAAAAGTAATATCAGTTTTGTTAGACAGGGCCTTCAACCCCTTGGTGGTTTTAATCTTATATTTTTTTTATTTTAATATCCGCGGAACACGATAACACGATGCCATAAATAACTATAAGGTATCTAATTTTAAACCAGCTCTTTGATTGGTTAATATTTCTTGTTCTCTCATTGGTTGAACTTTGAATCTAGCGAAGTTTCCGATTAGTTAATAAAAACATAGATTGGCTTAGCATTAATCTACATACATTTTTTGTTCTTATAAAAAGAGATTATTTGTTCTTTAACTAAAAAGTCTTAAATATTGTATTTCTTTGTATGGTATGTATACTACATGTATTAGTATATAGCTACTATTGATATTTGGTGTTGAACCGTGTCTATCAATATCTCACCTACGGACAAGGACATGTATTATAAGAAACAAAGAAGACAAACAAACATGTTGATGATAAAAGCATTTATATATATGTACAATGATCTGTGTGGATTAAATCGTGAATAAGAAAGCGAATTATTTTTCCTAGTATTTCCATTGAGGTTATGCATTAATTTACACATTACGAATAAAAACCTACATCTACCATGTAGTATCATATTTATAATGACAATATTTTAATCTTATAAAACCACTAAATTTAATCAGCAACTGTTTTACATTTTTCTTATTTCTGTCCCAGCCAATATCTCAACCTATAATTGGCCTTTTTTTCTAAACATATCTTTTATTTACATTTACCTTGATGTATTACATATTTCTTTATGCTTTTGAAAACTTGTTGAAATCGGCTTCGCTTTTAGAAAGATGAATAAAACAGAAAGGCAAAATAAAAAAAAACTTTTGAACAACTTAGGACAATGGAACTACCGTGTTACTTAGTTTCTGATTCATAAATAAATAATCATATTATTTAAAGAAGTAGGTAGCATAAGACTACTGAATCAATTGAGTTCTACATTTAAGGAAAGCTTCACATAGGTGTCGGAGTGTTTTTCGTCTTTTTTTTCTTCCAAATTTAAGTCTTGGGATGGTTAGAAAATTTATTCTGCACATTTCAACCCCTTATAATACAAAACCTCTGGATGCTAATAGAATGGACGCTCGTAAACTAATAACATAATATTAAAGTATTTTAATTCTATTATGTTATACATTATTTTTATATTCTAATGAATTTAATTTAAATGTCAAAACAGAGAAAAATTTTGATTGTAACATTCATGACTTTTACTAAACAATTATATCATGAAATATTTAATCATTCACAGAACAGATAAAATTAATTATTCATATTCATTCTAAATATCCCTTACATTAAATTTGTGTGTCTTATGTGTTTTTGTAAAGTAAGATCTCGTAAATGGCTCCAAAATATTCAGGTAAGCTAGTTTTGCTATTTGACATGGAAAAGTCAACTGTCCCTAGAAAAACCGACCCTCCATTTTCCTTTTTAATTAACAAGTACATTTTTTTGTGGGGAGGTTCCAAGGGCAACACCGTGAAGGAGAGTGGTAAGCTATATCTTAGACTATAGATATCCTGTCATTTTTATATAAGGATAGTATAATATAATTATAATTGCATTAGGTCGTAAAGATTAATGTCTAAGTAAATAACAGCATGCCAATACAATCTTTTATTAAATAACATATAGTTAACAAGTACCATTGAAAATGTATGTTAACATATGCCTTTCAGGCTAACAGGGTGTCTATATATTGATGGTAAATGTATACTATTAGCCAATTATAGTTTATTGGTGTTTTGTATTGGTACATATTGAGCAGGTATGCCTACATATCTACTTGAATATGTATACATATTATAATAAACAGTTCCAGTACCATTTGGGTTATTCGGGGCGATTTCATTAAAAAATGGAAATAACCTCCAAACAAAAATATAAAATCTTCTTGGAACCTATAAGAAGCTTTGCTATGAAAAAGAAACATATCAGCCCCGCAGTAAGAGAGGTATTTTAATACAGACAGACACACAAACATCCTTTTACTTTTATATTTATATAAAAGTAACAGGGTATCTATCTGTTTGTACCTAGAGAAATCGATAACCGCTAAACCTATTTAGGATTTAGAAAAAAATACCTTTCCAGTATTGTTCTTATCTTTCTTTCTGAAACATAATTGTATATGGAGAGGACGAGGAGGTCGACTTCACCCCCCCCCCCCACCTCAAGTGACCCTAGTTGAGTAAATGCTAATATAAAGTAACAAAAATATTTAATCTGAATGGTTGTCCCTGTTTGCAAATTGTACTAGTATTTACAATTAGTTGCCACCTCTTTAATTAACAAGGGCGCATATGCTCATAATTTGCTAGATAAAATTGATTGTACTAGTATTTATAATTAGTAGCCACCTCTTTAATTAACAAGGGCGCATATGCTCATAATTTGCTAGATAAAATTGTACTAGTATTTACTATTAGTTGCCACCTCTTTAATTAACAAGGGCGCATATGGTCTTCAAGATGAGATACAAACAATAGATTTATTCCCCTATTTGGTTGATATGCACAATAATCTGTAAAATGTTAAAAGAAATAATTCACAGTGGGATCTTTTGAAAAAAATCGGGACATCCAAAAAATCTAAAATCGACTTTTATCTATCCTAGGACCTAATAATGGCTGTAAGTAGACAGCTAGAAAAGAAATTTTTAAAAATTATTAATTTTTGGCGGGTTTATGCCAATTTTAAAAAAGGTAGTGAAAAATTTCTTTTCAGTTTTGATGATTTTCCAGATTTTTTTACACAATTTTTTCAAGGCAACAAAAAATACATTTATGTTCATCTTAAGAAAAAAAATTTATTGAGGTACTTTTCAGATACCTGTACCAATGTCTAATTAAAGAAAAAATTTAAAAAAATATTTTTTTGGTGGTGTAAATTGACATTTTGTGAGAAAATTTCACCAAAAATATTAAGATTTTTAACCCCAAAAAATCAGTTTTCTCCATTTTACCCAAAAACGGACAGGAGGCCCCGGGTTTTGCAATAATAATATCAATATACAACATGTATTGTGTATAAACAGTTCTCACAACCTGGGGCCTCTTGTCCGTTTTTGAGTAATTGAGCATTTTACATTGCATGGTTTGAACAATTTCGTTCTTGTTAATTTCAAATTTTCCCCCGTTAGAGGGGGAAGGAGTCATTTTAGAGCCCAAAGTCATCTCTGCAATATTTTCAAACTTATTAAGGCGGATCTTTCTTGACTTAAGCATCATTTGCCTCTGGCGAACCGTTTCGCCGTTATTTGCCGCCGTTGGCGTGATTTTTAAAGATTTTTGCCGTTCTCGCGGTTTTAATGGACATTTAAGGGATAAAGGAGTCGTTAAATAAAGATGACTTAAAAATACTTTTATTTTAGCAATTAAATTTGCTAAATTTCATGTGTTCTAAAAATATTTGTAGTTCTAACTGGTTTTGGTCCAGCAGAAATTCAAATTTGGAGATTAATTATAATATTGCAAAAACATTATATACGCATCAGAGAGAGAGAGAGAAATATATGCTTGAGAGAGAATATAATTTAAGTAATTATGCTTATATTCTTATATAAACTTTAAATGAAGATAGCTAGACCTAGAATAAAGGTATTAACACAAAATCAAAAGTGTTTTGAAAATTATGTTATTGTTGTTTATATCTGTAAAAACAATATTTGAAAACATGCCTTATAAGTGTCCTATTTTACTTATACTGGACCTACCTAAAAATGCCGGGACTCGAAATGGGTGCACCTGACGCTATATTCTTGTTCACAAACATTGTTTGCATTGAAGAAATATTTACATAGACGTTTATTTTGTTAAAATATTCCTATCCTAACTAAAGTTATGAAGTTTTATAGATTTTTTGAAAATAGGGTAGCTTCGCTCCTCCAAAACAGCAAGACGTACTTACCAAATGCACATTAGAAGTTAACAGATGCAAAATTTAAGTTATTTCCGAGTTAAAGCAAAAGAAATTACATCATTTCTTCAAATACAAGCTTATTTATTGAAGTTTACTTTTGTCTACTCTAAATGTCCCGTTTTTTGGCAAAAGATCCCACTGTGTATATAATACGAAAAAAAAGAAAACTGTCGTTTTGCAAAACCTTTCTAAAAATAAGCAAACGATTTTCAGTGTTAACTTTTACAAGTAAAGAAAGCTATATGTCTGAAATCTCTGTTTAATTTAACAACTTGTATATTTGTAATTCATAGCCAAGTTTCGAACCTATAACTTAAGTAAAACTAAATTTCTTGACAGTTTATTGTGAAAAAAATAAGCCTAAAAGAAAATAAAAATTATATTACTAAAAAAGAAAATAATGTAAGATTTTCTTATTAAATGTTGCGGTAGAATCCCCTATGAAGCATATGGGCCACCCATGATTACATGCCCCCTTTTTTTATGTAAAATCACGTTTCCCTAACATCTCAATGCTGAATGCAAACTGGTTATAAATGTTCAAAAAAATATATATACTCTATGATAAAACATAAAGATCATAGACTTAATCCCTTTTTTGTTAGCTTTGGATTTTTTTTACCTATTTAACGTAACTTTTTATATGCGTATTTAGAGTCAACTGCACATAAAACCCAGGGTAATCTCAAATAATGTCTCAGAAAACACTTATTTTTAAGAAATGCCCAATAATCTTAGTCTTCTCAACTTTTGAATCTCAACCATTAAAGTTTAACCATACGTTAAAAAAAAAGAGAAGTAAGGAGGTTCTAAGTGGTCCATGTCCAATAAAAAGGGATGTTACCAATGTTGGCAAAGAAATAAAAGAACAATTTCTATTTTCCTAGTAATACTAATTCGATAATACAATAAATGTCATCAAGATTTTGCCTTTGTGAAAATGATAAATTTGTATAATATTTTAGGATTCAATGATGTAGATGTATTGTATGATGGATACAGACTCATTATCTCACCGAATTATATAAAATTTTTCATAATTATAAGATTTATACCAGTTTTAATGGCCCAGAGGGGCTTTCTTACCTGCAAATATGTGAGTGTATTCAGGTTATTCCTCTCTCCATTATAATAACTTATAACAATTTATAAACACGTTTTCACATTTTTTATAAGTTTAATCTGCAAAATATAGCTGAAATATTAAATAGATCTAAGCATCATTTTGTAAGGCAAAGATTCTCTACATTTAGCTAGGGTTAATGCAATTGTCAATAAATGGTGGAAAATAAAGTCACCCTTTCTGTAAATTAAAATCATTGGTAGAATAATTTGGACACAACTAGTTGAAATCAACCAATCACAGTTTTATAGTTTTTAAGCCAACGAATGAGACACTAGGTTTCAAGTTTAACAAGATTAATATAAAATAACAAGAGATAAGGATAAAAATACAAAAAAAAACAATGTTTAAGAGTAGCTAGGCCTTTTAAAAACAAAGGAATATCTTTTAATTTGAATTTTTTATTAAAAAGAGCTCTGTTGGGAAAAATACCGGCTCACAATTCTATAAACTATTCCACCCAGGGCTCTACAGGGGTGTTCATGCACTTCAAACTTAAATATTTGGCTCAAAATTCTGATAACTATTACACCCCTGGCATTGGAGGGGTGTTTATACACTACAATCTAAAATATTTAGTTCATAATTATGTAAACTATTTCACTTAGAGCTCTACAGGGGTGTTCAAACACTCCAAACTAAAATATTTGGCTCACAATTATATAAACTATTCCACCCAGGGCTCTACAGGGGTGTTTATACACTCTAAACTTAAATATTTGGCTCACAATTATATAAACTATTCCACCCAGGGATCTACAGGGGTGATTATACACTCCCAAATAAAATATTTTGCTCACAAATGTATATTTACCTAAGTATTAAGTATAGAGTATTTACCGAAGTAAGAGTAAATTGATTGATTGATTGATTAGCCATAGTTTCTTAGGGTTTGGACCTAAGTAGTCATGGAGTAGGCTGAGACGCTTTTGTGTAGCCACTAGGGCTATCAAGCTCCACGTTCAAGCACATTATGACTTGACCCGCTATCTCATGAGAGCTACTCATTATTACCTCACCCTCGCCGAGTATGGAAGGTTTCCCAAATTAAGTCACCGTAATGAATGACGCTCACCGCAGAGGAGCTTGGGATAAGGGTAATACTGATATTATGTACGTGACTATTGAGCATCCAAACTTACTCAATAATCTCCTTATTACACAACCAGGGGAAGTTGCGTGATTATTATTGCGAATGAGAAATTCGAGTCAACACATGGAGAATTGAACTCGAACTCTCACCACCGTAGCTCAGTGTGCTACCACTAAGCCACGACGCCCTTATTAAGTAAGTGGTTGTTATTGGTCATATGGAAAAAACAACAAATACTTTAAGGGGAATTTGTTTGCTAAATTGAATGTGTACCACTTTGTTGGATGCATTAAAATTGGCATTCACCAGCCGAACATCCATATATACATACATGCACACAATATTACCCTGTTAGACCAGGAAACATTGTCCTCTCATTCTTGTCGACAAGTTGACATTTGTTAAAATAGTCAATATTTACAAATTATGGAAAAGTTTGAAAAATGATCGCAAATAATTTTGAAAAATTATGTTTAAGACTTATAAATAACAGCTAACTATAGTAATACTATAGTCTTAAAAACATAAGATAATACTTTAATTTTCATATTTAAAAAAAAGATTAGTGATTTTTATAAAAATCTCACCAAGTTATTTATCGCATTGTATTATAAACATCTTTTCGCGGACAGTACATTGAAAAATTATAAGATTTTAGTATTTTTGACCCCGAATAGGTTATAATCCAGTGGATATTAATCGCTTTTGGAGCAACTTTACTTCACTTTTCTCATCTCACATTGACTAAGAAAGCTAATTTCTAGAGTGGCTGCGCTACAGAAAGAGCTATGCCCTTTAAGAAATGTGCATTTTTATAGCTGAATATGCAAAATAAATTAATTTCAATTTATTTACATTAAGCAAATGCAGATTTTTATTATACATATTTATGTATTTAATATTTGGTGAGGATTGAGAATGAACTTTTGTTTAATTGTGCGGCTAATCTCAGTTTTAACAAACAATTGACTTAATTGTCTCAGTAGAATTACTAACTTTATAGCTATTCTCAAAATCTTATTTTAATATGGGCTACTCTACTATCAGTGGGTTAAAAATGAAATCAACTATTTTTAGTTGGTTTACATCTCTTTGATAGATTTTTATTAAACTACTACTCTAATTTTTTCCTTTAAGGTTCGTTACTTCAGAGGTGAATTCTTAAAAAACTTTTGCCCCACTAAAATCCGTTTGCCCCATTAAAATCAGTGAGGCAAACTAAAAATTTAGAGGGGATAATTTTGCCATACTAAAATTTTAGTGCGTGAAACTGATTTTAGTGGGGCAAAATTTTTTTAAGAATTCACCTCTGTACTATTTCATAACTTTTAATTATACATTAACAGGAATTAGTATATCCATAAGTAGTGCATATTTCCTCATGCGGCGAGGCTGCTTACATGATACTCTAACGTCAGGTCAAACAACCTAAAATAACTGAGCCAAATCTCTCCTTTTCTGTCCAAACACCCGGGGTATTAAGTTAAGTAGAACCCATCAGGCAACCTTTATTGCACGACCTTTTTCTGAGAATTTCTAACCGTGCATGGTAATGAGTTGCGCCTGTTTAAGGGCAAGGTATTCCCCCTCTTCAAACGATTAATGTCACACAACTGACATAACAGTACTAGGAACCTTGTTTAACGTCTTTAGTTATGACGCAGTGGTAAAATTCGAACCTATCACCATCCCGAAGAAGAGCGGATATGCTACGTGTAAAACCACGGTCGCGTAGTGCATAATTGACACCTAAGAATATCAACAGTATTTGATAACTTTTCTTATGTAAAATATGGTCTAGTGAAGTGTAGAGTAGCAGCCCGACTAAAAAAGCAACCTTTGGTAAGCATTGGTGAAACAATGTCTCTAATTTATAAATAATAAACCTAAATATACATAATAATGCACTACATAGAATTAAAATTGCGACCTTGCAACATAATATCTATTACATTAATTTCTGTCCTTAGTGTTTATTAAAGCTAGGGTACCCACACTGGTGTTATATTTTCACAAGGTATAGGTCATCAGCAAGGGATAGCTGCTTGTATTCAGTGAGTAGGTGGAATCGCGTATGGTAGCATTTCCATAGGAATATCAAATGTACATAGTCATACATGGTTTATCCATATTATATACATATAAAGGAAAAGAGAAAGATAAATAGACTCTAATATATTCATCTTTTCGTGTATCACTCTTTATATGTCTGTACATTTTTCTACTACGCCTCTAGATGCTTCTTGAGTAATTTTAAAAACGGTTGGTGGGGGGAAGAAAGTCACTTAAATCATTAATTGAAATATAAAAAATCGGTTGCAGATGATTTTGGCGATTTCTCCTTGGTTTTAAACATACTAACGGCTACGCTCCTACTGGATAGAAAAAAAGCTTTAAACCATCCCAAGACTTAAATAAAAAAAAATAAATATCCTTAAACCACCACAGAACCTATGTGAAGCTTACTTAAAACAGAGAACCCAATGGGTTCTGTAGTTATTAAGATCTTAAGCTTAACACAAAAAACCTAACTTTTTATGTATGCACTATATTAGAAGCAGTTTGACTTTAAAAAAACATTTAACGGTCAAAATACATTTCCCATTCTCTTTTTCCTGGTCATAATAAAAATATATGAAAAGAATGAAGGCAGAGAGAGAGAGAGAAAGACAGAGAGAGAAAGAGAGAGAGAGAGAGATGGGGGGGAGGGGGGAGACCTCATCTTAATTCAATTAACTATATGTACAATATTTATATATTTGTATGCATGTGTGTGTGGGTGTGTGAGTGTGCATGTGTGTGTGTGTACCATTTGTATTTACATGCCAATGAATATTTGCATGTTTTTGTAAACTTAACACTAATTAACAAAATAACTGTTTTGAAATATTCTATAGGGAATATGACATAAATTAATTTTAAAAAGCTTAATCATTAACAGGCTGTATACATCCTACTTGGTCTCCATGCACGCCCCCTCCCCTCCAAATTCAAGGGGGCCGAGCGGTGCGGCTAGGCAGGCAAGGGTGCCGAGCGCCGCGGCCAATGTTAATAGTTCTCTAAGGGGGGGGGGGGGAGGTTCTTAAATTTTCAAAATTGAAAAATATTTCTAATTTCATTACTGGATAATCATATCATTATGATGCAAAACAAATTTTCTGGAATATAGAATTGCTTTGGTATCTTAATTATCTTTATATAAAAATCATATGATATCCTTCTGTGTGTGTGTAACGAAAATTCTAACCATATTGAACCGATATGATTCTCCAGTGAAGCTTCACATAGGTCTAGGGAAGATTTATAACTATCCTCTGTTATGGTACAACTCTCCTCCCAAAATATATCGCCCTAAAAAGAAATGACCCCTCAAAAAAATTTAAATGGGGGGTAAATCAGCATATAGAGCCATTTCTGAAATCAATAATACAAACAGATATACTCTTATTCGAGTATAATTATAGACTACAAAATAAATAAATATATATTGTATATATAGACTATGAATTATCTTGTTCATAGTCTACATAAAGAAAATAATGCAATATCTATTTAATGTATTTTTTTTTATGCACTGCGGAATATGTAATTGAGCTTAAAATTGTTTAGTAAAATTTGTCAAATTCGAAGAAATAAATGTTAATATTTATTAACAAAAAATATTTAATAACAACCTATTTCATTTGCAAAAAAAGTATAACAGAGTAAAAATTTAATAAAGTGAATGTAGATAAATCATGATTTTAGTTTTTATTAAGTTTATAAACCTCGAGACAAATAAGTATGATTTAATTTTAAACAAAAAGTAATTATTGCAGATTTTTGGTATAACTGACTCAAGGAAAATTTAATGGAAAATAAATTAATTCAATTATATTCTACTAAAATAGTACATACATATCCATATAACTTGTAAAATAATGGTGGCTTTGTGAGGCTTTAAGTAGAGTTATCCATCATATCTCATAAAAATAATATTCTATCCTGTATACTAAGTACACACTGATCCTGAAATAAACTATAGTGTATCTACCTACCTAAATAAAAATAATATTCTATCATGTATACTAGGTACACACTGCTCCTGAACTAAACTATAGTGTATCTACCTACCTAAATAAAAATAATATTCTATCATGTATACTAAGTACACACTGCTCCTGAACTAAACTATAGTATATCCACCATACCTAAATAAAAAATAATATTCTATCCTGTATACTAGGTACAAACTACTCCTGAACTAAACTATAGTATATCTACCATACCTATATAAAAAAAATATTTTATTATGTATACTAGGTACACACTACTCCTGAACTAAACTATCTACCATACCTATATAAAAATAATATTCTATCATGTATACTAGGTACACACTACTCCTGAACTAAACTATAGTATATCTACCATACCTATATAAAAATGATATTCTATTATGTATTCTAGGTACACACTGCTCCTAAGCTAAACTATAGTATATCCCCCATACCTATAACACATCAAGGCCAAGATCGTCAATGTCGCCCTGATGAACATTAAGGCCAAAAAACTGTAATATACCATCATACCTATATAAAAATAATATTCTATAATGTATAGTAATACACACTACTACTGAAATAAACAATAGCATATCAACCTGAAAAACAGCAGCATTTTTAAAAGTATTTAAGATGTATTGTTTAAAAAGCTTTCAAGACTTATCAGTATGTCCATTTTACCCATGTTTTTTTTTTACTTTTTAGCAACAAAATTTTATGTGATCTAATTATCTGATTTTTGGCATACTGATTCCTGGGACAACAAAGTACAATATTATACGCAAAGCAACTCTATAATGAATTCCTAAAATGTAAGTATGTCCATAAAAATTATCCTGTATCAAGCAGTTTTTTATACATTTATTTTCTATATCAGTTCTGACACTATACAAGTGTTGATGTCCATTTGTCCTACAGTTTCAGTGCTTCGCTTTTATGGATGTTGTCATCCTTGTTTAGTATCAAATATATTATTATAGATACAAACTTACTTTCACTCAAAGATAAAGGACTTAACAGAGCGATTGACATGGGGCAGGGCATAGATATTGATAAAAGTTCTAAAAATTATTTTCAACAAAATGAAAATTACAGATTTGCTATCCTTTGATTAAGGAAGAAAGGAGAAGTGTAATAATTGATTTTCTAAACTGATGTCAATTAAATTAATCTATATAATATGTATTTTCCTGATTAAAGCAAGAATTATTATAACACAAGGAAAATTTTGAAACTTTCATAAAACACTGTAAAAAAAGGTATATAATTCACACATCATTCAGTGTTTGTGTTTAAAATACTTTAGGTTATATGGAATGCATAAATGTCAAATTTAGTAATTTGGATTCAGTTTGATATAATTTAGTTTTAGTGATAACTTATACTTAGTTCAGAAGGTGTGTGTGTGTACAAAGTACTTCAGGCTATATGCACTGCATAAATGTCAAATCAGGTAAATTTGGATACTTTTTTTATAATGTACATTAAATTCAGGAGGTGTGTGTGTGTGTGTTCAAAGTACTTCAGGCTAAATGCACTACATAGTTATTAAATGAGATAAATTTTTGATAATCTATACTTCGATCAGGCGGTTTAAGGCTAGGAACATTTAAATAATTAAAAACTTAGTAATCTATGAATCGAGAAGATTTCTATTCGGAAGGGTTAATTTATATTATATGAGTTGATTTTTAATTTTTACTTAGCATTTGTTGATTGAAATATAAACATCATAATGAAAATAAACCAAAAAAAATCCGGAGAGATGGTTTTCACCCATATATATAACTGCATTGTAAACTACTTGAAAACCAAAGCTTTATCTTAAAACATTTGGGAATTTGGCTAATAATATAATATTGTAAGGCCCAAATTGAGGTACTTAATTTGTTAATTAGATAAAATACTTAGTGATTAATTGAGGTTCTGATTGTATGTATGTACTATATAACATACACACGAAGGATATAAGATATAATTAGATTGCATGGTCTGTAGGTTTTTTTTTGATTTTTCCTCTTTTGTAATTATCAATAAGAAATATAATGAAAACAAGAATGGCTAAATTACTTTCAATCATACATTTTGATTAAAACAAGGATAATAATATTCATAAGCTTAACAGCTCAGATAAAGTTACTATAAGCAGTATATGAACTGTGCTGGTAATTTTAAATTTCAATTTTAGGAACAAGCCCTGAACCTCAAAAGGTCCCCCCCCCATTTTTAACGTTCCTATGGGGAGCTTGGACAGATCAAAACCTTTTTGTAGAAACTAGCCAATATTGAAATTTATTACCCCTTACCTAACCTAATATCGGTTAAAGTGTAATTTCTATTTCTTTTAGAAAAAAAGTAAAATAAATACCTACTGTATGAAAAAACAATTTAGATTAACATATTTTTTGTAAGGTCAAACACTCAACATTGAGATAGAGATATAGAGAAACCCAATGGAAATATTCCAATACTAATTAGTACAAACGAAAGAGAGATACAGAGAAAGAGTGTGAGGGTGAGAGAGAGAGAGAGAGAGAGAGAGAGAGAGAGAGAGAGAAAGAGAGAGAGAGAGAGAGAGAGAGAGAGAGAGAGAGAGAGAGAGAGAGAGAGAGAGAGAGAGAGAGAGAGGGAAAGAGAGAGAGAGAGAGATAGTGAGTGGGAGATGAAGAGTGAGAGAAAGGTTATATGAATATATGAATGTCCCAATTCAAATTGAATATCTGCTCTTCTGCTAAGAGATTACTATGAATGTGTGTGTGCTCAAAACAATTTTATAATTTATTATGTATAGCACCTGGATGTCTCTCTGTCTGTCTGTATAAAAAAAATATTATATTTAAAAAGCTGTTTAAGCTAAACTTTACTGGTGAGCCTTAAAAAGTTTTCTTTAAAAAGGTCTAGATTATTTTAGTGTGTTGATTTGTCACTAGAATCACCAAAGTTTAAAAAATAGTTTGCCTGTTGGTTTAGCCATTTAAATATTTTTCACGTTTGCCACGCGTGTTTCTCACTTTACCTAGCATTTTGACTTCAAAATTAAAAAAAACAAACACTGAAAGCAAATCGCTAAAAAAACCTTAGAAAGATAACTTGGATTTTTTTACTTTTCCTTAATAATATAAACATAAAGTTGCTATATATTCTTTAGTTATTAAATCTTTTTCTTCTCATTTTTTATTACCTTGACTAAAGAGAAGCGTTTGACACCAATGCTTTTTATAGAAAAGTAAATAGTCCTTTATCATTAACTTTATCATAAGTGGATATTTAGAACCCAAACTAGTGAATGATGGGGCGAAAGTTATTTCGCTCTAGAGAGATTTTGTGACATTTTATTTAATTTGTCAAAGCCTTAAATTTAAAAAATATAACAAGTACTTATTTTTGAGGATCCAGCATTAGATATATGTACATAGATTTGTTAATCACTGAGCCTATAATGACTAGGATGGATGCTTTAGTTCAATTTCAATTTCTTCGGATATTTTGGAAGTGCCCTTCATACCCTATATAAAAATCAATGTATATAAATCAAACCTCCATTTTTGAAAATATGTGAGTAAATTAATTGAGAAAAAAAATAACTGGCAATAGTCCGTATTTTACAGGTTTAACTAAATTTTGAATTTAGGTCTTTTCATTTATTTTTTAGAACTTTTTACATTTTTTTTTTAATTTTCAGAAAATTTTTTGATTAACTGTCTGTTTCAAAATAATCTTTAGCTAAATTTATCCATGAAATGTATAAACATAAAAATATAAGAGGTGTTTTGTTTGTTTCTTTGTTGTTTTTGTCCACCCAGATTGTGTTCTATAAAGCTTAATCTTCCTCACTATGTCTGTTACTTAGGAAAAACAAATTATTTAAAGACTTAAATTTTGTCATTTACTATTTCATGCAATGTTGCAAAAAAAATTCGCATATGCAATTTTAGTTTTTATAGACATCCTAAATAAACTTTTTAATTATAAAACCTAAAAAGAAAATACCTAATAAAAAATTTCAACGTATGCAACATCAAAAAATATTTGATATACGTTAATAGAAATAATATTACATTCTATTTCATATTTTATTTAAAATTTCAAAAATAAAATGATGAATTTTGGCTTTTTTATATTTGCTTTATTTTTGAGGCTTAAATTTTTTACCTACAAAATTTTGTAGGTCTTCTTGAAGTGCATTAATTCACTTTTCAAACATATTATTTTACAGTAATGATAAAACCTAATGTAATAATGACCCAAATCTTTAAACAATATACCGCTATAAACAATGGAGTTAACTTAATCAAACACAATTCAATTTTTAATCAAAATTATTTAAATAAATTTTAAAATCAAATTAATATTTAAATCCAAACTTTATAACTTTTAAATCACTTTTATTGCCATAAGATTAGATCACTGAAGATTTGGATTTGACATAAAATAATTTTATCACTTTAACAAGTATAACTGAACTCGTTGCAGCTGAGCCAAAGTCTCACAGATAACTAAAAGTCTGGGTATGTGTATATATCTCAGTGAATGTATACACAGGGAGAGAGGCATTAGTAGTAGTTAAGATAATCTATAACATTATCTTTCTACAAACAAAATTTTCTTTCAAAGGCCAAATTTTAATGATGAAAGGAAAAAGGTTTAGAGTATCACCCATTGTCTTATCCCTGTATCCTTGATATGTTAGAGATGTGTAAAACTCAAGATACGGCCTCCCCCTCCCGACCTTGATTGCACTGCAAACCCCCTCCCAACCCCACTACTTACCCCTCGCCGCAATATCTGTGCACGTTGCCCCTTTGATGTTAGAACCATTTTCTCTATCCCTGAAATGTAAGGCTGTTAGGAACCCGCTTTAAGAACCATGCAGTGTGTGTGTGTGTGAGTGGGGGTGTGTGTGTGGCCTCGCCATATCTGTAAGTGTTGAAGAGCAAAAGCATCTCAAGCAATGTGCTCCCTCTTTCTCTCTTTTCATCTCATTTTCTCTAATTTCCATCTCTCTTTTCTATCTCTCTACATATTTAAAGCACTCTCTCTCTCTCTCACCATTCCTAGGTCTATCCTATATGTTTAGCCTCGAAAGTCTACTTGAAACACCGACCTACCCATCCCCAAAAAACACCCACTTTATAATTGTTTCAGGGATTGCACAATAGATGATAATTAATCTTTCTAAAAATTCTTTTTTTTTTGTAAGATTCTGTTTTTGCTAGCCAGTAATTATAAGATTAAAGCTTTGGGTCTAAATTATTAGAAAAAATGCCATCGACAAATATTCGTTTTACTTTTGCTTCATGCTTCAATTTCTCTCACTTTTTTCTCCATCTGTCTCTCTGACATTTTTTTCTACATCTTTTTTCTTCCTGTTATGTAGGTATACCCCTCCCCCGTATATTTTAGTTATAATATATCAGCGGGTGGGTAAAAGGTATGTCTCCCCGTATATTTTAGGTATTACAAATCCTTAGTACAATCAGTTTTGGCCAATATATATGAATTTAAGTGTGTGTGTGTGTGTGAGAGAGAGAGAGAGAGAGTATGTGAGAGATATCAATTTGTCAAGGCTCAATGTTCAACTTTGAACAACGTATATTAATTTCAATTAAATGATTAAACTAACAAAATCGTAATTAACTTTTTATTGAAAATGGAAGACTTAAATTTTGTAGTGCTGTAGGAGACCCGAAATTTTTTAGAAATACATTAGTTTACACCTCCCCTCCAAACCTTTGAAAACCCTCATTTCACCAACACCCCTCTCCAAATAAAAGGCTTGGGCGTCCTTGCCAGTATGTATTTATACATCCCCCAAAAAATCTAATCTAATCTAAGGGGAACGAAGCTTTAAGGAACAAGTTTTATACATTACAAAAGTAACTCGAGAAGGATGATAACACAGTAGGTTATTTTTATGTAATGTAATGCAGACAAAATTTTTAAATGGACACAGTTTTGTAAATGAAATCTTAACAATAAACCATTTTATCAATTACCTTATAAAATGGACGATAAAGACCTAACAAAGACTTTAAAATTACAAAGTATCTTTTAAACGTAAAAGACAATTTTGTAGAAGTAGATGCATCTATGTAGAAATCAATTTCTTTGTATGCTGACGAAAAAGTGAGAGGAAGGGTATTTTTCTGAGGTTGAATAAGCCAAACATTAAAACATTTAATAAAAAATAATCCTTTTCTTAATATCATATTAATATAAAAAGATAATACAGCTGTATATAAAAGAAAATGTTTATGTATTACATATATATAAGAATAAGTACTATTATATATTACAAATATGATGATATGTTAATATGCTTAATGGGGCCTATACTATTTTATATAAATAAAGTTATAACATCTAGATTGAAAATTCAATCATTTATTTATTAGTTGATTAAAAATAGTTTCTTAGGATTCAGTTGGAACAATTCTTTAATTTAAAGGTTTTCTTATATGTATCTAAAGATAAATGTTGAACCAATTAAGTTCTCCATTTTAGAGATGGTTTTTGACTATTTTTCTGCCCTTCCCTATTCCTTCGAATAAAGCTCTTTGATATTAAAGGTGCAGTTACTAATGACCAAAAAAGTAGGACAAGACCCATTAGCATGGCAGTATATTATGGCCAGCTCTAGCGCTCAACTTTTGTTAACATTATTATTTTACATACATTCAATAGTATTCATTCGAGTATGGCAGTTGTCCCAGATTAGGCAACAGCATTAGAAGTCTGGGATAAGTATTATATGGACATAATACACTTGATTATAAAGTGTTAATTTCATCTCATTTTACGCATAATGGGAAGGTTTCGTGAATATTGCAGATGAGTCAAAATGGATTATTTGATTTAAAATTTATAAAAAAGGTTAAGTTACGAGAATTTTTTTGCAAGGTTTTAAAGTGACAGCATGTCTGTGTGATTGTTGCGAAGGATCTCTCAAACCGCCTAACCCATATTATTGTTCTATTTTACAGTGAAGATTCTTATAGGTTCTCCACCCTCTAAAAAAATCACCCTTAAAAAAACCTCACCCCATTGTTTTAATTTTCCTTTTTAAAAACTAAAATCTAAGGGGGAGGGTTCCAACGCCCCTTCCTAAAGTACCTAAAATGGCTAAAATTGACTCAAATGAGCCTAAATTTACAAAAGTACCATCTAAAATATTATACTAATACCAATCCTTAGAATGATTTTCAATCTTTTTTTCCTAACTTTATTACTTAGGATATACACTGACAGTCTGACTTTACAACGTTCTAACTATACAGCATGGGAAAAAACAGAATATGTAAATGACGGGTTGGAACCAAAAACAAAATGACTTACGATTGATAATTCTGAATATGCTACATTTCTTTGTACTAGCCGTTTCTTGATGAAACTAGACTTGACATTATTTCAATACTGTGCTTTATCTATTGATTAAGCGGATAATCTTGGGTTTAGGGAAAGGTATAAAAAGGCCAAAAGATCCATTCCTATTTTGTGTGAACTTTTGGTATTTCTAATCCAACAAAAAATCTTTTAGTTCTTTTAGACGTGCTACTGCTTAGGGTTTTATTACAGGGGTTTGAATTTAAGGGGGTGGGAAAGAAAAGATCAGACCTCCCCAGTTTCAAAATCTTAGGGGTGATGCTATACCGCTGCATCTCTCTTCTACATGCCTTTAGTTTAAAATTTAAAAACCTGATTCATTTAAAAATAATAACCTAATAATTATTATTTTTTGAAACAATGATAAAACAGGTAATGTACGATTTTTTCCATCATCTAAAACAACAAATATTATAGGGCATCAAAATTATGAAATAAACAAAAATACAAAACTATGATTGGAAATATACACAATAAATATATAATTATTAATGTTTATGAATATTTTTATTCCTTAATCCCAGAACTGTACGTCCATTAAAACAAGTGTATGTCTGCAATATTTCTGGTAGGCATTACTTTACACAAGCTTAATTGAGCATCATATCTAGAGATAGTATCAAGGATGACAACATCCATCAGTAGCGGAGTTAAAAAATGATCGGTAACATATTTACTATAGAGCAGTAGGAAAATCACGAAACCTTTAAAATGACGAAAACTTAAAATCTAGGAATCGATCCAGTACCACAATATATTGACAAATCTTATTGAAACTTAATGGAAATATGTAGATTATGTGATTGTGCATATTTAATCCCTGATAATTTCAGCAGTCAATCATGAATAGGAATAGAGAAAATCACGAAACTTTAAAATCTAGAAATCGATCTAGCACCCGAATTCATAAACAAACCTTAATAAAACTTTTAGCAAATATGTAGAATGTAAAAATAATTAATCCCTGAAAACTTCAGCCCTCTACCTTAGAAAGGAGTTGAGAAAATCCCGAAAACTTGAAAATCTAGGAATCGAGCTAGCACCCCAAATAACAGACAGATGGACAAAACAATGTATAGATTAGATGGGCATATGCCATAGGAATTTTTGCTAAAAATTACAGCTGTCTAACTTGAATAGGGGCCGAGAAAATGTCGTTTTCCCCATTGTGTTGCAGACTGACGTATACAGTGAATTATAGAGTAGCTTCGCTACTGAAAAGGATATTATCCTAGAGAGGAAGGGGACATTGGGCTGTTTATTACACTAGTCCCCAAAGTTTCATAAAAAACGTTTTCTTACTTGTTGGGGACAACTTTGGGAGGATATACAAACTTTCCCGATTTTGTATAATTTTTGAGGAACACGACTCCAGTGACGTCATATTTTTCTGTCCCGAAAAAGGGAAGGGGGGAAGAAAATCTCTTCAAAAGAGATAGGGAAAACCCCCTTTTCTCCCATCTCTTTTTTCTTCCCACCTTCCCTTTTTTCTTCTTCCCCCCTTCCCTTTTTTTTTCTTCCCCCCTTCCCTTTTTTTTCTTCCCCCCCCTTCCCTTTTTTTCTTTCCCCCTTCTCTTTTTCGGGAAAGAAAAATATGACGTAACTGGAGTCGTGTTCCTCAAAAATTATACAAAATCGGGAAAGTTTGTATATCCTCAACTTTGGGGACTTATGTAGAATTTTGATTGGTTGGTTTATTCAGTTAAGCGTCCAAACGTTTCAACCATTAATTGTGAACTACAAATGAGGTATTTTTGTGTGTCATTGTTATTATGTACATCAATTTATCGACCATTATCCTATCCCTTTAGATACCTGTATTATGATTTCTCAGTCAAATTTCCTGACAAAAATTAACTTTAAAAAATATCAACACATTGCCTACAGTTATAACAAAAAGTTAATAAGTATAAGTCAGAGAGAAAAGAAATAAAAGTAACTATTTTTTTTCAGTATCGTTTCGAAACCGATAAATATCCGGTGGATTAGAACCGGTTCTTAGCTATACTGAAAATTATGTATAGCATCGTATTTTATCCAGTTTTCTACGAATATAAAAATGTACAATCATAAGATTAAATCGAGTATTTTTAGCCCGTGGCTTGGCATCTCGAGGCTAAAAAGCTGGTTTTAATCTTTAATTGTACATTTTTATATTCGCGAAAAGCTGTTTGTAATACGATGTAAAAAGTAACTATTCTAGACTAACCCTATTAAACTAAAAATACTCATTAAACAAAGTCACGCAACTTGTAAGTATATGTAAAATTTAGTCAAATTTACCAGTACAGAAACTACTGTGATGCTGGAATTATGTAACACCAACCATGCAACCAACCCTAGATATTAACAGTGTATTTTAGTGAGTTGTTTACTTTCTCCATACTTTATCAATATAAATAACCAACGATAGGCTAGTATACATTTTACCATTGGTCAATTAAAATGTATACTGGCCTATCATTGGCAATTTGTACTGTATGACGTAATTTTCCTTTCTAATTGATATATTTTCCAAACTAGGCAAAAAATAAAGTGCATTATAAATTTAACTCAAAATATTCTAAGATATATTCTTCTGAAAATTATATTTTAATGCACTGCACTGGCAAGTTCCACTTTCATGAATATTTTCATCCTGGTTTTTATGAAAATTAATTTAATAAATTTATGGGAATCATTAAATTAATAAATGTTATTCCTATAACATAATTAATAACATAGCCCAACATACCAGACAAAATATTTGCAAACTTTAATAAAATAACAAAGACAAGTATGTTCATAAGTAGCACAGCAGTTTTCCAGTATGGCTTCGAACCCGATAAATATCTGCTGTATTAAAACCAGTTCTCATCCATAAGAAAAAATATGTCTAACATCGTATCCAATTTTCTATGAATATAAAAATGTAAATCTTGATATTAAAACCAGTTTTGTTCGCCCGGCTCTAACAAAACTGGTTTAAATCTTACAATTGTACATAATTATATCTCCGGAAAGCTGTTTATAATATCATGTGATAAATACCTATTCCATGATTATCATTAGCATACAAATTGAAAAGTAAGTAAAGAAATAGGCAAAAATAAATAATAATCTCAAAAAAAGTATTTTTTTCTTGTCAAGAGTCTAAAGATCTAGGAAAATGCTGGTACGTATTGGTTGAACTTTTAACAAAGGAAGGTTCTAAAAATTTGTACTATCTTCCATCACATACTAGGGGCGCATCCACTAGAAAATTGTAATAATAATTGTAAATGTATTACATATATGGAGGTCAAGGTAATACAAAAACATATTAAAATGAAGACATTTGAAGTAGAGCTTCGCTACATAAAAATGTACTCTGTAAAATTTTTGCCAACTTCGAACTCGAGGTCATTGCCCTGTTTTTTATCAATGTGTGTGTGTGTGTGTGAATTATGCATTACAGAATGTAATGCTCATAAATGTTGGTTCACATGAAATTTTGTCGTGCCTCAACAATAAAAGTCAATATAATCGAGCAAACTTAAAGTGTAATTATTTGTTATTTGCTCTTAATTTTTAGGAAACATAATAATGTTTATAAGTCAAAACTTAACTTTTATTAATCAAAACTAAGTTTAAATTTAGTGTTAAAAATATTAAAATACTACACTCGAATGAGATCCTAGGAATTATTACAATAATTTCCATGAAAAGGGATAATATTAATTGGATTACCTTATTAATAGACAGCTTGACTTTAGCAAAGCATTTGAAGAAATACTACAACATGATAAATACAATAAAAAGAAATTGGAATTAAAACCATTATACAGGGTGTTTTTTTTTAATAGGTTAAAAGTATTGCTTAATTTAACCCACTTGCCATTGACAGAAATTAATAATGTATATCTTAATTTCTTCATTGATGTGGGGCATTTTGTATGAGAAAAAAATATTTGGCGATTTTCAACAAATTCTGCCTTAAAATTCGGTTTTTTCAAAGTACCTATTTTTGGAAGATTTTTGGATCATGACTAATTTAAAGAGTGTGCAAAAATGCGTACATTTTTAAAAATCAAATTGCGCGGCTTGTGTTAATAGTAGAAAAATGTTACGCATATCGTTAGAATTGTAATAAACTCTAGTTTTTGGAAATATATGTAACACATACAGGTTATTTGTAGTATAGAAGCTACGTTGGAAAATGTGAGAAATGTTGAAAATTAAGTTGGAATATTTAACCACGTAGCTCCTAAACTATACGTAGCACAGGAATAGTTCTTAAACACCTAAAAGCTTGAGTTTATGACGATTCTAACGATAAGCGTAACATTTTTCTACTATTAACACAAGCCGCGCTATTTGATTATTAAAAATGTATGCATTTTTGCACACCCTTTAAACTAGTCATGATTTAAAAATAGGTACTTTGGAAAAACCGGATTTTAAGGCAGAATTTGTTGAAAACCGCCAAAAAAAAATTTCTCATACAAAATGCCCCACATCAATGAAGAAGTTAAGATATACATTATTAATTTCTGTCAATGGCAATGCAGGAAGGAAGCGGACATTGGGCTGTTTATTACACTAGTTTCAAAATTTTTATAATGACGTTTTCGTTAGTTCACAACTTTGATGACTTATATTGAATTTTGATTGGTTGGTGAAATAAGTTGATTGTCCAAACGTTTCCATCACTAATTGTAATATACAGAAGGGGTAATTTCGTGTATCATCATAGGTAATGTACATCATTTATAGGTCATTGTCTTATCCTTTTAGATCCCAATGTTTAATGTCTATTTATCCTAAAAATTTAATTATTGTTTACGTTTTAGATTAAAGTTGGAAGTGACTAAAATATTGGGTTAGTTTTAGTATTGTAGGTGTTTAAAACTAAGCCAAAACTTGTCATAATTCCATTCCTTTTAACAATAGTTAATTGAGACTGAGACTCAAATTGTCTCCACGACGCTTTTTTAAAAATTGTTTATACAACTTCGTATTTTTAGATTAGCTTATACTCGTTTATAACTTGTTATTGCAGTACGACTGAGCTTAGTTTTTCTTGACAATAAAAAAAAAAATTCAGATACTAAACATATATTTATCAAATATTATAATTCAGTTATAATCATCCCAAGTAACAATAGGATAGGAAAACAAAATAATATCATTGTCATACGGACATAATTGTCCGCGAATTTGCTATTCACAATAGTTTAGTAGCGCAGCTACTCTACAACTATTTTAATATTATCACAACCAAATACAATCCTTAAGAATAATGTGCAACATCTCTTATAAATTTTAAAGATTTTGCAATCTACATCTAATATTTTTATCTAAAACATTCATAAATAATTTTGGGAATAGTCCCTTTCGTGGGAACGCCCCTCAAGGGGCGATTCGTCTTAGTTTTAAAATGGCTTTTAACAGGTTATTTTAGGTTAGGTTAGGTGATTGCCCCACAGGGTTAGGCAATTGGCCCCGAAGGGTTAGAGCCCCCCGCAGTGGCTAGAAATAGGAGAAAAGCTACCGTGGAAAAAAAATGAAAAATCGCCCCTTAAGGAGCGTTGCCACGAAAGGGACTATACCCATAATTTATCATTTTTGTAGTTAAGAAAAAACAGTTTGAATAAAATTTAATTCTAGGAAGACACTGTTTTCCTTTTTTTAAATTATTGCTTTGATCTAATATAATACAAATCAATAACTTTTAATCATTTATTAAATTAAAAAACGAAGTAGCGGGTTTCGGCGTATTTTAAAAGTAGCTTTTGATAGGTTATTTTAGGTTAGGTAATTGTTAATGATTGACCCGCATGATTAGGAAATAGGCCCCGCAGGGATTGCCCCCCCCCCCCACCTCAGGAATTAGAAATAGGTGAAAAGCTACTGCAAAAATACAATGAAACCCACTATTTCGTTTTCTTTACTGTATTTCTTTATAATGCCTTCAAAGTAATATTAAAAATTAAGTCACTTTGATTTGAAAAAAGAGAAGAAAAACTACATGTAGATTCAGAAGAAACAGAAAGTAGTTAAATCACAAACTCAGATCCAATGGTTCCAAAAAATGTACAATAGAAGGAAAATTAGATAGAATAAAAAACGAACCATTGTACCAAGCGCGTGAGTTTCTTTTTATGATATGCGAACAATTTTGTTCTTTACAAATAGACAGAAAGTTTTTACTTTTATTTTCATTTTTACATCTTTTCATTTCAATTTTATAAAAAAAAATATTGGACTAATTTGGAAATACGAAAGAAAGTTTTTTTTTCAGTAGCTTTTGTACAAACGGCTGGTAGAACAGCCTAAATTATCGCATTGTCAAACTCATACTCGAAGACCCGCAAACTATCGTCACACTCTCAGTGCATTGTTGGGTCTAGATTACTTGTTAGGTTTTATCTGCATCTCCTTATGTAGTTGTAAGAACCCTTCAAAGAGCGAAAAATACCTTCTATCTCATTTCCAATAGAATGAAAAAAATAAAAGACAGAAAGGTCAAGATTTAATAATTAATGAAAGGATGTAAAATTTACATTATCAGAACATTTTTAACAGTCAGACAAACGGATGGATTACTGTGGATTAGGAGAGTTAAGCTGTGGCTTGTCGATTTTAGTATGAATTATATATAGAACTTTAGTAGGTATTCTGCCATTTTCTAGTTGTAAAAAGTAAAAGTAACCTTCCCCCCAAGAAACTGCATACTATAAGGTTTATATAATATACATCCAAAAGTTCACCGACTTCACAAAATCCATCCGTTTACCTTTCTGATTTAGGTGTAAATTTAAGATTTTTTCCTTTATCTTTGGAAAAAGTTAACATTTTTTGACAAATTAAAAGTCTTAGGTTTGAAAAAGGTGTGGTTTTAAAATTATTTTTAAATCTCAGCAAAATAATTTTTGTTAAGCATAAAACAAGAACAAGATCACCTACAAGAAGTGGAGCAAAGAAAGTGCTATTAACACAACTAAGCAACATTAAACAAAGAAAAAAATCAAATGCGAAAGTTTTTATAATTTCATCTAATAAAAAAATATTTTGCCTGCTAATTAATGATTGTCAAACTAAATATCTTCATTTTCAATGAAAACAAAATATGTTGTTATAAATATTTAATTGTAAAAGTGGAGGCAAAATATATTTTTTAGATAAAATATCCCTAAAGTTAGATTTTAATCAAGGAAAAAAGATTATATGCTTGTGGAAAAATGAAATCAGATTAGAAATATAAAGAAAGGCATCTTTAAAAAAAAACTATGTTAGCTGCTAGCAGCCATATGAGTGGACGTACAGCCATTATTCGCGTATAATTTGATTGGCATAATATGGCCTGTAATAAATTTGTAATAACTAAAAATCAAATATGCGAACAAGGCCATTTTCACTTTAGTTTTCTTAAGCCTTCTGAGTTTGAGTATTCCAGATTATTTTTAGGTCTTGTAGTGCAGGTGAAAACCATGTCCAAACAAAGAGTATGTCTATCAGCTTAGCCGCTGGTAGCCTATATTCAGTTGTTAAAAAAATTCCTTCGTACTTTAGACACGATCCAAAAGTTGAGCCGTTTTCCAATTATTGAAATTCGATGCAGATTTCAACTTTTTGATTGCAAAAAAAATTAGCGTCGTAAAGAACAAACAACCAATGCGTACTGTTAAAAGTCAAGATCAAAAAGGTAAATTAATCAAGTAGATCTTTAAATAATAATTAAGAACCCCGCATTTTTTTTATCAATTGAAAAATTTTAAAAATATATTTAAGAATGAAATAAATCTTAGTAAGTATCTTCTAAATATATGTTTTTCATTTTTCGCATTATCCCCTTTGAAAAGCCAATAGTCATCATTGAAACAAAATGACATAAGAAAATTTTTTAAAAGTCAATATGAAATTAAATTAAAAAAAAGCACTTTACCCAAAGTTTTTTAGTCTGAAAAATAAGCAGATTTATATTTACTTATGCAGCTATTTTTATACATCTTCATTTTGATCATTGAAAGCAAATTTCTTTTGTCAATAAGATTATTAATTTTAATATATAAAAAAAACATTTTACAGCTTAGAATTAATAAACTATATTATTTTCTTAAAGATGATATTTCTAAAATAAAACATTAGATTAGCAGCTTAAGTATATAAGAATCCACTCAAGCGCCTATATGTTTTTGTTGTTTGTAACTGATTAAAATTGCATTCTAAGGGTTTCTTCATTTTCATTAATAAAATCTACCAAAACAGCAAATTATTAGATCATTCTTATTTGTTTAATCATGGCTGCGAATATGATTAATTTCCCCTGGATAAAAAATAGTTCTGAACAACAAATCATTTTCGTATCTTAGTGCAACTCTATTTAAAAAAATGTTATTGAAATTGTTATATAAACAAAAAGTTAAATTTATATGCAATATTGTAGGATTTTCTCATATTTAATTTGAATTACTTTTTTGAAATTCTGAGATCATTTTTAATATAAAGCTCTTTTTCCTAAATACTTAAATTATATAAAATTAAGATATACATGTCTGTTAAATTATTTTACATATTTTAAAAGTTACACCTAGTTTAAAGTTATTTAAGCAAAAAAACTTTTACTCTAATGATAAACAACAAAAATCTTTTTTAAACCTTTGAATTTTTATAAAAACAAAATACATTATACAATATTTGTAGAAAAGTACAATAATTTTAGTATAATTCGTTGATTAAGATTTCAGAAAAGGCAAATGTTTATTATTTGAAATTTAAACAATAGTTTGTAAAATTTTCATTTTTAAGGTCATTTTCTAGATCAATTCGAATGTAAAGGTATTTTCTTCTACAACTTTTAAGGCTAAGTATACTGGTACCCAAAGTTTTAAAACACTCATTGGCGGAAAAACTTTGTAATATTCAAACTTATCCAACAGTAATTTATTTACTAAGGGGTTAGTTTTTTTTTATAATAATTGGAGTGCAATACAATCTACAGTGCACACAAACACATCTTATATTTTAAGATCCTTATTAAAAATTATCTGTTGCTTTGTAGCCAATCCCTAGGCGCCGCTAAAAGTTGTTAAAAGAACTTCCTAAGTAAATCTGAATTGATCTTTTTTGTTGCAATACCCTTTAAAAATAGAGTCAAAAAATAATATATTTACAACAAATGCATATTAGCATCTTTAATAAAACTAAGATGCCGCTGTAGTAATAATTGTATGAATTTGTTCATATTTGCTGAACGAATTTGTATGTGTGAGTGAGTTTAAGATAAAAACTATTTTTTATCAAACTTAAAAAACAAACAATATCTGTGATACTGGGTTACTCATAGATCTATGCCTTTATTTAGGAATTTATATTTTTTAGACGCTCTTAATAATATAGTTTTATTATTAATAGAGCAGTTTTCATTACAGTCATGACGAAGCAAGATAAATGCTTTTAGTCAAAAATGTATGTCTATAATCCAAAAGGCAACGATTTATGAGATACCCAACTACAAAAAAAAATACTAAAAGTGTTGATAACATACAGAGAAAAGATTAAAGATATTTGGACAAGACTAGGTTTTAGATTTGAGGAATCCTGTGGCCCTGTAGCCTGAGCTCATGGTTTGACGGAGAGTATCTCGGATACTTGATTTGGTTTCTCCGTGATGGCTAGGAGTTACATAGCTCGTCCTGATTACAAAATATATAATTAAATCATTTTTAATGGACGTTAAAATTTGCATGATAATTTTGAGTGACCAAATTGTTTTTATATGAATTCAGATATCAGGACTTCATTCTTAACATGAACTTACTTATTATTACCTTCCCTAAGTATTGCGGATTCCTACTTTAATCAAACCTTATGAACGGACTCCTACTATAGGAAGTCGCGGGTAATGATTCCAATACAACTTAAATGAAATGAGAATCGTGTTCCCTATAAATTAAATATTGGAACTTCTTTCTTTCGTTACCAAAAAAGAATAAGCAAGTTGGAATGTGTCCGATTGTACTCAGCATAAACGAATATATCGAATCCCTAAACTCAGATTCACATAATGTTTGAAGTTTGATTTTAATTATCCTCAAATTTGTACCTTGGCTGAGCGGTAGCTAATCTCCTTCCGGGCAGAAGCTTTTCCCCTCGGACATTCACCTCCGACTGAACCTTCCGTACTGATTCCACGCTAGCCCGTCGGGACCCCTCTCTGAAATTTAGATAAATTAAAAAAAATATTACCTTTGAAAATAGAAATGAAATAGTACACTATAGTACATCAAATTTATTCATCTGTAAAGCTAACGTCTTTATTATTAATTCCTGTTACATTGAAATAGTTGATAAAAATCTTTTTCAAACCCCTTTAGTTTTCAGGATGGTTTACTTTCTTAACTTGTTTAAGTAGGTAACCGGTACATTTTAGATTGAAATATGGGTTGTAAAATAAATCAAATCTCCCTTTCTCCTCATTCTTATATCCTTATACAAAAGTAACAGGATGTTTGTCTGTGTGTCTGTCTGTGTGTACCGAAGGATCTCGCTAACCGCTGAACCGATCGGGTTCTCCTTAACAGGGTAGATTCTCATATGTCCTGGGAAGGTTTTTAACTATTTTGGGGGAGGGTACTACCACCCTCCCAAAAGAAATGACAAAAAAATTGAAAATTTTCTTAAAATCTGGGAGACTTCAACGTCAAATAAGGTGGTATCGTACATAAAAAATTAACTTTAACAAACAAAAACATTTAAAGTGCCACTAGAGGCCTCTAGAGGCGTAGCCGCTAGTAAAAAATACAGTAATTAACTAAGTTAAACCAACTTTTACAGGCCTCATTTGTGGATTTTTTTATGATACTTAAAAAGTATTAATATATGTACCTGAGTTCATGACTACTAGCTCGCCTTTCTTCTTTTTTCTCCTCCTCTTTCCTCCTAAAATAATACATACAATAGTTTATCATTAACCGGCGGTTGCGTATTTAGCCTAAAATATGCAATTAATGAATGTGATTATAACTGTAATATCTTTTTTATGTGAGTAAATTAGTCTGATATAAATTACTCAGTATTACTAGAAACCAATATCTACAATGTCAAGTTATTCTACCAATAATATTAAGTTGGAAAGGTGTCGGGTTTGAGGCTGGATGAAACAAAATAGAGACGCTAAAATGGCACACACTGATGCTATTTCCGGTATTTTTAAAGAAGAACTAGAATTTATGAAATATCTATTAATAGCATTTTTTAGTTATTCATTTCTAGTGCAATTAAAATTTTAGAATAATTATAATTGTAATTGCAAGGCAATGACAATTAAATGCCTTCCTTAAGTCAAAGTTCATCAATTATGACTTCGCTATAGGTAATGACAGCCGCCAAATAGCTGTCAGTATATTTCATCATCCCTTAGCATTGTATTGTTAAACAAAGATTAAAACAGTTGGAAAGGGGAACTGTCCTGTGGTTGTTGTGATCTTAGCATAGCTCAATTGAACCAACCATTTTGAAGACAACAAAACCTTACTACTTTATGTTGAGTCGACCATGGAAATTTAATGTCAACTGAAGGTCTAACAGAGAACGCCAAATAAAGGCAGTAGCTCGTGGGTGTCTCGCTTGCAGCTTAATAGCGGCTACAAATGCCTGCATTTAAGTGTAAGGAAAGTCAATTAGTTGCTTGAAATTAAAGGTCATTGAAAACTTATAATTACTCTGGAAATTATTATCACAATACAAAATAGAAAGAGACAAGACTTATTTTCATGAAACCTTGTGCCTTTTAATTTGAAAATATTGTTAATTAACAAGAAAATAAAATATTTTTTAAAAAACCGTATCCAAAAAACTGATATTTGAAAAACTCTTGGCAGAGAAGAATATAAAAAATTGACCAAAACGGCTAAATTTAATTATTTGTTACGTCAGATAGAGGAGAAAGTTAGAGTTATAGAAAGAAAGATAGATAAGAGAGAGAAAGAGAAAATAAATTAATGTCCGCGCTAGGGTAAATTATGGGATATTAGATAAAAGTTTTATGATGTCCTTGTCATATGATTAGTGTAAATGCATTATCCCAATCCCTTTAACTCTGTTAAAATCGTTTGCTGTTTTTTAACAACATATGTCTAAACATGTCTAGTAAGATTTTTTTAACGGCAAAACTAATAAGCCAACAATTTTTATACAAATGGGCATGTTTTATGGAAAAAGTATTATGCCTTCTTCCTTTTCCTTTTTTTCTAATAAAATAATGAATATCGGAATATTTCAGATAAAATTTGTTTTGCAATTTTTTCTTGTTTCACATGTACCTTCCTTTTTTCGAATTATAAACTTTGACGGCAATGAAAGTATAATACAACAGTACCCCATCGTTTTAAGTAGGCTTAGCATCCACCCTCAGCTAAAATCTTATAGCAAGCTTACCAAAGGTGTGGATTTCTTGAATCAACAAAAAAAACTGTAGTCAAAATTTCATTAGAATATCTTAACTCAATGATATGTCAGCAATAAACACTTTTATTTTTGCCACATGAATAATATGCCAAGGAAGTAATTGTATAAATTGCATGTTTATTTAATGTCAACCATAACCACTTTTATAAATGCCATACATTCACATACACCAATAAAATTAATAACTCTGTGGGTGAGGGGTTGAATTGTCCTTTATTACAAAAAAATGAGATTTTGCCGGAAAATCACTTCTATGCCAAATTCAGTCAGTCCTGTGCAATAAATAAAAATGGTTTTGCAATAAATGTAAAAATTGTGTTGCAAGGGTACACAATACTATGTCAGGGACAGACAAACAGGAATACAGAGATAGGTTAATACAAGATAAAATAAATGTAGATATTGTGTTCCAAGAGTACACAATACTAATACTATGTCAGGGACAGACATACAGGAATACAGAGATAGGTTAATACAAGATAAAATAAATGTAGATATTGTGTACCAAGAGTACACAATACTAATACTATGTCAGGGACAGACATACAGGAATACAGAGATAGGTTAATACAAGATAAAATAAATGTAGATATTGTGTTCCAAGAGTACACAATACTAATACTATGTCAGGGACAGACATACAGGAATACAGAGATAGGTTAATACAAGATAAAATAATGTAAAAATTGTGTTGCAAGGGTACACAATACTATGTCAGGGACAACAGACATACAGGAATACAGAGATAGGTTAATACAAGATAAAATAAATGTAAAAATTATGTTGCAAGGGTACACAATACTATGTCAGGGACAGACATACAGGAATACAGGGATAGTTAATATAAGATAAAATAAATGTTAATATTGTGTTGCAAGGGTACACAATACTATGTCAGGGACAGACATACAGGAATACAGAGATAGGTTAATACAAGATAAAATAAATGTAAAAATTATGTTGCAAGGGTACACAATACTATGTCAGGGACAGACATACAGGAATACAGAGAAAGGTTAATACAAGATAAAATAATGTAAAAATTATGTTGCAAGGGTACACAATACTATGTCAGGGACAGACATACAGGAATACAGAGATAGATTAATACAAGATAAAATAATGTAAATATTGTGTTGCAAGGGTACACAATACTATGTCAGGGACAGACATACAGGAATACAGAGATAGGTTAATACAAGATTAAATAATGTAAAAATTATGTTGCAAGGGTACACAATACTTTGACATAGAGATTTTATCAAATAAAGGGATTGGGCAAAAGAAGGTAGGTACTGTTCTAATTAGATGGTGGCTAGGGGAATGGGTTGAAAAATTAAATTTTACTTTAATGTTCCTATCCTAAAGAAAATACGTTCCCGGGTTCTGACCTTCAAAGCCTATGAACAAAAGCCATGAAAAAATGCATAAATAATTTGTGTGTTAAAATATAATTTCAGAGTAGATAAATATTTTCATTTATACAGCAAGGACATAAATGTCATCAAAAGAAGACCAAGAAAGTCGCTTAATGTGACGTCATAAAAATGAGGGAGTATCCATATCTTTTTTAGGGGTTTTCTTTCCCACTCCTCCTCTCCTAATCCCTCATTTTCATAACGTCGGAATTTTTATTTGAGGGACTTTCTTCGTCTTCCATCAAAAGCATAAAACAAAACACAAAAATTTAAGCATACTGCTTTGATTCAAACAAAAAATCTTACATTTAAAATGTAAAAAAATATGCTTTGTAATAAATCTCCCTCCCAAAAATCATGTAAAAAAGTTGTACCTTATCACTAGAATATGCATTGATTATCAAGTAGTTTTTAAAAACGAAGCTTTTCTATAATTAGGGTCGGTTCGTCCGTCCGGGACAGTTAGCTCTTTTCCTTAATCTAAAAAGGTTTGTATTGTCTTATCGATTTCATACTTTGCAGGGTGGTTCATATAACTGTATAATCGTTACCAAAAAAGTCCGTATGTCTATTTAAAACATGGTGATTTTTTACTTTATGAAGGAGTATAATTAAGAAGTTTTGCAACAAATTTACTTACAATTTTGTTTAGACTTATGCATCAATATTCTACAAATGTTAATGTTCATTTGTCATACCGTTATATGGATGTTGGTTAACCCTATCCCATTTAAGACACAATGATAGGTCAACCTATTTTGTAGAAAGGTATTCCAAATGAGTTAGTATACATATATTTAAATATATTAAAAACAAAGTTTCCATTCTATGTTAGCTCAAGTTTTTAAATGCATCTATTTGAAGAACTTTAGTTAATCATTAGAGGGTATATTACATGGACACTTTAAATATTGATTTGAATGAATATGTAACAAAGACAGTTATGTTCATGGACAGCTTTTCTAAACGCGTTTTGTAAAAAAAATTGTAAAATTCATGGTTGAGGGTAAATATTTTCTATGGGGTTTCAATGAGTTTGAGGTTTCAAAACACATTGGAGAGCCCTAGCCACCTCCAAATAGGTAAATGTTTAACATTTTATGGAGAGGGATGTTGATTGAAAATCATAGAATAGCATCTTTCAAAATAAAAAAAATACAATACATTATACAGTCATATATTACATTCAAGTCATTGCTTGTATAATACAAAGTAGAATAATGTCTGTCTGTTCCTTAAGATCTCGGTAACCACTGAACCGATCGGATTCTACTCTTCAGGGAAAATACCTACTGGTCCTGTGGTGGTTTTAGGCTATTTTCAACCCCCCCAAAAACAAAATCCCCCCCATTTTTTTGCTGAAGATTTCCTTGGTCCTTTTTTATCACCTCTTGGGGCAAAGCCCCTAGAGGCTAGGGGCGAAGCCGCTAGTTCTACAATATAGCATAATGAGTAAGACATTTCTTATGTGTATCTGGACTGCATTATAAAAAAGGTCTTTTAGCAACAAAGGAGACGGAAAGGGTACACTACAAAAATTCTGCAGAAAATCAATAAAAGTTGGAAAAGGAAAACCTCTACTTCAAATGCAAATTTATATCCAACATTCACAAAGTAGTTTCTAGGCAATTTCACCAATATTTACACATGAAACTTGGCAATATTGTCTTAAAACATACAATTTTATGTCGATTTATTAAAAATTGGTCGTGTGTTCGACTATAGAGATCTGGAAAACCACGAAACAGTTTGCTTGCAATTTTCAAAGGTTCTTTGTATTTGTACTGGTAAGGTTTTATGCTATTCTGCGGAGTGATAGGTCAACCACCTTGGATATATAGCCACGGGAAAATCTACCCAGTAACGATATTTCGTTTCAACGCACCTTAAAGGGCGATTCTTCATATTTTTCACAGTAGGCAATCACCTAATACAATATAACCTAACCTAAAATAACCTATAAAAAGCCATTTTAAAAATACGACGAATCGCCCCTTAAGGGGCCTTGCCACGAAAGGGAGTATTCCCCGGTATTCTAATAATAACAGTTTGAGTATAACTATAGTCTACAGTTAATAATTAGCAGACCAAAATTTGACATCTAAAGATATAAATTTTGGAAATAAATAAAAAAGTGTCACCTAACAATTTTCTCTTGCTTGATAATATCATAAAGTTTTTGTCTGTACTGTTCTACAGAAAGTTGTACACAATCACTCAGCGGAGGAACTACCTCACGTTTCATCTCAGGCTCCTGAAAAAAAATTATGAACATTAATAAAAACGGATGTCGGCGTGAGAAGTAACAATTGGCTTAGATGACGTGGTATTTTCACTTCAAATAGTAGTAAACTACTTACTACTTTAGATAAATACTTTAGGTTAAGTAACATTTATAAACTTGAATTTATATTTAACGAATTCTTGAAGATTATTTCATTTATTACATCTATCAACTTATTTAACACGCGTTTCATGTTAAATAACTGATCTACAAATAATAAACATGTAATATAGAAATAATGATAAAGAAATGTAAAAAAGCTAATTATAAAAAAGAAACAGTTTTGTTGATTGAGACTCACCAACAAAACTTTTTGGTGTGCATACACCTCCACATATCATAAATCCAAATTCGAAAAATGACACAATAACAATGAAATTCATAAAGAAAGGTATTTCTGTTCATTCAAATAAAGTTGTGAATAAAAGTAGAAATCAATGACCTAAAACTAAATTAAATGAACTACCTAACGATAATTTCACAATGTTATTTATTGTCTAAAACATTTGATCTTTTTTGTTATAACGTTATTAATGCACTACTTATAAACATTGAAAAATGAAAGTTAACTGACATTAATTACCATTCTGCTATAAAATAATTAAAGCAGTAATGTAAAAACATAAAATAAAAAGTTTTTTTTACAGAACTTTCCAGAAGGATAGTCAAGTAAATTTACCAAACTCACAAAAAATATTATTTTATAAAAATACTAGCGGCTTTGCCCCAAGAGGTAATTTAAAAAAAAACAGTGGTGGTGCAGCAATGTTTTAATTACCTGCCCAAAAATTGTATTTTTTTTTGGGGGGGGGGGGAATTGGGGGGTTGGGGAACGGTGTCCCATTCCTCAAGAAAATAGCTTAAAACCACCACAGGACCTGTAGGTATATTCCCTGATGAGTAGAATCCGATCGGTTCAGTGGTTACCACGATTTTAAGGGACAGACGGACAGACATCAGTCTACTTTGTATTATAGATAGGTTAGCAAATTTATCAATTTTTATCGAATTTTTTAAAGACATCAGAAAGTATTACAACTGCCTTAAAACTTAAATCCCTCTACACTTCACGACAAGTTAAATTTTAATGGCATAATGCTAGTTTTATTATTAATCAACTAAACTTGGCCCCAAAAAGCTTTAGTTTTTCCCCTAAAATAAAATTTCTATCTTATTTTTGCTATTGTGCTTTTCGCAAATGTGATGAAACACCCAAAAAATATGGGGAGCTAATCTACACAGTAAGTGCCAAACACGCAAAAACTTCCCATCTTCTTTTTTTTCAGTTGTATCATTTTTTAGAATATTAAAAACACTTAAAAACAAGAATAAATTTGTCATAAGCAGCGTTTCAATAACAAGCTAACAGCATGACATTGCAAATGATAAAGAATAATACAGAAGACACATTATCGACTGTTACTTATTTTAAATAAAGAAGTGAAAATTAATTTATCTAAGATAGAAATCTAGTTTTTCTTGTGTATGGTCCTATTGGAGCCTTCGTTTAAGCTTTAAATGAAAACTTCTTCTTATGAAACATTTATTACATAACTAGCGAAATGGCCATGGCTGTTCTCTTTATTATCACAAATGTATGAACAATAAAGTTGATTAGTATGGAGCATGAAAGAAATTAATTTCCATAGTCGCTACCAAAACCAAAATCAAAAGAACGAGGTCAGCACGCCCGTCAGTAAAGGTTAAGTTTGGGTTTTATACAAGGCTATATATTAAGGTGTAAGAAGCTAAACAGGTTTGGTTATTACCTATTTCAGCTTTAAATATATAAAACCTGACCAGGAACCACTAAATAAAATTTCAACTAGACCTTCCTTTATTTTAAGAGATTTAAACAAACAATTCAACAATTATATGCTTTATTATCTAGGTATAAATGTTAAAATGTAAATTTTTTTTGCAGTTGTTCAAAATGAAGAGAGAAAAAAAAGAATTTGTAACCTTAATATATAACAATGAAAAAACCACCATGCTGATTAGTAATATTTTTATTATTTGGCTAAAAAACCTAATCATTCTTGGATAAAAAATATTGTTTTAACATGGAATTATGTTTAATTCTATAATTCCTTTTATGGAATATTCTTTAATTTAAAGATATTTACTATTTTATAAAACAAAATCACGATTGCTAAGTCAATTATCATAATGCAGAACTCTACCTTTAAAATCTCTAATATCTTAGGTTGCAAAAATAAGAAGGATTTTTTCAAGCTTTGACACTATAATCACAGGTTGAAAGAGTATTCTATCGGCCAATGTTATTTTCTTCTCCTTGTTTAATTACTTCACAGGACCAATTTAAGACATGACTTGATAGGTAAGGTTCATACTATTCCTAAGTTTTAAGCTTTATTACAAACAGTTGATCAAATACATATGAAAAACCTTCTACCCTAATTAAATACTAAATTTTAAATTAAATACTAAAAGCTGTTGGCGAAGCCGTCAGTCAAAATAAAAAGTGCAACTTCACTTTGTGAACAAACTAAAGTAATTTTAAATTACGTGCAATGATTGCTTTTTCAAGGAAAAAATATATTTTACCCAAAGAAAAAAATATTTCGATAATATTTTTTTTATTTATAGGAAAACTTTAATCGAAATAATTTATAAATCAATCATATGTGAATGATCACCTATATGTTTGAAAAATTTTATTAAAGTATTAAAAAGTATATTCGAATAAATGTTAAATATTAAATGCCATGTTAAAATCAAACTGTTGTAAAATATATTTATCAAAAAAAAGTTAAAAGCAAGTTTTTACAAAAAAAAGAAAATTACATTATATAAAGCAAATATGTATTAAGTTTAAAGGAAACCTAAGGTTAAAAATAGCACGACCCACTTTTGGTTTTCATGTGAAGATGTAAATGTAAATAAAAGCTGTGACATTGCGTGTTCTGTACATGTATAGTGAAAATACATATATATATATACATGCTAAATTCTTATTAAAATGCAAAATTATTTCAGATGAAGAAAAAAACATGGTAACTTTTGGCTTTTTTTCTATGCATTTTTTTCTGCAATTAATGTAGGCAAAAAAAGAACTACCAGACAAGGTCATGTAGTCTTCTTCTTCTTTTAGCCCAGTCCCTTCTAACTGTGATCATCAACATCTGTTGCCAAAGTTTACCTGAGAAGAGTTGTGAAACCTGGCGACATATGGATGCCGGAGGGCAGCGTGCGCCGTCAACCTCTGCGCCGGGTTGAACTTGAGCAGCGTCTCAATCAGGTTGATGGCGTCTTTACCCGTAGAGTCGCCGCCTAACATCTCCGGCAGCGGCCGACGTTTCATGGTCATGGCTTTGTCCAGGATTGATTGAGCATAGTCAGAGCAGATCTCCTAAAAATTTAAATAACATAAAGCAAAATAAATAAAATAAATTTCAAATATGTTTCTATTATTAATATTTTAAAATTAAATTATTGTAGACTTATTCAAAATTTAACGTATAAAACAGAAAATTGATATTATGCCAGATTTCAATATCTTTCATATTCAATTCTACACATTCGTATTCGCCATAACATTTAAATTGTGTGACAATAAATATCTCTCAGGCTCAAAATTGACTTTTAACTTTATTTATATGATAAGAATAATTGATAAGAATTATAAATTTGGGGACTAACTTTAGCAGGCGAATTATATTTATTGTAAAAATATTGAAAATATCTTAGTGCAAAGGTTGGTTTATAGATGTAAATGTAATGCAATCAATCGAACCAATCAGTTTTTAGGGCGTTAATTCTTAGGGTTTATTTTGAAAGCAAAGCTATTTTACATTACAGATGTGTCCGTGTGTTAATATATAAACATTACCTTGACATCTTTTTGTGTGGGCAGTGCGATAGTTGTTACTATCTTCTCTATCTGATTGATTGTAGACGTTCCAGGAAATAAGGGCTTCCCTAAAAATTAAAGGGGTTTGAACATGATCCAAAATACGACTAAAAATTACGTTATTTTTAATTAACCAGTTATATGAAGAAATATCATCCCCTTTTCAAGAAACATAATACACGATTTATGTATGCTTATGAATTAAATAATTTTTAAATACTCTACCTAATATAAATGCTCACAAAACAAAAAAATATTTGATAGTGGGTGAGGGGGGGGGGGCTACAGTAAAGTCTCTGTATATCACAAAAGAAATTAAATAATAAATTACTAAGGTTTCAATAGACACAGCGCTAGTTAAGGGATATAAAGGACAGGGCAAAAATGTAAAGATTTTTGACGTTTGAACTACCTAATGAAGGAACTTCAATGTTTTGAAATATGATAGTGGATTCGAAAACAACTTTCCCGTAGAGAGTGCCCTTCTAAGTTCCCCTTAAAGCAATTTTATGCGTTTTTGTTCAAAGTTATCTGTTGTAAAAAAAAATATAAATGAGAAAAACTATGCTTGATTGATAAGTTTTGTTTTTAATGTCAAGAATTTTTGTATCTGCCTAGTTTTATAAATAAACTAGCAGTTGTGTCCCTAGCAATTATTGGCTCTGTATTCAAAGGTGTAAAATGTTATTAAAATTTAAGAATCAGACAAAAAATCTTACTACTTTATATAATAGGATTATTATAATTTACATTTATATAAAACAAAATTTCGACAAATATGATATCCCTTACTCTCTGTCGAGGATAAATAATCAGATTAAAAGGAATCATATGCAGTAAAATGTGATTCTATTTTTAGCAATAAAACAAAAATAATACAACTTGCTCTTTAAAAGGAAATAATTAACATACATATCATTATACTTAACTTGTTTAAAAACATTGAATAAAAATATAAGTAAGAGTTTACTGAAAAAGATTTTTTCCCGAAACTTCATAAAGTAATCTTATATAGGTAAGCTAACAATTCTGTAGGGGAAAGGTTAAATCAGGAATAAAAACACTAAGTTACAGTTTCATAACTTTTCCTTTAACACAATACGTCTACCAAAGGAACTATTTTGCTCATCATAATTGGGAAAGGGAAAGTTAACTTAATGTCCTTTGTCCTATCCCTGTATCGCTGATTACCTAGGATCATTTCAGCAAGAATACAGCCGAGACTCCACATGTCCACACCCGCTGTGTACTTCTTGGATGCCAGCAGGATCTCTGGTGCTCTGTACCACCTGGTGGCCACATAGTCTGTCAGGCACGCGTCTCCATCACCGTTCAGCTCAGGACTCTCTGGAAAAAAACGAGATAAGTTTAAATGTTATAAAATAATACATGTGGTTTAGTCAGGGAGGGATATTGGGTTGGTTATTACACTAGTCCCCTCTGTTTGATAAAAACGTTTTCTTATTCGTTGGCTTAACAACTCTGGGCACTTTTATGGAATTTCGATTGGTTGGTTCATTAAGTTGAGTATTCAAACGTAATTTTGTGCACCATAATTGGGGATGTACATCAATTTATCAGCCATTGTCTTATCCCCTTATATCCTTGGGTTTAGTAAACTCGCTTACAGTCATGAGGGTATATACAGAATAGCTGAAGGCAGTATTAATTAATTTCTCCTACGGACTGCAATTAGGGATGGATTAAAGAATGACACTTGTCATAATCAGACTTAGCTGTCTCAATGTTTTTCTTTATATATCCAAACAGTTCTACAATTTATATCAGAAAATATATAAAAATGATTTTCATTCTGTACAAGAAATAATCTACGACCAAAAAGTTGTAATAAACTTAGAAATTGCGTGCTAATAATCATTTTTTTATTATTATCAAGTTTTGTGTATCGTAGCTACTCTAAACTAAGGTCTGTCGTACTGTATGTCTAAGTCTATTCCATAATTTAATTACAGAATATAAAATTTTTCCTAAAAAAGCTTAAAATACAATTAAATATTTACTAAAAATGACATTTTCTAAGATTTATTAACATTATCATACAAGTGTTATTATAAAAACACCTAAATAGTAAACATTGGCTATTTCTGCGCTTCTTTTGGGTATCTTATCCTTGTTATAAAGTTATTATTTTATATAAGAATCATAGTTTTGTATAACTTCACGTTTTTTTTGGATAAAGTTAAGACCGCAAACTATGCGCACTTATATAATTTTTAGCGTATAACTAATCTTATTATGATTAAGAGATGAATAGTTTTTTAAATAACCTTAGAACAGAATTTAAATGGTTGTTGGTCATTCACTGATGCACAACAAAAAGTTAAAAATAAGAAAACCAAATTCATTAACAAAAGAAAATAAAGAATCGTTTAATTTATTTCTCTGAAAAATATAAATAGTACAGACACCATTTTCTTTTAATATTCTAAAATTAAAATGCTCGAGAAAATGAAAACGAATAGTTTTGTCTGAAAATAATTTTGTTGGAAGTTATTTAATGTTTAAATTCGTCCACAAAAGGACTTGTTTTTTAATAGATTACGATATGGAGTTTTTATCTCTCGAAATACAAACAAATTTATTACTGCAGCAGCAAATCTTTCTTGAACTTTTATAAAAAAAAATATTTCCATTATGTCTTCGAAACCGCATAACGGATGTATTAGAACCTGTTCCTAGCCATACTAATAAATCATGTATCGTGTCGTATTATAGTAATTTTCTACGAATTGTAAAATAAAAAAAAACATAATATTTATACCAATTTATCCTAGGCCTTAGGCCCACCAGGGCAAACAAAACCGGAATCAATTATATAATGTATCAGTTTCCTATCCGCGGAAAGCTGTCTAAGATGCGATAAATACTATTATTTTTAGACTAGGTTAGTGTAAGCAAGGCCACGGTGCCTGACAGAGATAGTCCCAAGCGAAACAAGAAAGATTTATGCATATAAATGCAAGCATGGTATATTCGTAAAAATGAGAAAACACTGTTATTTTGATCCTGAATTGTGAAATTGAGTTGTAATTAAAATCCTGTGAAAGTTTGGATTTCCTTGGCTGGAACCTGTGAGGAACAAAGATATGTCTTCTTAAAACTAGAAGACAGACAGACAGACACTAATAATAGGTAGAATGGGAATGATTAAAAAGTTTACGTCATCAAAGAGTATTTTTTTAGAGTATACACATAAATCCGCAATTATACTTTTCTAAATTGCACAATTTTTAATTTGTATCAATGTGTAATTAGGTCGATGAAAAACACTATATTCAATATAAAAAACAATACTTTATTAGAGTAAAGGTAGGGAAATTTTTTGTTATATAACTGATTAAATTTTCAGTTTATTTTTTTTGAGCAATTTTGTGTTTTATTCTATTCCAAAGTTGTGACAAAGGTAACACGTTGTGGACTTTTTTACAGCATAAGATATTAAAAGCATTGAACTAGTTTGTTCTCTTTTAAGATTGGTATTTTTAACTATTTGAACCACTACCCCTTTTGCTTAAACTGTAAATAACAAGATGAAGATTTGTCTTTAACGTCATTCTTAAACGTCTTTAAAAATATAATGCGAGAAGTACCGGAACTGACAACTAGATGGCGCAATATTTTTTTCATTTCCACGTTAAGCTGTAAACAACAAATCAAAATTTTAGCATTTCTCAAAACTTTTATTTAGTGAAATTATAAAAAAAGATACTTAATATTTGTGAAGCACAGCATTCAAAATAAAAATTTATTAGGTATTATATTATAATTAAAAATCGACAGTTTAATAGCTAATACAAACATTAGTACATTTAATTTATCGTCCATTGTTTTATTGTCCATTTTACATGCTGCTAGAGGCCTCTAGGGGCGTAGCCGCTAGTACGTATAAAATAACAAAGTCAATCCTTTTTAAAATATGTATTTAAGTTCTTGATATGTTGTAAAAAAAGAAAGCAAAGTTTATATATTTGATCGATCAAGACTAAAAATCAATAGTGCCTGTTTCAATTCTGATTTATACAATTTATTTATATGTATATTGGAGTGAAATATCACTACCGCTTAAAGTTTTTCAAATCAGTTTCTCAAATCCTTATGTAAAAGTTACAGGATCTATGTCTGTGTCTCTAAGTTTACCAAAGGATCTCGCTAACCACTAAACCGATGTAGTTCTTATTTAATGTGTAGCTTCTCATAGCTTCTGAGAAGGTTTATAATTATTATGGGAGTGGATACCACAATCTTAAAGAAAAATTGTCCCCTAAAAAATGACCACACACCCCAAAATTTTTATAATATTTGATAGGAGCTATGACACATTATATATGGTATATTGAATCAGGGATAAGGGGTATGTTAAAGCAAGATAAAATAATCTTCATTAATATTTGTTTGGTACTGGTGCTTTCAACGCTTATAATAACTGCGGGGAAGAGGTGTATATTAATTTGACTTCCATTGTCCCCTCCCTACTTGAAATATATTTTTTTCTATTTATTTTATTTCAACTATTTACAAGCTTAGACATGAAATGTAAGAAGTAAAGGGGAAACAAACATAAAATAATGTTTGAATGTATGTATCTTTTTATTTATAACATATACCAATGAAATGGCATATAAAGCTCCACAGAAAAATAATTGATAGAGTCGTTTTTAATATCATTAATATCAATTATTTCAATAGCCTTTACTATAAATATATCCTCCAAAATATCTCATCTATAATGCTTCCCTAAAAAGTATACCTTGATTTGTCGTTAGCGAGATCTTTTGGACACGAGCAAACAAACATTAACAAATGAATAATTAACAAAACAATGACCTAAATTTATATAAATTGAACACTATTTACGTCACTTTTCCAAGTAGGGAGGGTGAAATATTTCACTAATCTTAAATTAATTAGTTTATATTACAATTACAAGGGTATTATCATAACTTTAAAATCTACGAAAGCTACAATTTTATCTGGATGAAAATACTAATCTTATCCAGATAGAGAGGGGACAATGGGCTGTTTATTACACTCACTAGTCCTGCAAAAGATTTATAATAACGTTTTCTTATTCGTTTGATTAACAACTTTGGGGACTTTAGGGAGTTTTGATTAGTTAGTTTATTAAGTTGAGTGGTCAAACGTTTCAACCACTAATCTTAATCTACAGAAGGGATAATTTTGTCTATCTTCATTGGCGATGTATTTTAATTTATCGGCAATTGTCTTATCCTTTTAGATGCCCGATTCTTCTTACCATAGCTTTAAGTCGAATGAAATAATTATAATCCCCACAACTATTCCAAAGTATAAAATATGCATTTTATAATTTCTTTTACGATTGCAAATTGCCTATTCTAAGTTAAACTTTTAGTACTATCATTAGGTCAACATAAGAAATATAGTATTTATGTCATTAAATTGTGGAGAGTTGGCCAGGAAGTAAACGTTAATGTCAGTCAAATTAACTTTTATACTGACATGTCTAGTGATTGCACTAGTGAGCAGTAAAATAGCCTAAAACCAACCCATAATAATATGGCTCAAAATCATCCCGAGATCTTTGTGAAGCTCACATAAAATGGAGAACTCAACCGGTGCATTGTTTGTTGAGATTTTAACAAACAAACAAAAACCATACTACTTTATATAATGGGTATAATCTCTAAACCGCTGGACTTGATTGTTGGGCACCGCGGCCGATTTTAAACCTTTTTGGCTGCAGATACTGAATATCAAATATTTCAGCTGTGAGCAACATAAAAATTAATCGTCCAAACATAATTTCATAATAAAATCATATTAGATATTAATTTTATTTATATGTCTGAAGAATGTCAATAAAAATATTGTTTCTAGCGGCGGGGATTCTCTTTCACTTGAGTATGTATGTACGTTTGAATGACGAATATTTTCAACATATAGCTAGTACGTTAGCCAGTCAATTTAGTGATACAAATAGCATATTCAGACGTTTTCGGGTTATTGATGCGTTCAAATATTTACCTATAACCCCGTCATAACTAAAGAGTTAAAATGGTTATTATTACTGCTAAGTCAGGTGTGTAAAATGATTGTTAGTGTGAGGTTATTAGGTTAAGGTGTTTTTGTTTGTAATTTGACATTACTTTACATAAAATAAGTTTTAATTGATTAGGCGGACGGACGTACATACGTATTGGCCTTAATTAAAAAGGGGCTGCACAACTAGAAATGTAAAATGTTCTAATAAATTTAATAGCAAAAGCATAAATTACACAATTTTCCTTGGTTACAAGTCAAAGTATAAAATGTTGCAATTTAACTTTTTTTGCCGCATAAAAGTTTACTTTATTTCTTTTTGTCGCGTTCACAATCATTCGTTTGTGATTTTATGAACTTTTGAGTAGCACAGCTGCTCTATAATTTCCAATGTCTTTGATTTGACCAACATTTTTGTGATAATTGCTTTAACTTATGTAAATTATTGCTATTTTGGGCCATTGTCAACTTTTATAGAAAAAAAGTGAGTTGGAGTAGGGGCGCTTTTCACTATAAATTATACTGACAAACGCGATCTCTTATTTGTTGGTGTATAAACTTTTGGACTTTAGATAGAATTATCTTTATTCTATACAAAAATAAAGTATTTTTTCTTCCTAAATTGAAATAAAATTGTCAAAAAATATGATTAAGTTAAAATGCCGGACTTTGAGTTTATTTTTAGGTAAAATGTCCTTTATCTTTTTCTGCGTTTTATTAAAGAATAAACGAACATAAATAAAGATGTATATCTATTTAATGTAATAATGATTACGACTGCAGACTTTTTTTACGTGAATATACAAAATTTGTACATTTGTAAGCGTCATAAAGTTAGAGGTGTAAAAAGTATTTTGGTTAGAACGCAAAATATGCGGATTTTCAAAAATCTCCAAATATTTTAAGGGAAAAGACAATGGATGTGAAATAAATTTGCAAAGTAAATCCCAAAAGATAAAACAGTACAAATCTTTTTATATGTACATTGAAAAGTTTAACATTGTTATTTTGAACCAACCAATCAAGATTTAATGGGAAGTCCCCAAAGGTCTAGGCTAACGAGTAAGAGAACGAGCTTATAAAACTTAGAGGTAATATTTCCATTACTAGCGTTTTTTGTTAGTAGTGGAAACATTTTTACAAGCACTAGAAAGTTTTAGCGATTCCCATGAAGATTAGGTTTTCAATGTTTTTTTCCCAATGTTTCCAGATTTGTAATTTTATACTGAACAGAAATGCAAGGACACCTAAAAGTCTATAAAACAAATAATTACTAGTTTTCTTTTTACATTTACTTTCATCAACAAATCATTTATTCATTTATTTTCAATGAACAGACCAAATTAATGGAATAATAGAATAAGGACAATTTTGTCCATAAATATCGTAGTAGTATAAGTTTTTAATAGTTTCACAGAAAAAGAACATTAAACCATTATATAGGCAGTATAAAGTTAAAATATAATGATGTTATGGTTATTCTTTAAACTTTCTTATTTATCTCCAAAAGTAATCATATTAACAGCTATCCTAACCTGAAGCCTAGATTAATATCACTTCCTTTCTATGGATCCCAAGAGAAAAGACAATGGATGATAAATTGATATACATCAAGTGGCCAGTTGAGCACCTATACCCCCCCCCCCCCCCGTCATCCACAATTTATAAAAATATATAAATAAGGAGGGAGGGATAGTTTGTAGTCCTATGCTTTAGCCCTGAGGGGGGGGGAAGGGGGCATAACCCTGTAGGGCCTATACCCAACATAACCTAACCTGACCTAAAGTAATAAACAAACCATCCAAACCCCCCTTATTTCAAAATGTTTCAAAATAAGAAAGGGAATGGAATTGTTACCATTGCTCAAAAGGGTACTTTGTGTGATAAAAAAAATAATCTTACCTTTGAGACTGAGGGATCTGGCGAGACCAAAATCTGCCAGTTTACAATTGCACTGAGAGTCCAGCAGGATGTTGCTAGGCTTCTGATCACGGTGTATCACATTTCCAGAATGCAGAAACTTTGTGGCCTAAACAACAAGGTCATTGTGTACTTTGGTTCAGAATTGTTATACCCATTATCCACACGTACGTCCGAAACGGATAGCTATTATATTTAATTAAGGCATGTTAAAATTGCCCTTTTGATTTCAAACTTTACATGATAATTCTTATAACAGTGAAGTGCTTCGGTTTAGTAGATGTTGCCATCTTTGTTTACATACACAAAAACGACTTCTATTAAACGTATTCCTCCTCACCCTGTCTAAGTTCTAGTAATTATGTAACTAATAAATTGAAATTTATTTAGGGTTTTACTTTTCGGCCTAATTTATTATCAGCCACAGACCAAAAGACTACATATGCGCCTATTTGAATTGTAATTTTTCTTATAAATTCTAAAATTCTAGATTAAATCGAATTGTTTAACTAACTCAGCTAGTGTACTTTATCTAATAAAATTTAGTATTATATGTAATTTATTTTATCTTAAAATGAAGTGTAATATGATACTAGAACAATAAATTAAAATGTTTCAACTAAAGGAGGAAAAATATCAAATATTCTAAAGAAGGTGTATCAACTTTTTTTTATAGCTAGCCGGTTCTTTTAGTAAGTAGTAGAAGTAGTAATTTAAGTTTTAAAAAAAAAGATTAAGTCGATTTTAAGGTACTAAAACGCAACAAAAAAAGGAAGAAAATGTCCATTAAGTACAAAAAAGTAAGATCTTAAATTTGACACCTTACTTTTTGAATTTTGTCAGGAAATTATTAAAAAAATTGATTTTTTTAAACCCACGAGAATAAAAACTTTGAACTTAATTTTATCATTTCACAGGTAAAAAAATATGGGTTAATATATACCTTTAGAATCAGAAAAATATTACGAATCCATTGTAAGCAAAATTGAAAAAAAGTAAAGAAATAAACAAATGGCCAATTATATTTTTTGTTCAGGCAACACTTTCGTCTTCCCTTTTTTACCCCCTCTTTACCCCCTTCCCATTTTTATAATCAATTCAAGAATAAGACGTTGCCTGTATAATATAATATGATATTTTCATATAATTCCTTTTATTGTAGTTTATATACTATATTGTAAACTTTTTATTTCAATTTTGCTTACAACGGATTCGTAATATTTTTCTGATTCTAAAGGTATATATTAACCCATATTTTTTTACCTGTGAAATGATAAAATTAAGTTCAAAGTTTTTATTCTTGTGGGTTCAAAAAAATCGATTTTTTCAATAATTACCTGACAGAATTGAAAAAGTAAGGTGTCAAATTAAAGATCTTACTATTTTTGTTCATAATGGCCATTTTCTTTCTTTTTTTTGTTGCATTTTAGTACCTTAAAATCGACTTAATTTTTTTTTTTAAACTTAAATTACTTAAAAAATAAGAGGTCTACAAAAAAAACGATTGCATATCTGAATTCTATGAAAAATTTTACATCTACTACTTACTAAAAGAACCGGCTAGCTATAAAAAAAAAGTTGATACAGCTTCTTTACATTCAAGATAAAATGGGGGGGGGGGGGGTTATGATACGATTTATTAATCGTATGATGACGGACTGACAAATAAAACTTTAATAGTTAAACTTAATTAGAAGGGATAAATGGGGCAAATTTAAAATAGATATCTTGAGCGACAAAAAAATCAAATTTATTATGATAATTTAAATTTTTACTAAAACTTGCTCGGCTAAAGCAACCAAAAATATTTGTTTTTTTTTCATTCGGACCTTAGTTTACGATATCTCTATAATTGTCCATCTAACCTGCTTTAAAAAGTAAAATATATATATTGAGATTATCTATCTAAAGCTCTCTTGAAATTACTAATTGTTATAAATATACCATTAATATTTTTCCTTGTTCAAAATAGAATTTTTAAAGGTACATATCTTATTAAGTAAAGATTAAAGATTTAAAAAGAATTAAAATAGTTCTTACAGCATTTATTTTAGACGAGTTGCTCTAAAGTAAAAAAGAGGAATCTCATAACGGGAAAAAGCCCAATCTGTCCCGATTTTGTATCACTTTTGAAAAGTGCGATTCCTGTGACGTCATATAAAAAGGGTAGGGGGAAAGAAAATACCTTCCCTTTTCTCCCATCTCTTTTGAAGAGATTTTCTTGCCCCCTTCCCTTTTTCTTTCCCGAAACGTATATGACGTAACTGAAATCGCACTTTTAAAAGTGATACAAAATCGGGACAGATTGGGCTTTCTCTCATAACGGTTATAGTGGCAATTCATGGGCCAAAGTATTCTCACAAATTAACTATTAAAGTCACCTCATAACTACAGTAGATTAAATTTATTATATAATCTTATATCTCTTACAATAGCGCAATGATGGATAGACTTAAACATAGCTACTCATAAAGGGGGGCATTTTTTTTGCGTATTTTCCGTAAAGTTAAAGTAAAAATTTAGTCAAATGCCCTTATTAAGTAAAACTATTCTTAACTATGCCCAAATGTATATATATATATATGAAATGGTCATAATTGATAACAGTTTAAACCTAACTTTACGGAAAATACGCGAAAAAAATAACAACCTTGATAGATAACATGCATAAAAAGATAAAAACCAACCTTAAAAAGTTGATACATGATATACTGTCTATGAATCTCCTTGAGTATATTTCCTTTCTTGATCACGTGGTGTAGGTCTGTCTCCATAAACTCAAAAACCAGGTAGAGATCCTGTGCAGTCATTTATCTTTTTTTATATGTTCAGCAACGAATAGGTCATTTACTTTTTATTAAAGTAGTTGCTTCGCCCCTAGCCTCTATGGGGGCGTCATGTAAATAGTCTAAAACCACTCACAAACATTCATAAAGCTTACCTCAAAATTACAACCAATTTGGATCAGTATTGTACGAGACCTTTAGTTTTAGACAACAAAAACACTTTATAGTGTAAGATAGTGACTCCGTTAATAGCCTCTAGGGGCTTCGCCACTAAATTGAGTGGGGGTAAAACATCTACATTTGGTAGAAAGAATTGATAATGAAAAGATAAATTTCCTTGTCGTTTGAAGCTCTGTGGACATTTAATAATTTTATTATGTTTGGATGAGCACCAAATTCCTAGACAAAAAAACATGAAATATTAAGGCCTCCAAGTTTTCCTTTAGTTAAATGTATGACTATCTATCTATAGACACTTAAATCTATCTATCTATTAAAGTATCTATATAGTAATCTATCTATCTGTATGTAAAGCAATCAAACTATATTGGTATAGATCTTTATGGTTTTCTATCTGTATGGCAATTTATAAATCTGTATGTAAACTATATGGCTATACACTTATATGGTTGTCTATCTGTTTGACAATCAATCTATCTCTATGGCTAACTATCCGTTTGACTCTACTATCTAAATTTATTTATTTATATTGCCGCCTTGCTGCCCATCTGGCTATTGATGTCTTGTCTATCAATCTACCCGAATGGCTATCTTACTATCTATATCATATTGTGTATTAATCTATCTATCTATTTGTGAGTAGCAACCTTTAGAAAAATAATTTCTCTGAAAGTTCTCTGAGCATCTGTTCTGTTTCTGAATGCATCGAAAATTTTCTTCACAGCCACGGTTGTCACACTTTTTCTAAAATAAAACATGATTGTCACATTTTTTCTAAAATAAAACACAGTTGTTACACTTTTTCTAAAAAACAAGGACGATTTTTTTATAATAGGCGCAGCACCTAGCATCTAAGAAGATGTTTCTTTTTTTACAGCCACTGACTTTCACAGGACAATAATTGATAAAAAATATCAGCAAATCTCTCATTTTCTGTCCTAACACCCAGAGTATAACTATTGATGCCCTGCATCTGACATTGCAGGAGTAGGTACCATTATTAAAGCTCTTAGTTATGACGCTGTGTTGAGCCGAGATTCGAATCACCACAAAACCGACGAAAATGGATGCACTAGAGTTAATCTTATAACTCGGGAGCAAGACATACTTCTTAACTAAGATGCAGCGACGTTAGAATAAAGTAGCCAATCAACTAAAAAACTCTAAACTCGGCAGCCACGCGTCAGCCGCCTGTAAACTTCATGGAAATCAACCTTTTACAGTTTAAAAATTAACTTGAAGTCTAAACCTGATCCAAATATGGCAATCCCTATTTTCAAAAAAAGATTAAGCATGCAAACGGGTTTAAATCTAAAGCTTTGTCACGGCTGAGAGCACAGAAAAGACTATTCGTTCAATTATTTAATGAAAAATTATTCCTTTTTAAATTAAATATCACTATCTTTGAGTTGAATTAAATCAGTTTACTTGAAAAGTTAAAGTATTCCTTTTTCTCAGAAATGAATAAAACTATGAATATAGGTTTTACTTAGATATTGTAAAATGGTGTACTCAATAGTATTATTGGGATAGATAACAAACAGGAATAAAAGAATAAGTAAACTCTACAAAATATCATTTTTTAAAAATTTTATTAAATTTTTTAACACGCCGCCACCAAAAGAAAAAGGTATAATATTACCTATTGTCGCCCCCCTCCCACCAAAGATTCTTTTTAAATATCTTTTTATATCTCATTTTTATCTTTTTTAAAGCTTAGGATAATTTACATTTTTAAGTCCTTCTTTATTTCTTATTGATAATACGTAGATAAATCAAGTCTCAAGGTCTATTAATAGAAATACAAAACCAATAAAAGTTATAAAGAACAATATTATAATTAATAAAAAAATCATGAAATGTTTTATTTTTAGAATAACTTTCAGAAATATGAATTATCTTATGGAGAATAGGATAACAGCAGGGAGAAGGGGGACATTGGGCTGTTCATTACACTAGTCTCCAAAGTTTTATAATAACGATATCTTATTCGTTGTCTTAGCAACTTTGGGGATTTTTATTGAATTTTGATTAGTTGTTTCATTAGGTTAAGTGTTCAAACGATTCAACCACTAATTGTAATCTACAGAAGGAGTATTTTCATGTTTTAACATTTTGGGTGTGCATAATTATCGGCCATTGTCTTATCCCTTTAGATCCCTGGGTAACAAGGATAGGTTATTAGGTTATTATATTTGGTGGCATTCGTGGTAAAACTATTAATTTATCTGCCATTGCCCTCTTCCTCCCTGAGAAAATAAATGCATATTTGAAATGATTTATCTATAAAATATGGTAAATTCAGTTTTTTTACTCCCGGGGTTCGGCAGCCTCAGTCGAGATAAGCCAAATTTTTAAAGCATGCTCCAGCCGCAATCAGAGCTGCTTGTAATTTTGAAAAACAACAGGTGTATTTAAAACAGGCTGCTCTATCTTCGAAATTAAGCATCAAAGATCGACAAAATAGTGAGTAATTGAGGCTGACTGCTTGAAGTTTAACCACAACCATAATAAATTTGTTATCCATTGTCGACTTGCCATTTTCTTTAATAAATACAAATTGTAATACAAATTGGCGGCTGTCAAATGCTGTTTTTAATTCTAATTCTAAATTGTTTTAAAAGGCAAATAAACTAAAATTCAAGCATATTGCCTTGATCCAAATTCTAAAATGATTTAATAAAACTTTATTGAAACAAGGACAATCACTTCATAGTTATATAAATTTTGATAGTTTCAATTTCACATTGTTTTATTAATTGCATATAGTATACTAGCGGCTTCGCCCCTAGCCTCTAGGGGGTTTGCCCCAAGAGATATAATTACATCTTCTATTACTTACCCAGCAGAAAGGATCGCAAATTTTCGCACGTACCCAGTAGAAAAACATTTTCTCGATTAAATAACGAATTTGCAAAAATCGTAAAAAACAGTCTTATGTGTTCTCAAGAAAATTACTACTGGTGCTGCTCATAGTCTAATGTGTTCTCAAGAAAATTATTTCTTTTTTTGGGGGGGGGGGTAAATTTTCCTTTTGGGGGGGGTTGGAGGTGTCCTACCCCCCAAGAAAATAGCTTAAAACCACCACAGGACCGATAGGTATATACCCTGAAGAGAAAAATCCAATCGGTTCAGTGGTTACCGAGATCTTAAGCTTCAGACGGACGGACGGACGGACGGACGGACAGACTGACAGACATCAAGCTACTTTGTATTATAGAAGTGAATAGTAGTCTATATTAATTTTGATAATAGGATGTCGATGATATCTCAGAGAAGCAAACTTTTATTTATTGTCGATATAAATTATTAAAATTGCACCTCGACATAATGCTACCAATTTTTACTGGATGTGCCTTCTTTAGGACAATGAAAAAATAAGATCGTTACTGACATAATCAAAGCGTTTATCTATAAAATGACATTCCACATTATTACTACATTCTACATATTGATTTACTAGTAACAAAGGTTTGAAAAGGATATGTTTTTTAAGTACGTTTATATTATTACCCAACCAATGATTAAGTAGACCAACCAACAATTAAAGAACTATAGACTAGCTTTGCTACTAAATTTTATTTTCGGAATTTAAAGTAATTTTTTATGACATGAATTTAGTGGATTGGAATTTGGAATGTATGGACTTATTAATAATGGATAAGAAAAGAAAGCAATGTGGTATATGAATCAGTTCAAGTGTTTTAACAATGAGAAATTATATTGTTTAAATAGCTGATATATAAATAACGGATCTCTAACTGTCTGTTTATCTGTCTTTCTGTACCGAAGGATCTCGATAAACACTGAACCGATATGGTTCTCCTTTAAAGGGTAGCTTCTCATAGGTTCTGGGAAGGATTATATTTATCTTAGGGGAGTGTAAATTTACTCCCCTAAGAGAAATCGCCGCTAGAAAAAATACCCCCCCAAAAATTTTTTTTTGTTTTTGTTTTAAATCAACATTCGCTAGCACAGTCGCTAGAACAAAAACAATTATTTGTTAGAATGTAGGAATACGTATAAGTGTCTGGGCTCAATATTTCACAAATACATCAAGGTTTCTTTACTTTAAGATATTGAATGAGCCTTGTTAAAATCAGTAAACATTGTTCCTACTGCTTCTATATCATTCGAGTGACTATAATGGAAAGAAAAGCAGATTATTTTGTTTATCTATTAATTGGCTTATTGCACAGTTTTGTCTTAAAGACAAAAGTCATGCAATAAAATTATTGGTATTGCTTCAATTCTATAGTTAATGGTGAAATACAAAAATGTAACTCTAGTTTTACTTCCCCATAAACTTTTTTAAAGACTTTAAGTATAATATCCTATGAGCCGGCTAAACTAATTTACTAAGCATAAAATAGTGTCCCATTTTTTGTAGCGGAGCTACTCTATGAGTCTTTTAGAATTTATCCAAACTTGATTTAAGGGTATACATTTCAAATTAATCCCAATTAGAACTCATTATTATTAATGGCAGAGTTTGAAAACAAAATGGATTATTAATGGATTTTCCCTAGAATTTATTTAGTTGCTGTGCTCCATATGGACATAATCATCCTAAGTTTAAGGGTATATGTCAACAGACATAATTCAAAGTAAGCCTAATTAGAACTCATTATTATTAATGGCAGGTTTGAAGTCATATTATTTAAACAAAATGGATTATTGGTGTATATTTTAGGAATTTATTACCTTCTAATTATAAGAAAAAGTACTTTTATTTCACAAAAAAAAATCCAATAATTTAGTATGCTGTTGTTTAATCAACATAAGAACATAGTCATATCAAAATATTAGAAATTAATCTATGAAGATTTAAGGTGGCTTCAATTTTTGGTTGTGGTTAAAAATTTGGTACTCTCTCTAGTGTTATGAGGTCAAATAAATGTTACCTGTCTATTGCTTTCCATACAACGCCGTAGGCACCCTTGCCCAGCCTTCGTCGGATTTCATATTTCTTGTTTATATGTGCATCTATATCGTTGTTTACACTACTACTAGTCATCTAAAACAATAAATAACAATTACAGAGCATGCTAGGCTACGGTAGCCTCTATTGAACGGGATAGACCACGAGATCTTATTTTGGGGAACCAAATCTTGCTTTTCAGACAACTGACCTTTCAAATGTACGACTTTTATCTGGAAGAATTAACTCTGCATGGTATTGAGTTGCGACTACTTTAGGCCAAGGCATTCCCATTACTTTGACTATTTATTCATGACCTGACATGACATGACAAAACTGCAGTAAGAAAATTTTGTTATTCGAATCTTTCACCTTCCCGACAACGAGCGGATACGCAACGTGTTATGCTAAAGTGCAGTTTTAACAATTATAGAGTAGCTGTGCATGATGGAGAATATAAAGAATTGTACGAATCACCCAAAATATTTCTACACGTCACTTTTGATAACCACAACCTGAATCTTAAATTAAGTATGAGAGATTGATGCTTGATTTTAAACAAACAAAAAATAGGTAAATCTATACCAACATATGAGTACCTTTTATTTAAACAAAGTATAACTATCTACTATACAATGATATTTTCTTTTATTAATAAAAGTAATGAGAAAGTATAATTATAATACTTTAGGAAAAAATTTAGTGATAGTAAAAGTTTATATAAATACAAAATTTAAAATTTTGAAGAAGGAAATTTTATTAAGTGCACCAGTTTTCCTGTAACTGCAGCGTGCGGGTGCAAATTTAACAGGGATGGGGGGGATCAACCCCTGTCAAGTTTTGATATTTTTATAATATCAACATAGTTTGAATAATTTGACCATCCTTAAATTTAAATTCAGAGTTGCATTTCTTTTGAGTAATCAAGGCTAACAATCCCATGACACTATTATAACGTTTGATATATAGTCGACGTTATTATTTTGAAATTCACCCTTAAAATATATGTCGATAATATGTCATCTTTTACCATATTAAGAAGATATTGTACGGTTATTACGACAAAAGCCCCCAAATTGTGATAATGTTTTACCGTGGATTTTCTACAGTTATCCCTTGTTCCTGGTTGTTTATTTAAGCAAGGGAAAATCTTTAATCTGTTTGGTAAAAGAAATGCGTAAAAAAACAGAACATCATAACCTTTCTGTACTTTCGTTGATTCTGGGAATAAAAGAAGAAAAATAGGTATTGCGAAAACAGAACCAACTTTGGGGAAAACCATATACACATTTAATTCGATTAAAATCATGTACATTACCTCCCCCCCTAATTTTAATAAGATGAATTTATATCAAAAAAAAACTTTACTCTATCTTTTCATATCATAGTTTAATTTCAACTTTTAGTTTTAAAATGTGATCATTATTGAGTTAAATATTTCCATTATTTTTAAACTTTGCATTTTTGTATACAATGTCATATGATAATGATATGATTAATGAGAATTTGAATCATAAATATATGAAATTAAACAGTGTTTTTACTGGCGAAAAGTTAAAGGCCTAATATTTTTTTTTCTTAAGGAGAACTATCCTTGAATTGCAGCTGTAATGAACAAAATCAATATTGAATAGCGTAAAATCAAAAAGTCCAGAATGAAGTTGTTACAGTAAAACAACATGAACTTGAAATAACAAAATCCCTTCTATAGGAAAATCTATCTAAAATGATCAACTTATTTTACTTCATCTGCTGCTTTTTATAAATCTTTTTGCAATTGTGAAACATATGACGATTAGGAATACTGCACTTAAATAAATGTTACTGACTATAAAAGCGGAAGTTCTGATTCTAATATTGTTTTTCTTCAGCTTAAAAATTGATATATTTGTTGTACTTCTGACTGATTTGGGATGCTTTTCTTATAATGGATGTTATCATACTTGTTAAATATACTTTTAAATGTCTAACATTAATCTAAATTAAAAGTCTTACTTCTCCCTACTCTACAACCAACGAATTTAAGAATATTATTAAGTCTATGAAAAACTGTTCTGCCCCTGGAATTAGTTCAGAAACAAAAATTTTATTTGAATTTTTAATAAATCTATTTCCAAATTTCATAACTAGGGCCTTGAATAATTTGTACAATATTGACATTGACCAAAGCCCTTTTAAGTTTATAAAAGATAGAAATATAATTTTTATTGCCAAGAAAAATTGTGACCTCTTGTCACCCAACGATTATCGTGGCATTGCTTTATTAGAAACTGTATATAAAATTTTATCTAAGGCATTAAATAAAAAACTTAATGTTCATCTTCATAAAATCATCCACAGTCAACAGTTTGGTTTCGTTCCTAACAGAACAATGTCCACTGCATCTCTTAACATTACAGCGGCCATAAATCATATTATCAAAAAGAATGACAATGCTCAAATTATTGCATTAGATTGGTCTCGTGCCTTTGATACAATATTACCCTCAGTTATCGATTCAGTTTTATTGCACATATTTCCAAATGGTAGTTTTGCAAAAACATTTAATCAACTTACAAATAATGGTAGGTTTAGAGTATCAATTAAAGGCAATTTTTCCAAATTCTATACATTAAAAAGGGGGTCAGCCCAAGGTGACCCACCCAGCGGAAGCAAATTCATAATTACAAACCATATATTTATAAGTTGTCTAACTAGCGAAAAATTTAAGCATATTTTTTATAAGGTTGGAAAAAAATATACTAAACCTAAGAGCTTTGCCGATGATTCTATTGTAATTTCTCAATTGAAAACAAATAAGGATGTCCACGATTTAAAACAGTTACTACATAAACTAGAGAAAGCTATAGGGCTTCATATAAACTTTGGTAAAACAAAAATTTTAACACATGGTACTTTCCCCCCCGACCTTGCGTCAATGGGTGAAATTGTTGACAAAATTAAGCATCTTGGGATTTACCTCTCTTTCAATCAAAACCTAGCCAGAATACATACTTATGATGAACTATGTAGTAAACTTGAAAAAAAAGCAAAATCTATTCCCCTAAAAAGCAGTTATAATTTGATTAAAAGACGAAATCTCTGTAGCCATTTATTATCAGCTTGTGCCTATCATGTATACAGAATTTATCCCCCTGATGAGAAATATTGTAAATCAATTTGGAAAATTATTTCAAAGTTTTTGTGGTCTAGTAGAAATCCTGATGGAAAATTATCATACAGATACAAAATTTCACAAAAGCGTATAGAACAAGATTTTACTCAGGGTGGCTTAAATTTTCTAAAACCTGAAACGCAAGCATTTTCAATCTGGATCAATAGTTTTATGAACTGTTTAAAATTCTCTTCTCAACACAATGATACTACTATTAGTTTAATTTTGGAACATAAGCACATAAACATTCAAGCTATGTTACCTACATTAGGATATAAAACAATAGTTGAGCATCAAAAATTATTTAAAAGTCTATACCCATGTGCAGGTGGTAACTTCTTTCATAAACTTGTCGAGTTTTTCTATGATTTAGAGCATGAACCATTTACTTTTTTTCAATCCCCCATTATTACTTCAAATTTTGCTAATATCTCAACACCCTTCACTAAACACGATGAAAATGTACTACTTAAAGCTAAGAAATTAACCATTGCTTCTATATTTGAAACAAGAAAATTTGAGGAAAAAATACTGTTTCTGCCATGCATAAGAGCTGATCTGCCGAATATAATTAGAGACGTTTCCTTAATAAATAAATTGTCTAATATAGTAGAGTCAACAAAAACAGCTTTTCCTAGAGATTGTGTATTTACAACAAAGAGAGCAAAACAACTTTTAATCCCCATCGGAAATATTTTTTTAAAGAACAAATCCATTTTTTCGCTTCATTTCAAACATTTACATAGAAATAAAAATGCTTGCAGTTTACCTGCATTGAAAACTAGAGTAAGTGATAAACTGTATATCCCAGACAAAGAAATGCTTAATATTTCGTTAAAAAAAAATATTTAACATGCCAATTATTTTATATTATAAAAATTTTCTTCTTGAACAAATGAATAGAACTCTAAATAGTAGAAATAAACTTTACAAATTTAAGTTAGCTGAATCAAACTTATGTTCAAAATGTAATATAATAAGTTCAACAGAACACGCCCTCTATTTTTGTGTGTTTCCTACCTATTTTATACATAAACTTGCATTATTTTTAGATTATGTTCTGAATGATAGTAAGCCAGAATTCATCTTTTTAAAAGAAAACTTTTACTTATACAATATGTTTTATGAAGGCTTTTCAAACGATGTTTATCTACAATTATCCCATTTAATCTTAGTTGCAAAAGATAGATCTTTAAAAATAAGCGTAGAGAATGATTTCATTAAGTGGGATGACAACAATTTCTATGCACACTCTATTCTTTTATCTCAATTTACTTGTAAACTCCTTCATAATGCCGGCTTGAATAACAATATAATATATGATTTTGTTAATTTCATATCAAACTAAGCCTAACATACACATTGTTTCTTTTATTCGTTCTATATGGATTGATTTATGTCTTAATCTTATTTATCTAATATTATTATTATTTGACTGTTTGTATATTATTTCGTATTTGGAATAAATATTTAAATGTTAACATTGCTAACAGGAATCCCGTTTTATATTTTTTAAGAAGCGTAACATCTCTATAATTTTCTTTGTCTGTCCTACAGCCAGTCATTCCGTACGCCATGAGGAATTGTGATTTTCTCGACTACTATTTAAGATAGACCGCTAAAATTTTTCTGTGAGGATTCGTATGACATATGCTCATCTAGAATATACATTGTTTTGTCCGTACTTCAGTCAGTAATGTTTATAAGACATAAAGTTTTTGCAAATTCTCTCCCTTTCTTTTCTTTGTTATGAAAACTAAAAATCTGCTCTGATCCGTTTATCCATTCCATCCTTCGCTACATATGAATGTTGCCATCCTTGTTTTTATATTATCAAACTCTGAAACTAGATGGTATTTCTAAAATTATGAGTAACAATAGTCTACAAAACAAGATAGGAGACAATTTTATCAAAATGATAATGGTATTTTACAAATAACAAAAATTAAAATGGGATGGGGCGTGGAAAGGAAAATAGTGGAAAAACAAAGAGGCCTCAAGATTTTTGTATTAAACATCTTAATGTATAATAGAGCGCAATTTGTATTTGTTTTTATTTATTAAAGTCATAAATAAATCATTGTTTTGTATGTTTGTTTGATTATTTTGTTGAACGTAGCTTTATGGGTTGTTATCATCCATGATTTTAAGAACACGTACTCACCTTGATAAATTTTTAGGTATAAAATATTTGATAAAACAGTTTACTAGGAATGTGACATTCTTTTCTGAAATACAAAATATTATTCAATTCTTTAATTGCCTAATCATTAACTCGCTCTGTAGTCATTTGCAGACAAGCTGAAATATAATCCATAAAATATTTAAAAACGTATTCTTATTAACTTATATTCTGCAATTGCTTTATTTTTATTTTTTTTAAAGATAAATTGTAAATCTATTTTTCGCAAAAATAACCAGTTGGCCTAAGGATTTTCTTTTCGTGGACTTAAAATCACTGAAACATGATTTTTAAAGTCACAAAAATCATATTTTCAATCACTTAATTTTAATAATTATTAATGATGATAATATCACTATAAACTTGCTAAATAACTTCACTTATATTATCTGAGATTCTAACTTGTTCTTTGAATAAACAATTAATACTGTTATACAAATTAGAGTATAAGTGCTATATTGTATTTATGTTTAGTAGTACATAGCATACACTAAAGAAAAACAAAGCCCCCCCCCATAATAGTTGAGCTAGGGTTAAAATATAAAATTCCCTCCCCCTTTCTCCTCATTTCTTTACTACACTACTACTGCTTTAATTTCCCCTTTCCCTTTTTAAAATCCCCCATTCCCTTTTAACACCCTCAATCCTTAACCCTTTAACAAATCTTCTAGAAGCGCATTTTCTCTATGAAAGCTTTGTCCGTTCGTTTTCAAGTTATATTTATTACTGCTTTATATTATTTACCAGTTGCTTCGTACCTAACGTCAAGGAGGTCAGGAAAACAGCCTAAAACCATGATAAAGCTTCTCTAAACATTACTAAAAATCGACCCGTATTTTTCAGAGATATTGCTTCTGGGTTTTTTTTTAATTGGCCGACTTCTATCAAATGATACACAAATCTTATTGGAAACCACCAATTTTTTCAAATGGCTCGGTTAGGTGCTACTCATGAATATAATTATTCTTGTTAAACCTGTTAGTTAGTTGCTTTGTTAATCCTTTTTTAAGGGTGGAGGGAGGGAATGGGGTTGGAGTAATATTATTCACCTCTTTCTTTATTTATCTATCTATCTAGTTTGCCTTCTAATTCCCCCCCTGCTATGACTTTAACCCTGTACTTTTGTCATAACTACCCCCTTCCTCCCCCACTAACCTAGAAGAACCCCCCCCCCTGACTCACCCCCTAGAATTATCAATATGACGCCACTTAACCCTAGATGACCTGTGGTCAAATATAAAGACTGTAGCACTCAATATTTCGCATAACACATTTGCTTCCAATCTAAATTTTAAAAAGAAAACCTTTATGTGCATTACGAGTAGTGTAGGGATATCAAGGGGCTGGACAATGAGACTTTTGGTAGGGGTTAAAGTAATATGGGTTATACATCAATTAAAACGGCCTTGTCCTCCCGTTTGAATGACCCAATGCATTTTAATCATTGTGTGATGATTCTTGTAACAATTTGGTAATTATAGAAGGATTAGCTTAGATATTCTATAAACAAAGTTCATAAAATTAACCTAACCATAAATAGTATTTTAATGATTTTTAAATAGATTGCCATGTAATAAATCCTGAAAAAAATGCTTTCGTATCCGATGACAAATATTCTTAACATACAAATAAATTCAACATGTACGCTTCTTTTAAAGCATATAATCATTACCATTATCAGTTCAAAACAAAAAGGTTTAAGTAGAAAATTATGTGCCCAAAAAGTTGAAAAATAAACACGTTTAAAGGTGCTAAATAAAATCTAAAATATACCCAGTAATTTTCTCAGTTAATTTCATAAATTCATAATTAATCCGAACAGTGCCTTTTCTTCAAACTTTCGATCAAGCACTGAGCAACCCTCACCACCTTCTTAATTTTAAATTAAACTTAAAATGATGGATTGGAAAGTTTTTTCTCAATACCTAATCTTCTATGCATATACTTGCGGTGCCCTAACTCCGAAGGACTTTCCAGTACCTACTACAACCTGACTTAACCTGAACTAAAGTAATAAAAAACCGAAAAACTTCCCTCCCCTCTTTTTTCAATTTACAAAAAATTAGGTTTTTTGGCCAAACAAGGCAATTTAAGGGAACACGCCTAACCTAAGGAAAGTTTACACTGTTAAAAGTATTCCAGAGTTTAAAATTTTGCTAATTTCATTTTAGTTTTTATTGTTGAAACACTAAACCATCTTGTTGTAATACATTATATGTGTCAATAGGTTACTGTAAAACTAATAGGCACGGTGTACATTCACTTCTGCACAAGTATTACATTTTTATGTATTCATAACAAGGACAAAAATACCCTGGTCGTTGCAGCTTTACTACAGGTGGAATCATTTTTATAAAATCAGAAATATAGTCTATGATTACGATTTTCTCCTCTAATTTTCTACTCTCTCCATTATGATATTATCTTGGCCGAATTTTTTTTTTGAAATTCTTCATTAATATACGGATGTTAATACACATCATTTTGTACATGTGCTACTGAGACGAGATAGCCTGATATCTAGTTGCCGAAAGTGTACGCAGTTTCCTGAGTGTTTCCTCATCCTAGCTCAATATTTACTACTAGCTACAAATCTTCAAACTTCCCTTAAAAAAATCAAAATTTGAATGTGTAAACGATTTATACAATATACATTATAAATTTGAATTTTTTAAATTTTGATTTTTTTTTTGAAGTTTGAAGCTTTTTTAGCTAGTAGTAAATATTGAGCTAGGATGAGGAAACACTCAGGAAACTGCGTACACTTTCGGCAACTAGATATCAGGCTATCTGAGACGAAGACCAAACTGCGTAACTTTTGTGTCACTTTTGATTCCCGTGACGTCATATAATGAGGAAGATGAAAGGAGAAGTGGGAAAGAAAACCCATAAAAAAGAGATGGAGAATATGATGTCAAAAGTGGTGCAAAAGTTATGCAGTTTGGTCTTCGTCGCTACTGAACCATTAAGGTTTAGTGCTAGGAAAATTAGTACAATTAGGTCAATTGTATTTTAAGACATGGTAGTTTGAAAACTAAGCCAGATTAATACCTCTGGTGACAGTTGATAACAATGCAACGTAGGGCCGGGTCCCAAGGCACTAACATTCTAACTATTGCAGACAACCAACCCTTTAATTTCACGACCTTTAAATATTTGACAACAAAAACTAAAATGAATATAATTTTGAGTAACTGATTTTTTTGCAAAGGGTAAGATATTATTAGTATATTCTATATTGTTAACTTTTGGAAAAAGAAAAAAAACAAGGCACCAAATGGTAATAATAAGCAGAGAACAAAAAATGACAGATTACCGACAAAATAAAACAATCTTTCGTACTTTTACAATCTACAATCTAATTTCTCATTTCTAAAGTGTATAGCTTTGATCAAATTGGTTATCAGTTGAATAATAATTTGTTCAAATAAACAGAAAGTTCTCACTTTGGATTTTTATAACGGCTTGACTAACATTTTTGTATTTCCTATATTCTTCTTTTCTAATTATTGAAAGTCAATGCATCTATCTTATACTTCTGACATTGCAGCTGTAGGTACAATTAAGTCTCTAGTATGACGAAGTTTGGTCCAGACTAGAAACCGAGACCTTCCCAGTTCAAGCCGACAAGTAACCATTACACTAATACAGCGGAAAATAAACTAACCATCTCCTTAACATTACAAGTCCTAATTAATAGGAAAAAGATTAAATTTGTGTTCTATCTCTGTTTTCCTGACTTAAAGTAAAGAATAATAATGAAACCCTATGAGTTTAAATATTATAAGATTATAATTTTTAACTAAATATATTCTGACATGTGTGGATACTTCATAATATAATTAAATATCTTTTTACACGTTTTTAAAAGCGAAGCTTTCCTATAATTAAGGTCTATTTTGTTCTATCGGTTGACAAGATCTTGTGTGTCAGCCGTACTAACAGACATCATTCTACTTTGGTTCATAGATTTAATACAATAAAGTATTTAATTCTTATTTAAATTTTTCTGGCTCCAAAAAGCATTAATACACGATGGATTAGAACCGGTTCACAGCCATACTAAACATTATGTAAAGCATCGTATTAAAAACAATTTTCCACAAATATTATAATAAAAAGTAAAAAATAAATACAAATTTTTTCTAGTCCGTAAATTTGGCTAATTTTCGGTGACACTATTTTTGAGAACAAGAGAGGGACAGACCTTAATTATATAGTAGCAGTGCTAGTTATATTTTCGTTACAAATACAGATAAATCAATAATTTATTAGTAGTGCAGCTTCTATTTAACTAGACAATGCCTACAAATAAGTAACCCTTAGAAAATTATGTAAAATCAGTTAAATTTTCATACTTTTAAGAGATGTTTATATAATTAATTATAAGCATCAATCGTCGTCTATCGTATTATATAGAGTAGTAAGTTTTTTTTGTCTGAAGCTTAGGGTCTCAATAACTACTCAATTGATTGGGTTCTCTAATTTTGTAAACTTCACATAAGTCCCGTGATGGTTTTAGGCTATTGCATTTTCAGATTTAAGTCTTTGGATTGTTTTAATGTATTTTTCTAGCCCCTTTTTATACATAGTTGAAAATACTTAACAATCTTTGGCTTTTATAGACGTGAAAGGGTTGAGGGCGTAAAAGGGTGTTTGCCCCATAAAATAGCTTGGACGTATTTGCTCGCTTCTATTATATTTTTCTGTGCTAATATGCAAACTATTGATCTTGTTTTATCACTTTATTACGACAAGTTCTGGGGATTTTTCTCATGAAATAACGTAAAATGTTGCACTATAAATATATTTTTGTTTGCATAAAAACAATTGAATATTGATTTTTTATGTTTTTTTTTATAATTATCAAAATACATCTGTTTATAAAAATTGATTTTTGGATATTGTAAATGTTTTGTTGTATTTACGCTTTTTTTAAAAAATGTGTACGACTACTTGTCCTATAAGATCTCTTAAATGCTGCACATACTTTTTCTTTGATAGTTTCAGGCCAATTTTCGGAGATTTGCGGGGGGGGGGGTCTCTTTATTTCTTCATTAGGGAGGATACACACTTTAAGACATTTCACTTTTATCGATGATTCTAAATTTAGGGGGGAAAATAATTAATATTTGATTACTATCGTCATTGCTAAATAAAGGCTTCAAATATTTAGGTTAGAAAAATAAATAAATCATCATTAGAAATTCATTATAACCATGATACTTAATTTAAACTATATATTTATTTCTTCAGACTTTAAATAATAAATGATGATATACTTTTCAGATAATAAATTGATTTATTTGCTGAAATTAAACTGCACTGCTCGGCAGCCACAGCAAAGTTAAGTAGCATTTTTTTGGTAAAAAGCCAAATCCAACCGCCATATTTTAGGCTGTAAGTAACTTAATCTAAAGGCTACCAGAAAAATTCCAAACCTATTTTTTTCATTTGTTGTTTAAAAAATACCATTGGTATATTTTTTAAAAAGTTTTTCTCTTTCACAGAAATACCTTGTTGAACACTGAACCACCCTCCGCCTTATTTTTTGGGATAAGGTTGGGAGGGGGGATTGGGGTGCAATTAGTTTTCTTTTTTTGTTCATTTCTATAGATCAGGAAAGCTTAGGTTATATTTGTCATCGCATGTATATTGTATAGGCCTCGCTGGGTTAAGGCCCTACACAGGGGTTAAACATTGGAACATTAGGGAAAAGGATATAAGCGCTCCACAGGCACTTTGGGTAAAAGAACATTATTTTTTAATCTATTTTAGTTCCAATAATTTAATATAATAAGTTTAAAATTTAGTGGAAGATTTAGAATTCTTACAGTTAATTTATTTTTTAAAAAATTTAAGAGAAGGTTAAGATAGTGAAAAGTACTAATTTATTCTTGCTAAAATGCATATTATACTCACTACGACTTAAGAACAGCCTTTGACACTAATTCTAATCAAACTAAATCTACCTTAGTTATAAACTATTTTTATTACAAGATATACATCAATCTTGAATAATTATATATATTATATTTCCCCATAATAAGATATAAAATTTCCTTAGCTACGAAAAAAATAACAAAGAGACCGGTGCATCGAACGAAAAAAAATAATTTGTTATTTCTTCACTGCTCCACTGTTTCTGAATGACTAATGTAAAAATCAATGGAAGTTAAAGCCACAGTGCCGAGGTGGAATATAAATACACTGCAGAGTATAGACGGACGGATGGACGCTCCAAATACCTGACAAATTAATAAATATACATAAACATACATAAATATAAAAGAAACGTATTTATTATTGATATAACACTCTAATATTAATAACATTATATTTCATTGAAAAATTTGAAATATTTACAAGCCAACGTCTGTAGGAATATTGAGTTTAAATATTTCCAACTAGGTTGATGTAATTAATAACAATTTATTATTAGATATATGTGTATGAGTGTGTTATTTAGTGGTTTAGTAATAGAAAGCCAGGTAGTAAAGTCTGAAATGTATAAATTATATTAAAAGGAAATTCCCCTTGGTTTTCTATTAATAAGGACATATGTATGTAATATTTTAATATGCATACACTTGATTAGTAGTAAAGCTACTCTATAGATATGATATATATATGCTCCAGGGATATCAATAGATATATTGACGTACTTCCCCAATGATGATGAACAAAATTATCCCTTCTGTAGACTAAAATCGTAACTCGAAAAAATTAATAAATTTACCGTCCAATTTTTTTTATATCCAATGACCCAGCTATAAAACTTTGGGTACCAGTGTACTTTACAGTCCAATTCCCTACCTCCTCCATCCCTGAAATCAAAGGTATAAATAATGCTCTAAATTGTTTCTGAAGATTTTTGATATTGCCATATAAAATGTCTAGTTATTGATATTGCTGCTCTATTTATGGATATAATAGTTCTTGTAGGTAATATAAATAGCACATAATTACGACATGATCTAATGTAGCGCAGCAATAACATAATTATATTCAATTAAAAAATCCAATTTACTATTAACTAAGGAAGTAAATTTTAAAGATTCAGATATCAATGCAATAGCAAAACCTTTTTGAGCAAATAATTATCTGACGAACCAATGGACTTAGAGCTTATAAAAAAGATGTTTAACGGAAAAAAATAACAACAAATAAATATATACTTCTATAAGGAACATGGAATTATTAAGATTTTTATTTTGATTCGGTAATAACATATCTATGTCGTTACTATTGATTATTGTGTTATAGCAAATTTAATTAATTTTGACCTTTGCTGAAAGGCAAAACAATTACACAGGAGTTATCATGAAACAGCAATTATTCATGAGAGCTGGTTTTGTAAATTTTTAAATGTTAATTCTTAAGATGATTTAGGATAATACGAACATATCTTTGAGGGACTCTAACCATTTGGGACCCAATTCCTCCGGAACTCTCGATGAGGGACTCTTTAACATGTATTTATCTAAAAATACGTTTTTGTTTGTTCATAAAGCTATTTCGTAGTCCGAATGTCAATTAACAATAAGGAACTTTGAACATTGTTTCAACGGTTTTGTGAAAGCACTTTTAATTTAGTAAAAATCAATAGTACACGCAAAGCCTATAATTGCATCAAATGCTACAGCATTGTCATCTTTATAAACACATATATTGACTGCGCTGCTGCACCCCTACCTTCCACGGGAATTAGCTTTATATGGTTTTCATCTTTAACCTAAAAAACCTGTTTATCGATTACCAGTCTCCAACCTCAACGAGAGTGCAGGAGAGGTCACTTAAATAGTCAAAAACCAGCACAACACAATAATAAAGCTTCCCTTGAGAGCACAACCTGTTCGGAGCAGCAATTTTCTAAACCTTTTGCTTTAGACATTTTTTTTCTTTAAATATATTACCATGTAGACTATCGGCGGTACCCCTATCATCCAAGCGAGTGAAGACAGTAATATATCCCTGGACCTAAATGACGCTTCCCTAAATGAAGAACTTAATAAGTTGGGCAATCCGCAACCGAAAAATTAAAAAAAAACCTTACTACTTTCCTACATAGGCGCATAACGAGAAAAAATTGTCTACTAATTTATACTTTAGACAGGCTGGTACAAGAATGTCTCGTATTGTAGATTTAGACCTACTTCACTGCCAAAAAAACAAGGATGATAACATCAATAAACAACTTGGCTTAGTATAAAAAGAAAGCCAATAATCAACAGTAATTATCAAGTTATAATCATATTTTTGAAAATCTACTTATTACAAAAAAAGTTCTTTGAAAAGTTTTAAAAGACACGAATAAAAACAAAATAATTTAGTTCTTTATTTCAAATTGTAAAATTGTTTTAATTACAATAATTCATAACATGGCAGTACACCATATTTCTCTAATGAGCCACCCATGACCGCCCCCTAAATTTTAATGAAAAAGCTAACTATGTTTTTTTGGGTTTATTTTTTTTGGGGGGGTATAAGATATGGGGTTTTCATTGGACGCAAAACAAAAGTTGTGCTACCCATTATGATTTAGTCGATGCTAATTTTAATATTATTGAGAAATTTTACATAATATATGTATAATAATATATTCATCGCATCATATTATAGGCAGTTGTACACTGTAAAAAAAAACAGATGCTAATCCTATTTATTTTATTCTATTTTCATTAATAATTGTCTATAATACGATACGATACATATTTTTTCTTTCGTATATAGCCCAAAACCAGCGGATTCGCATCATTTTTTATTAGAGTAATTAATCAATTTTCTCCATATTGTGTTTATTAAAGCGTATTAAGATTTATTTATACAATATTTAAAAAAAATATAGTTACAAATATTTAATTAAAGCTACAAGACATGAAACATCGAGATTTAGGGATAAGGCAATGGACGAGAAATTGACATACTGTGTAAACCCCTAAATTTGCCTCTTATTCATTTTCAATTATTGGTAGAAAAGTTTGTGTACAACTAAATGAAATCTTTTAATCCAACTATTAGAGGTCGTGTTTAAATATATTTTAGGGTGAGTACAATTTACAGTCCAATGTCCCTTCCCTCTCTGTAAAACATTTGTATTTTTAAAAGAATTTCAAACTACATACATTGGTAAGCTGCTTTTATTTTATGAGAGATTTATAGAAAAAAACAATAGTATATAGTACATCAAAGGCCTCCTGTTCATAGGTATTGTTATATATAGTTTTTTACATTTAATAAAGAGAGTTTAATTATCCAAGTTTTTCCAGAATTTTATCAAGTTTATTTGCCAGGCCCTTAATCTGGTTATCAAGGTTGATTTGGTTGTGCTCTATCTTGTTAATTCGTTGTATCAACCCCTCTTCCTCTTTCTTATCTGCAGCCAATTGTTCTTTGCTAAAAAAAGATAAAATTTGATTAAAGAAATATAAAAATCTGTTTACGCTGGCGGCCACATGAACCTTCCGAAATCCAGATTTATTTTTAATGACCTTAATGTTATTAAAGTTTTTTATCCTTTCATCAAGCTTGCCATTGAGACATGCTTGGCACCAGAAATATCAGGTGCTGCATTGTCCCTTTGTTAAAATTCTTTTTTATAATTATTTGAAAGTTTTGGTGTTAGTGTTTAAGATAATTGAGGCAAAAATTCGTTGTTTTACAAATTAGATCATTTTCATGAAATTTGAATCCTATAAAATTAACTTTTATTTTCGGGAAATCAGCGTTCCCCCTCCCCCAATTTTTTTTTAATTGCTTAGATATCCTTGATAAGGTTTTTCAAAATAAAAAAGCAAAATACCTGATAACAATATTTTTAGCAGCAGAAATAACTTCTTGTCCCATTTCTTCCAGTGACACACAAGAAAATCTCGAACCCGGCCTAGAGAAGTCGATGATTGAAAATTGAAAACAACTTTTTAAGTCCGTCAAGTACTTTATTAAAGTCATGTTTCAATAATTTAGTGAATGATGTATAATGCATATTTACATTGGTGATCAAATATCATATTAGACTTAAAGGCGAAAAAGTATAAGCCGTGTAAATGTTAAATGAAATTATGTAATAAACTTACTTATTAGGTTTAAGAATGATAAACTTTTCATTTAGCTTGGTATAAAACAGCAAAATTCCGGTTGCACCAGTTATCTAAAACAAATATAAATCATAAATAAATTATAAAATTGTTGTTACAAAAGATGTACAAATATTATTCTTTAGTAAGAAGCTGCAATAGCCAAGACCAAGTATTGCATAGGCAGCGCAAGTCTACGCCTTATGGGTCTCCTAATACTGTCAAAAACATAAAGTTGATAATCTGATTAAACTCATTATATTAAAAGGAATGTTCATGAACAAAAAAAACAAAAAACATAATAAACAGTTTGTTAATGTTGGATTTTCTTTAAAGATATGGTTTAAGAACACATTTGAATAAAGAAAATGTAATGGTTTCCTGCTAGGAATCGAACCCCGCTGGGCTATTTGTTATTTAACCTACCTTATGAGAAATATCTCTAACAAGATCATTTTGATGGATACTTCTACAGAAGGCGAGGCTTGGAATACTCTTGAGATATTTGATGGCTGGCCAGTTAGACAGGAAATCAAATGGGTCACCTTAATAAATATATTCTTGAAAACTTACAGCTCCAAGCTCTAAAAAATCCAATAAAAGATATGTTGATTACATATATTTACTGTATCAGGAACATCTGTTTTACGGGTTATGGATAAGAATTGTTTTAAAATATAGTTGATAAAAGTATACACAGTTTCTCTAAGCACGCAAAGGCGCAACGACATAAAGCGGTTTATTTTAAGGGCTTTTTGTAACGGCATATATTTTCAGGTAACTGCTTTCTGTATCGGTAAGGATTTGCTAATTTGACGGCTTAAGAATTCGCACCATTCGAAAGCAGATTCGCTGAGAGTGCTGCTTATTCAAGATTTAAAGACTAATATTAGTGAAATGTTTGCAACTAACAAAAAAGAGTAATGTATAATGTACATAAATAGAATATTATACCTACATCAGAAACATACGATTTGTAGATTTAATTGCGGCTACAAGAACGAAACTAACCTAAAAGGACAGCTTCTGTACATGAAATAGTTTCAACTCTGGAGATGTAGGTCACAATTTCGGCTTCTTCCCTGTAAAATAAAAAAAATAAAAATAAATATTGTTTCTGAGTTGTAAAGACTCTAATGTCCAATGAGAAATGTTTATCTTTATGTAAATTTTACATTAGAAATAGAAAAATATAAATTTCAGCGGACGCAGCTGTACTTGGCAGCTGCCAGCCGCCGCAGTCGGCGGTCGGCGAGAAAACGGCGGCGGATCTTTTAAATTTAAGGTCTTTAAGTAAAAAATTGCGGCCACAGGAGCCTTTTTAAAGATTTCTGGAGACCTGGAGGATCATTCCTGAAACCTGAAATTGAATTGAACACATGTATTTCATATAGGGATGTACGATTAGAGAATATTTTAGTATTTTTGTAGGATAAAATGCTTTGTTTAAGTCAAAAAATATTTTGCTCTTTACCTAGATGACCCTGCAAGGTTTGCTGGCATCCTGTGCCCGCCAGGACGGAGATATTCAAAAAATTCTAACTCTCAGATATGTGTCATACCCATACTTTAAAAGTCACGCAGTTTGGGCTCTTTATCTTTCACACACAGAAAATGAGATAGAAAAAACCGGAGGAGGGGGGGGGGGAGCGTTCAAGGCCCCCCCCCCCTCCCCGGGGGGAATATGGTTGTTTTCTTAAAACGACAGAAAATTCAATTTCTATATCCTTAACTTTAAAAAATTGGAAAATCGGACTATATACATAAGAGAAATAGAAAAATAAGGAAAAAATTAAAAATAGCCAAAACCTGCAAAAAGGCAGTTTGACTGTCACGGTTGTTTTCTTTAAATGACAGAAAATTTAATTTTGATATCTATAACTGAATATTTTTTGGAAATCGGACCATAAACACCAAAGATATAGAGAAAAATGTGAAAAATACAAAAATAGCCTAAAACCTGTTTAAAGGTAGTCTGACTGTCATAGTTGTTTTCTTTAAACGACAGGAAATTTAATTTTGATTTCTATAACTGAAAAATTTTTGGAAATCGGACCATAAACACCAAAGATATGCAGAAGAATGTGAAAAATACAAAAATAGCCTAAAACCTGCTAAAAAGCATATATATATAGTTAATTGTGCTCCTTACTAATAGGAATGTTGTCAAAAAATTTCAGCATTCTACCTTTATAGGAGCTGAGTAAATCCTATTTCCCCCATAGCGTTACGGACTTGCTGACTGACGGACTGACGGACAGACGGACTGACGGACAGACGGACTGACTGACGGACAGACAAAGTGAATTATAGAGTAGCTTCGCTACTAACAAATTCAGGATATTTTCTTACTTGTAAATCCATCAGTTAAGATTATTAAATACTTTGTTAAAGTGAAATTGACAAACTGTACCTGATTATTCCCGTATCACTGACGGCCAAACCATTCAGCAGATTCATTAACACAACCACAATCAGAAACACAAAACTAAAAAATAAACAATTTTTACTGTTTTATATTTATTACACTACTTTAAATAAACTATATTTAGATTTTTTATATAAATATCAATTATTTCTGTACATTACAATATTGAATTTATTTTTTTACTATATTTAAAAAAAAACTAAATTTTGAAAACCAAAAAAATTCCAAATAATCTTACCTTAGAAGGAAAATATATCCAAGAATGCCGACCCTTGAGTCTAAAGCTAAATAAAAATACAATAATATAGTTTAAAGTTATTTTAGCTAAAGTTGCCTTTCGAATGTATTTTCTGTAAGTCTTTTATTATCATCCGTATCTGCTTTTAGTCACATGTTTCTAGTACAATATTCTCCGTAACTGCAGTATTTGTCTGTACAATATACAATAGTTTAATGTTTTTTAAGCTACTTTTATTTTTAACACTACTATCCTTGTTTTATACTATACTAAAAATAGAAGCAGCTAATGCAGTGCCTAAAAAATAACGTCATACAATACAAATGACCAATGATAGGCCAGTATACATTTCAATTGACCGATGGTTAAAAGTATACTGGCCTATCATTGGTATTTTTTTATTTTATGACATCATTTTTATGGCCACTATAAGCTGCTTCCTAAAAATAAATTAATTTTACCTATAGGAACATCAGAGAATTCAATTTCTCCAACAAACATGGTGCTTGTCTTCACCAGAGATAGCCAAGGAGAGTTGAAAAATTCGTAATCATCTTCTCCAGGGGTATAGTTGGGTATATCCTGACAATATTTAAATTAATTATGTCTGCAGAGACAGATAAAGATAGTTTTAGATGCTCATTGGTCTTAAGAATATTTTTAAACAATTGCCCATATGTTTCCTCCTTTGGCCAAACAGACAAAGTATGCTAAGCAATTTTTTGTTGATATAATAAAAGCCCAAATCTAGCAGAGTTACTTACCTTATGTAGCATAATGTAGAATCCAAGTCCAAAGGCAATGATGAAAAATGAATACCAAGTTAGGAACAAAATAAAGCTCTTCATAACCTAGAATAGGATAATATAGAAACCAAATATAAAGCGAAAATGGCCGCGAAAACGCAAACAGCTGCGTTTTTTTCACCGTCAGATTTGACATTATCAAGGAAGTTTAGAGTTGTCTCGATAGGTTTAAGCTATTTGGAAGGGGGCGTGGCAAAGTCCCAAATATAATAGTTGAATTATTCTCGCATTTTTAGAATTTGAACAAATACTTTTAACCGTATCCGTAAAATACAAATTAGTACAGGGTCGATTGTGAATTAAAGTGTATCCGCGCAATAAAATTTTGACTTACCTTGAAGAACATGGTTACATAGATGTTATACCTAAAATAGAAAGAAAATATTCCTAATCTATTAACAACATAATTATTCATGACATGTAAAAAGTAGAATGATGTCTGTTCGTTCGTCTGTCTGTCCTTCTCCTAATTTATTTTTTACTCTCAAAATTTTCTCCTATCATAGTTTTATGCTTTTTTCTAAGGGTAAAATTTTTTCCCTTCTCCCTTAAAAAAATAAAAGATTCCTTACAAGAACGGATGAGATTTTTCACAAAAGAAATAATTAAATGAAGGATAAAGTTCCAAGAGGTAAGCATTTAAAAATCTATTTAAAAAGAGAAGAATGCCTCAGCACATAAATATGTTCCTACCTTGCCAATTTAGGATGCCTTCCGACCAATGTTATAAATGTCGCCCATGCTAAATTAAAAAAAAATAAATTGTTTAATGATATAATATAAATAAAACATGCCTTCAAATCCGCTGGATTAAAATGGTTTTTAAATAATTCATAAAACATAAAAAAAAGAAATCAATCATTTCATATCCAAGGACAACTGTCCATGTACCAAACGACTAAATCAAAATTATCTGTTTGTTTTTTTTAATTTACCTAAAACTATAGCAAAAGCTGCCAAATGACGCTTAACATTACAACCACTGTTTTCATCCTAAAATTTTTAAAATTGTGTTCATTTTCATCTTTTTATGAAGCTTTTCTACAATAAGAGTTCAGTTGTCTTTTCGAACGTCAGTATGTTTTATTTAAGGTAACATTAATTGCCTTACCCCTTAGCCTCTAGGAGGGGAAGGAAAAGTATGAAAAATAGCCTTATTTCCTTTTATATTGGGTCTATCTGCTCCGTTTAGAAAGGCGTGGGAAGTCAGAAAAATAGCCTAAAACCACCCCGAGATATTGATAAACTTCCCTGATAAGTACAAGCCATTTGAATTGTGCATTTTCGAGATAGCACGCTTACAATAAACAGCTAACTACTTTTTTTGGATAAAAATGTATTACTTGTTTATCCATTAAAAGAAAATAACTTTGTTATAAAAATCATTTCAGTTCTATTATACGATGAAATTTTTCTTTATACTTGTTGTAATGTAAAAAATACCTCTGGATCATAATTAAGAGTATGATCAGGAACATAGAGGAGGATGACTGATATGACCAGCATCATCACTTCCAGCACATTCTCCAGGTCAAATATATATCTCTTCAGTGATACCAACATCTGTAGCACCTCCCTGAATAAATAATAAGGTCGCCAGGTCAAATATATAACTCTTAAGTGATACCAACATCTGTAGCACCTCCCTGAATAAATAATAAGGTCTCCAGGTCAAATATATATCTCTTCAGTGAAACCAACATCTGTAGCACCTCCCTGAATAAATAATAAGGTCTCCAGGTCAAATATACATCTCTTCACTGATACCAACATTTGTAGCACCTCCTTGAATAAATAATAAGGTCTCCAGGTCAAATATAAATATCTTCAGTGATACCAACATCTATAGCACCTCCCTAAATAAATAATAAGGTCTCCAGGTCAAATATATATCTCTTCATTTGTACCAACATTTGTAGCACCTCCCTGAATAAATTCATATAATTAAGGATGCTTTTGGAGCCAAAGAAAAGCTTAACAAATTCTATAAATATTTTTTTGCCCTAAACATTTGTTTCCAAAAACTACTAAAAATGTTTCGACACGCTTTTCTTTTTTTCAAATTTAAAAATCTTATTCGAATTTGTCATTTCAAATTACAACTCATATAACTTGAACATAAGAGACCAACAAACAGTGTTACTAATATTTATGGAGTAGCTTGAATTCAAAAACTAAAAGGAAACTTACCTAACAGAAACCAAACCTATAAGAATGGTAAGAATAATAGTTAGCGCATCACTGCTGAATATAATCAGAACACAAATAGCACACAAGATAAAGAACTCTATCCAGCTTGATAGGAAAGCCTAAAAGTAAAAAAAGATTAATTTTGAAAAAAGAAATATCTCTAGGATCACTTAAAATTTTTTAACTTTGATTTGAAAACTGTTCATTTGCTTTTAAAACAGGTTTATACATAGTTACTTAAATTGTTTATCTGTGTAGGAAAGCTACTCTACCTGTAAAGCTGTTGTAAAGTCTGACTGTTTACACTCTCTACACCAGTCACGTGATATCAATATAATCTAAAATATTATGAATCATATAAAATCATATCTTCAAAGGCGTTAAGTTACATTTTAAGATTACAAAACTCTTTCTATGTAAAATGCTAATTATATAACTTTGCATTGTTCTATATATGTTGCCTTCTCTTTTTATGCCCTTAGGTAAAAAAGCAATCCTCCTGGAGCTCTGTATCTGAAAGGATAAAAAGAGCAGAAAACAGCCTATAACCATCATAAGACTTTAAACGAAAAATAAAATCATCTTGAGACCTTAGTAAAGATTCTTTAAAATGGAGAACCCAATCGGATCAGTGGTTAGTGAGTCTTAGGCTACAGACAAAATACCGTACTACTATATAATAGGATGTATGTAACGCTAGTTTTGTTTCTACCTGTACAATGGAATGTATTATGAAGATATAATACCAGAATCCTCGCGTATTAGCATCTCTTCGATCTAAAAAAATAAAATGTAGCTAAACTGAACATAATATATTTTATAAACATTGTTAGCTAAAGTATTTTTTTTCTATATTTAGATAGGAAGGGGAGGGGGGAGGTAATATGATATATTTCCCAAAGGCTTTTTTTTGACTGAAACCCCAGAAAATAGCTTAAAACTAAGACTACGCCGTAACAAAGATTTCTTTAAATTTAATTAATTTTTAACAATTCTATCGCAAACTTGATTATTTCAGATTTTTACAGTGAACAATTGTAAAAAAAACCTGAACAAAGATTTAGTTTTAAATCGGGCTCCAAGTCTGAACTGTTGGAGACAGGTATAGTTCTATAGGATACACCTCCATACACCTAAATAAAACTCTCATTAAATGGAATATATACAGAAAATTTGAATCATAGACAGAAGACGAAGTAGCTGGTTTTGTCGTATTTTCACAGTGGCTTTTCCCTATTTCTAGCCGTTACGGGGCAATCATTAACATTTATTTTACCTAACCTAATATATCCTATCAAAAGCTACTGTGAAAATACGATGACACCTGTTACTTCGTTTTCTTTCCATGATCCGAAAATTTTTATCTAAGTATTGTTTAATTAAAAGATGTATGTACATTTAAGTAGGCCTTATAGGAAAAAGTATTGTTTTCTTTATAAAAGAAATTTAAATCTTAAATTTTCTATATTGTGTTATGGTCTGTAGTATAACTATTAACGTCTCTAGTATGTCGTAGTGTTGTAAAAACTCGAACCCAACACCTTCTCAACAGCAAGCTTTAACGTTTCCATTTACGATAATGCTCATATAATGATTTATACATTAAAAGCTTACCTGAAAAATGAACCAAGTGAGACACATAACATAAAGTAGGTACAAACGCACATTTCGGTTGAAATATTTCCTAAATTTTTAAATTCATTGCATTTATCACATATATTTTAAATAATATAAATCATAAACATACAATAAACACCATATCTATTATACAAAGTAGTACGATGTCTGTCTGTCTGTCTGTCCGTCCGTCCGTCTGAAGCTTAAGATCTCGGTAACCACTGAACCGATCGGATTCTACTCTTGAGGGTATATACCTATTGGTCCTGTGGTGGTTTTAAGCTATTTTCTTGGGGGGTGGGACACCCCTAACCCCCCAAAAAAACAAAAAAAATCCCCCCCTTATTTTTTATTTTGCTCTGGTACAGGCTGCCGCAGGCTGCATTTTTTTTTAACCTTTGTGGAAGGTTTCCAGACTTTTTTTACCATCTCTAGGGGCAAAGCCCCTCGAGGCTAGGGGCGAAGCCGCTAGTATAGAATAGAGTAAGGAAATTGAAGCTTTTTAGAAAAGTATTTTTTTTATCTATAATACAAAGTAGCTTGATGTCTGTCCGTCTGAAGCTTAAGATCTCGGTAACCACTGTACCGATCGGATTCTACACTTCAGGGTATATACCTATTGGTCCAGTGGTGGTTTTAAGCTATTTTTGGGGGGGTTGGGACACCCCCAACCGCCTAAAAATGAAATTCCCCCCCCCTCAAAAAAAATTGGGGGGGGGGGGGCACAGTGGAATTTTTGGCGGTTTTGGGGATTTTTTAACTTTACCAGTCACAAATGCCAACTAAAGCTTATATTAAATGAAAATAAAGTTAAAACCTATCACATACAGTTAATGGCTTGTATAATAAAACATATTATGCACATATTATTGTGATTCTGGATAAGAAAAATGTCCCCAGAACTAACCTACTCAAATGGTTAAAAATTCAAAATTTCTAATTTAATTCATTTTGGAGAGAAAAGTTTTTTAGCACTGACTTATACCTCAATTATAACTTATTATAACTTTTAGGTCTTATTAAGGTGATTACGATTAATATACATAGTTTTTCAACAATATCATACAGGGCTCGGCAACCGCGCGTCAGCCGTGTCTAAGCCACAAATTTAGATCCATTTTGATGTTTTTAAAAAAATTTCTTTATAAGAGGGAATGCCAAGTTGGGTCAAATTTAAACTTTCAGTTGATTTTTAAAATTGTAAAGGGTTTTCCTGAGGCATACAGGCTGCCGAGCCCTATTATTCCATGAAAATAGAAAAAAATAGGTGATGTTTTTTATGATTTTACTTACGTTCTCAAATCGATAAACTGATTTTAATTCATGGTGTTTATAGTAAGAATATTCTTCAAATCAAATGAATCTACTTTAAATTAAGTGCTAGTGGCTTATAAGATTAATTCCATTACATTTAGAGACCAATAGCAATTGATAGTTGAAAATTTTACCTTTAATATAATTAAATATTTTACACAGAGCTATATAAAACAGACGGACAAAAAATGTAGAAAAAAGCTAGTTTGTCAGGCTTAGAAACCATTTATACCATAACAATTTCAGATAGGCAGGCAGCATGACCTTCATGTATATATATTGAGCTTGGCTCCAAAAAGTATCATATAAAAATTATTCTAAGCCTATTAAGACTAGCACAAAAATTTTATCTAATTGTCAAACCATTTTATGAAAGATGACCGCTAGAGCATTACAGACATACTGACGTACCAATCAAGATATAGATATGAGGAAAATTATTATTATATAAAAATCAGCTGTTTATTTAAAATAACAGCCGAGTAAATGAAATTTTTAAAAAACAAATCAATTGTCTGTCAGAGAATTAACAATAGACTGACAGACTAATTTCATTATAAACTGGCTGCTCATTAGTGTAGGGAATATTCACATTCATTTTCAGATGTCTCTTGAATAGCTACTGAGAAATTCATGTTTCCGCCATTAACATTTCTTGCATACAAATGGACAGATTTACAGACATACGGACATTATGATTTATAGATTAGATGTACTAAAAATAGGTTTTTATCTTATTATATAAAGTAGTAAGTTTTTAAGTCTTAAGCTTAAAATTTCAATAACTACCTAACTGATTGAGTTCTTCATTTTAAGAAAGATTTACATAGGTCCTATGAAGGTTTTTAGGTATTTTTTAAACCTCTTCTCACTCCTTTAATACAGAGCCATTAATTGATAGGGATGCAGCCTCTAGTAAAATATATATATTATATTAAACGCTTTCAAAGATGGTATTTTGACTTTATAATAGCACTTGATATATATAAATAAGATTAAGAATTGTCCATTTTTAAAGCTAATTTACCATTTTGGGGTTACGAGGTGCCAAAAGTTATGAGCTAATCTTGAATTATGAATACTTGAATTTAATCAGGGCCTAAATAACTTTTGGCACCTCGTAGCCCCAAGTTAGAAAAACCTTTAAACGTAAAAAATACATGTTATTTTAAGATGCAATTTGAGGTGTTCTTGGATTTCAAATTACAGATTTATGACAACTTTTCTTATTTTTCTTGTCACTTCAAAGTAGAAACATCTGTCTATATCAATGAAATATTGTTACATATCATTTAATCAGATTTTTACACCAATCTATTCTAAAAAAAAGTAGGAAAAGCAATGTATGATGATTTTAATGAAAAAATTCACTTTTTAAAAATATTTCTTTGACCACGTTCAGCAAAACGGCTGTATTTTGCCTAATTTTGTAGTATATAAAAAAACCTGTTGTATGGCAACTTTTGAATGGTAATACTAGCCTTTGGGACATTTAACTCAAATTTGAGGAAATTTAAAAAATGACCAAAAATCCTACTGTGGGGGGGTATGGTTCGGGGCACCCGATATTTTTTTTTTTTTTTTTTTTTTTCAAAACTACCTCATGGGGCAAAGCCCCTAGAGGCTAGGGGTGAAGCCGCTAGTATATATTAATAATGTAGCTTTTATTTAATATTATGCTCCTAACGTTACTGCCAGTCAAAGAAATACAAAAGAACACAGTAATAGTGTCTGACTGATTATGACGTAAAAAAAAAATAGCCAATGAGAGGCCGTTATTGATCAAAATTTATAGTGGCCTCTCATTGGCTAATTTTTTTGTTACGTCATAATCAGTCAGACACTATTACTGTGTTCAATACAAAATTTAAAATAGATCTACATTTAAAAGAAATTTAATATTTATTCTTGACTGGCAGAGAAGTTAAAGGCAATTAATTACCTTATTCGTTGCCATTTCATCCACAGAAAACTTGTTATAACAGGATTCTTCAATAAATGTCGATGTGGTCTGAAAAAAGAAAAAAAATATATTGCATATAATTAATACAAGAATGGAATGATTAGGTTCTCTATTTTTGTAATCTTCACATAGGTCCTGTAATGGTTGTAAGCTATTTCATTTCTATGCCCCTATCATTGTAGAGCCCCTGTATGCTAGGGGCGTAGCCGCTAGTAATTATAATATGAAGCTTGTTATTAACTCATATCCTATAATGAATCTCCTTGTTATTTGTAACATTCTACGCTACATCTTCAGATCTTAGGTTTTCTTGCTTATCAAATACGAAGCAGCTTATGGTGCCTATACAAAACCTAAATGACCAATGATATGCCAGTATACATTTTAATGCCTATAAGTAAAATGTATACTGGCCTATCATTAGTCATGTAAACTGCTTATGAAATACTTACCTAGATTGTGCCATATACCAGAGAGTTTCAGTTTCAGGAAGCGCCAGGTTTTCGATTATTCGTTGTCCCTACAAGTAAATTCAACTTCTAAAGAATTTAAAATATTTTCCAGTACAGATTCGAAACGGATTCATATCCTCTTGGTTACAATCGGTTCTTAACAATTCTGAAATCTTGTATAACATAGTATTACAGAAAATTTTTCACAAATATCAAAATAAAAATTGTAAAATTTGTTAGCCTGGGCCTCATGCCCCGGCCATGCTAACAAAACTTATATTAATCCTATAATTTTTCATATTAATATCCGCGGAAAGATGTCTATAATACGATTCGGGGAATAACTAATCTAACCATTCTGTGTTTTTTTTATATCTTATTTATAATGTTGGTCATTCGACTCTAAGAGAAATTTCCTCCAATCTAATTCTCTCTCAACTCATTATATTTTTATAAAAATCTAAACATGGGGAGGATAAAATTTAAATTTAAAATGAATGAATACAAACCTCTTCATCTTTTTCATCAAATACCGGATGGTCCACTGGTGGTGCTAAGAAGGAATAATTAAATTTCAACTCGAAATCTTCATGGTTTACATCATTCCTGAAAAAAAATTGTTTTGATTTAAACTTTTTAAAATAAAATTTACATATTTCATTTGGCGCACAGAGTACCGCCTGAGCACTTATTTATACCTTCCTTTCCCATTTATATTTTTAAAAATAGGGGGGGGGGGGGGAGTTGTTTTTTCTTTCGTTTGTTTATTACTTTATATCCGGTTAGGTTGGGTCTGAGTAACCCCTTAAGGGTTAGGGAAAAGCAGGTATGGACTCCTGCCCTCTTATTTTCAATTTATTTAAATATTTTCTTAAAACTCTATTATTTTTTGGCTTTGTAAAAGAATTGCAAGTATAAATATTTCATATCTTTACTTACCTGGATGTAAGGCAGAAGTCATTGAGAAAATCTTCCATTGTTTCAGGACGTATTTTTGCTATAGGCGTATCATCCCATTGATTTTTTACTCCAACATTGCACCCTCGTTCTAATAGTTGTCTAACAGTGCCCTAAATATAAGTCAAAATTAATCGTTATGGGACAAAATGTTTTGCTAATTACTCCCTTCAATTGTAACATAAAAAAGTCCAACTTAATACCTGGTCCCATAATTGTGTAGCATAGTGGAGGGGAGTATTTCCTAGCTGGTCTTTTCTATTCATCAAGCGGTCCAATTCACCTGAAATACATTTTTTATATTATTTTTTCCCAAAGAAAAACTGTTTTGCCTTTTCTGAATTTTAGAACATTTAAAAGCCACTGTTAATTTGGATCAGCCGAAAAGTAAGTTAAATTTTCTTTACAATGGTTTTTAATACTCTTTATTCAAGCGCATTTTATGATCAAAATATAATTAATTTAAAATATTAGTTGCAATTTTTGAAGCTTTTTATGGTGCCCATAAAAAAATGACTTCACTCAGGCCTACCATTGGCCAATTAAAGTCTATGTATTGGCCTATCTTTGGTCATTTGTATTGTATGACATCATTTTTATAGGCACTATACAGAGCTTCTAAATTTTTTTGGCAATCAACTTAATACAAATAAATACATTTTTTAAAGATAAAGATACAAAGTAAAAGATAAATCTTTCCTTAGTATTCAAGCTTTCAATACTTCCTATAATTTATAGTATACTAGCGGCTACGTCCCTAGAGGCCTCTAGTGGCACTTTTTTTTATATTTAAATATGTCTATGTAGCGTTTAACGTTTATGTTTCGTTGTTAAATCGAGAAACGTAATTTTTTTAAATTTTTTTTATTTCTCTTGGGAGGGTGGTGGTACCCTTCAGCAAAATAGTTATAAACCTTTCAGGAACCTATGAGAATCTACCCTGTTAAGGAGAACCCGATCGTTTTAGCGGTTAGCAAGATCCTTCGGTACAAACACACAGACAAACAGACATCCTGTTACTTTAGTATAAGGACTAGCGGCTACGCCCCTAGAGGCCTCTAGTGGCACTTTAAATGTTTTTGTTTGTTAAAGTTAATTTTTTATGTACGATACCACCTTATTTGACGTTGAAGTCTCCCCCTAAATTTTGAAAAATTTCGATTTTTTTGTCATTTCTCTTGGGAGGGTGGTGGTACCCTCCTCCAAAATAGTTATAAACCTTCCCGGGACTTATGAGAAGCTACCCTGTTAAGGAGAACCCGATCGATTCAGCGGTTAGCGAGATCCTTCGGTACACACAGACAGACAGACAGACATCCTGTTACTTTAGTATAAGGATTATATAAATAATGAAAGATTTTCCACCTGTTACTACTTTGTCTTTGCATGACAGGAGAACATTCAAGCTTTCTGCATAATCATTCTCTTTTTGCTCTGTTCCTCGACTAAAAAATTATAATGTTGTTGTCAATAAATTACTGAATATGTCCCTTAAGCATAACCAATTTTACATGTTATCTTACTAGAAAAAAAATATTATGATTATGTGATACTACAGACAACCAAACCAATAAATGCATGCTTTTTGACAGTCTAAATGATGCATTGTAATGAGATTGGGACTTTGCATTCCCCTTACTTCGACTATTTAAATCACAAGCCTGACATAGCAGTAGAAGAACTAAGACACTCGGGAATACGTACCACACACAACTTAGTTGTAGAGTAGCTTAGCTGTACAGAATAAATTATATTACTTTGCTTTGCTTAAAACATGGTGTAGAATATTTTTCTTGTTTTCATGTTCAGCTACATCAAGATTTGTCTTCACCACTCCTTCAAGAGAATCAATCTAAACAAAGAAAAATATTTTGTATTGTGTATTTTTGGTAAGGTTTGTTTGTTGATGTATGTCCAATTCTCTTAAAAACTGATGGTTTATTAAAGCTGCAATGTATAACAAAGCTTGGCCTTGGCCTTGCGCAGTTGTTTTTATACCGTCTGTAGGTGGAGTAGTTATGGTTTTTAAAAAACAATAATTTTTCTCCAAAAGCAGAAAATAAATGTGAAATATTGTGACTTGAAAGGAAAGGAGAATTACAACAAATAATTATTGATATATGTTTACCTTGTGCTGAATTAATATTCTTAATACTTGGTGGTGTCCTTGGTAGGCTGCTAGTAAAATAGGCCTAAAAATTATTGATTTGAATAAGATTATTTTAGATATTTAACCTTATGCGTAATGGTACAATTAAAAATGATTAAAGAATATTTAGTAATAATTTTAATATGCTAGTGGAATATACACCTTGTAGTATTATCTTGGCGTGTAGAGTTTGGGTTAGCTCCATTTTCCAGCAAGATCTTAACAAACTCGGCCAATCCATAATCACACGCCTATAATAAAAGTATAAGTTAGTTCAAGTCACAATATTTTAGGATAAAAAAAAACGTTAAATTGATGTACGTCCCCAATGATGATAAACAAAATTACACCTTCTTATCTATTGGTTGAAAAGTTTGGAGATTTCTAGTTTTGAACTAACCAATCAAAAGTCAATAAAAGCAATAAAAGTACCTATTGTTTTTAGCCAATAAATTATTAAACTTTGGGTACCAGTGTAATTTACAGTAAAATGTCCCCTAACTCCCTGAAAAAATTTGCAACATAGATCTTGGTAGTAACGTGAGTTATTTGTGTGTATGCCAATTTTTTTCATTTAAACCAAATTCATAATAATTTTAAATGAATATTGGACTTTTATTTCATTTTAGAAGCTTCACTTTTATGGATGTTTTCATCCTTCATTTACTAATAAATACCTTTTGCATTGGAGTATTATACCCGCAATCAATTCTGAAATAATTTGAATATTTTATTAATGATTGATAACTTCAATGAAAAACTTTTATGTTATTACAAAATGATCGATACAAGGAAAATCTTGCCAGGGGGTTGGCGGCTAGGATCACCAAAAGATTTTGACAACTGCCAAAATTAATAATTAAGTAAGGTGAAACTATTGTCAAGGTGTGTATAGTGGGCTGATTAAAAAAATTGTAGCTGAAATGAAATGATCTAGAGGATTTACTCACTCTTTGGGATTTTTTATTAGTGAAATGGGGTGTTTATACTACACTTTTTCGTTAGGGTGATTTAACCCCACTAATTAATGTTGAATATTACCTGTCAATTGATTTTTTGTTTTCATTGCAGCATCGAATGAGAGCCTGAAAATGTTTTACATCAAATTTAATATTTTTCTGGTGGAGATTTTGTGCTTTTTATTTTTTTACTGTGTAATATCTAATTGACCTAATAATCCTCTGACTAAACAATAATGAAGGGGTACGGAGGGGGCTTTCATTTCAAGAGTCGGGAAGTGTGGACTCATAGACATCCAAGCTTTTTTTTGGGGGGGGGGGGTTGAAATGGCGCGCGAAGCTCGCCGAAATTTTTTTTACCCCCCCCCCCTGAAATCTGTTGGCAGGGGTAAATATAGTTTACCCCCCCAAAAAAATTTCCCCCCGGGGTAAAATATTTTTTTGGGGGGGGGGTAATTTAAATTTTATTAAATATATAGTATTAAAAATGCGCGCGTAGCGCGCAAAAAATTTTTTTTTTAGAAAATTTTTTATTTTGGGGGGGGGTATTTACCCCCCCAAAATTGTTTGGGGGGGGGGTAAATAACCACCTCTCATTAATGGTTGGGGGTGCCTACGGCATCCCAAGGGTAGGGGTAAATTTTAAATGGGGAGGTAATCGCCCCATTACCCCCCCCCCTTAGACATCTATGTGTGGACTGGTTATATATAATCGTTTAATCACTTTCTCTGCTAAGACATCCTATCCTGCACCCAAATTAATCTAAACTAACGTTGGATAAAACTGATACCATTACTTTTTTTTAATGACCTCCATTTCTCATTCTCTTAATTCTTTTTAAAAGGGAGGTGTTGAGGTAAGCTCCAATTGTATGGGTATTTTCTTTTTACCTGCATGATAGTTTGGAACTGAATAACATGTTGAGACAAAGATTCTCCCCTGACAAGGCTAACTTGTGCTTTGTCCATAACTCTATTCAGAGCATAGGCAAGATCTGCCTCCAGACCACCTCCAGATTTTTCCTACATACAATTTTAAATGCTTATTCTTTCATTAACAACAAAAATAGTATAATTACCGCATATCATGTAATGATATATCATAAACATATTTAAAATAAAGATCTTTACATTTTAATACCTTTAACAATAAAAACAATATTATAATTTATTAGAGCTAGCTGCACTTTGTAACATTATGTTAAAAGCCTTTTAACTCCTTTAAAGACAGACATTTAAAAATTTTACTTGAGAGAAATTTAGATATGCATAAATATGTACATCAACAAGACAAGGTGAGAAAAGCTTTTTTATGGAAAATTGTACCTGTATGACAATCTTTTCAACATCAAAATAAGGCATCTTCTCTGTCAAATATTCACTAAATAAGGTAATGTTTTTTTGTTTGTAAATTATTGTAAATGATAAAGAAAACTATTTGCAAAAGTACACCTTTTAAAAGTAAAGAATTCTGTTAAAAAAGGACAATATTTTTCTTTTAAAATTTAGATAAATAAATTACCCAATGGTTTTATTTTCCACAGTTCTTAAAGGGCTAGCTCCATTCTCTACAAGCAACCTAAAAATATATATAACCATGTGTTATACATTCCACTCGCTTTTAAATAACTTATTTAGATATTTCTTAAAACAAGTATAAAACGCCTCACCTAACAATTTCTGAATTTTTCATGGTAACTGTCAGGTAAAGAGGAGTTTGTCTGCCCATTAAATCCTCTAAATAAACATTGTTAGTGATATAGCAGAAATAATAAGGTGGTAGAAAAGGAACCCTCTCAATACTGCTATTACATGGCAAATTAATGTTATATATCATCTGTATACATTACATATGTTCTTTACCTGGATCTACTGATAACAGTTCTTGGTTCAGAACAAATTGAACAACTTCCAAACTAAAGAAAAATAAAAAAATTTCTGTTATTAGTACCAAGTAATTTGATTTATCTGTCCTATCTAGCGCTTTGAGAAACATTTACTTTAGACAAATCCAAATGTGAGATGATAATCAAGGTTTCTAACGTTTGTTGGCCGATGGGCTGCTTCAGTCTCATTTTATTTTACACTGTTCAAGTTTGACTGTCAGACCTCTTTCTGTCATGAGCAAATTAACACAGCTAGTTTAGAATTTACCTGTTACTTTCGACAGCCAGATGCAGGGGAGTTCGTCCATTTCTCATAACAGAATTAAAGTCGCATTTATTTCTAAATAAAAAAATTTATCAACTTATTTTTCGACCTCAGAAATCTATAATCGTTGCTATTTTTAAACTTTATGATACAAGATGATTTTTTATACCTTCTGTCTGAGCTGAGTAGTTCCAAGATTTCAATATTTTTAGCCTGAAAAAGATTAGTTTTTAAACAACAATTTTTCGATTTTGCAACTCATTTAAGAATAACGAAATTTTTCTTTTCTGACAATTACTAATTTTAAGGTGTTCGCGATATGACTTTCTTTGTCAATAAAGTGGTTTTTGTTCATTATCGTTTTGCTAGGCCTATGTTATTGTTTGTTTATTATAGACTTGTACCATACAATATAACGTATACTATACCTGTATAGCCACATGAACAGGAGCTAGGCCTAGGTCTTCATTATACAAGTTTGTTTATTATAGACTTGTACCATATAATATTGCGTATACTATACCTGTATAGCTATATGAACAGGAGCTAGGCCTAGGTCTTCATTATACAAGTTTGTTTATTATATACTTGTATTATACAGTATTGTGTATACTATACCTGTATAGCCACATGGACAGGAGCAAGGCCCAGGTCTTCATTATACAAGTTTGCCCGTGCACCAGTTCTCAGCAATAAAGATACTGAAATAAAATTCATATTTTATTAATTTTAAAAATTTAATATATTGCATATTTTGCAAAGCAATATATTGCAGTCGACAAAAGATTGAATTCTTCACTGATAATAAGTTTACTGTAGGTCATATAATATTTTCAAAACTATTTTATATTGAGTTAGAAGCCATAGTGACGAAGGTCTTTAAAGTAAAATAAAATTTTAAAATTTTTATATTTATTTTTACCTGCTTCTGTAAAATTATCCTCAATACTGATGTGTAGTAAAGTCCTGAAAAGGAAGAGTGTATTCTAAGTAACATCTATCTTTTATGAATTTGCTAGAATTCGAACATTAAACGTAGAGATACAAATAAGGATAAGTGGCAATAAAACTATAAATGGTCTTCAAACATTACTTATTAAGGTATAAGATCTGAAACCTTTTTACCTGAATTTTCCCTGTTTTGAAGTTGGTTGATTGATCCAGTGGTCTTCTGGTAGGGGAAAGTCCTACAAAGTCAAAAATTTGGAATACTTATTCATTTGATTTTCTATGCGTTCACTCAAAGTGCCTATCAAGCACTAAAACCCCCTCTCCCCCTTATTTTTTAAAAAAGATATGGGGTTGGTTGTTTTTTCCTCATTTGTCTGATACTTGAGTTGGGACCAGTACCCAATATAACCTAAACAAAGCGCCTGATTTTCTAAGTTACATAATATTGCGTCTAATTATAGATGTCTGAATTTGTAATTGTAATATATTACATTCTATATCCAAAATTTCTTTAATTTGGTTTAACTATTTTGAAAATGAAACTGAACCTGCTTCGCTGTTTCAACTTGAAAGTCATCATCCCCCAGCCTAGCCGCGTCCGCCAGAATATTAGTGAGTCCTGCCAGGTTCCTGGTGAGGATACAGTCCAGAGCTGTGTCCTGCGGGTCCTGGAAACAGCTCCCCAGGCGGGCAAGCTCAGCTGATTGGCCTCCATTTGCCTATAATAAAACAATTATGTTTCTAAAGTGGCATGGAACTACTAATTCATTCTCTATTCAAGTCTCGCAGTTAAGACAAGCGTTTAAGATTAAACAATAATAAGGATGACAACATTCATAAGAGAGAAGGTATTAAAATTTAAAAACTGTCATTAACAATTTACAAATATTTAGAAAATACGAAATATACGAAAACTACATACAACATTTAATTAAATTTATTTACATTCTTAAATTGACAGTTTAATGATAATTTGTTTGATAAGGATTAAAACTGTCTTTGATTTATATATATTATATTTATTTAGGTATTCTATTTAAATCAAATGAGCATACAAAAATGATAACACCATTAAGATTTATAGATTAGAAGAATTAAATTGTTTGAAGCAAAATATCTTGGAAATATGTGGTCTAATTAAGTCAAACTTTTTTGGAAGCCTAATAAATATCTTGCTTGATTGTTTAGACTGTATTCTTATCCCTTCTCCCCTTCGTAAAACACACTAAGAGGATAGTGGTGAAGCCGCTGTAACAAATAAACTAAAGTCTAGCTGAATAAAAAAATCATCTAAACTAATTTGACAAAATTTATTTAAAATTAAAGACTAAAAACGACAAAAAAAATATTTATGAAAGAATGGCTTTGATTTTTAAATTTGTTTTATATTATAAAAAATATTTAAAAGTGTAAAATTGTCCTACCTTCATTGAATACAATGGTATCTCATCCCCCTTTCTTCTCACTTCTTTTCCAAACATCTCAACATTAATCTGTGAAATTGTCAAACAAAATTAGATAAAAGCAAAGTAATCGAGAACAATAATTGCATTACGAGTCGAGCGGAGCAATATCAAGCTAACAAATTCTTAAAGAAAATTAGGTATTATATTAAACAAAAAATAATTAGTAACATTTGAAAGCATTGTCAATAAACCACTGAAATTTATTAATCAAAAATTTGATTTAAACATATTTTAGGCAACCCAATATTCCAAATGCGTCAATAAACATTGAAATAAAACTTAAAGCATTTAGTGACCCTAAAACATACAAGCATACATTAAGCTATATTTTTGCAACTACTGATATTAATATTTTGCTAAATCTAAGCACTAAACTATGATAACAAGTTACAGCTGATTCACAGAGAATTGTAAATATACTGAGGGACTCTATATATAATATATAAATATATATTCATGCATTAACAAAGAGTAATTTCATATCATGACGGAAATACCAAAGGAGGCCTCTCTTCTATCACTTATGACAACTATTGGCTACATTTACTACATGAACACTGAACAGCCTACCTTTACACACCAATAGCTCTTACCATTTTAGGGACCACAAGTAAAACTAATTTAGTCTATTTGCATTTAAAGGCAGTGAACGCGTAGAGGGCCTAAACGCACTAAAATGAACAGTTTAACACTCGTTTACTTAAGCCATACATTCTCCAAAGTTGAACGGTTCTTGGTTGATTCAATTATTTGCAGACATAGATGCATTTGTCTTAATAAAGTAAAAGCTTATATTTTAAGCCAGTTGTTTGTCTATTCCATAAGAAGCCTTTTATTTTACCAAAAAAGAACCTTTCTTCTACTAAAATGTCTCATCCTTCTTTTTATTGAAAACAATTTTTTAATCTATATGAACTACATTATGAATATATATTATTTTATAAAGAAATGTCTAATAATATTTATAATACACTCTTTGAAAAATTAGTATATGCTTATAATATTACAACTTTGTAGTATTGGGGCATATGTTTTCTATACATATTTTTATCATAAACATATACATTTAACACATTTTTGCACATATTAAAATTGGAATAAAAATATATCTATATTTTTTTGTAAATAATATTTAACCTTTCTTAAAGTGGTTGCTTTGCTCAAGCCTGGTTGTAGACTTTACCCCTCCTAAACCTAACCATCCCTTTTTAAAGGCAAGTGGAGTATTATTATTATGTAACCCCCCGGGAAACAGTTCTGTCGCTATCAAGTGAAAGGGTATGGGGGTGGGTGGGGGGACGTAAAATGACGCAGACTCAACACAACACAACCATTGAATGCGTACACACCACACACCCTCCCACACACACACACACATGGTTGGATACCATATTCCCCGATTGCTTATTCTTTTGAGGTTTTTGAAAGTCGTCATCCACACACAATTTTCTTGATGTTTTCATGTCAAATAGGAACATCTTTATTGGGTAGAGGCAGGTTGATTTTTTGTTGGCTTTTTGGCTCAATTGCTCAAAACCTAGGTACTTTTATTGATCTTTGATTATTTAGTTACAAAATAATAGTGTATAAACTTTTCAACCAATTATTGTAATCTGCATTTTTATCAACATTTGGGATGGAATTAAATTCATCGTTCATTGACGTCTCAGAGATTTTTAGGTTAAGAATTTATACTGACTCATTTGCACTTAAACATAAGGTTGATAAATATTTAAAAGGCTTTGCGAATATAGGACTTTATCTTAAACACAATAAATAATCATATGTCTAACATATACATTAACATAGCGGCTGGGTAAGTCATATTTGAATTTCCTTACGAAAGAAGCTAAGAAACAACTTGTAATATAGCTTTATAGTTATATAAAAAAGAAATACTTATTTGTCAATATATATTTCAATAATTTAAGATATTACAAATTCATTATTTTAATATCTTGTAGTCTCAATATCCAAAGGAGTAAGGCCACTGTCAGGCCGAATCTTTTGACTAAAACAAAAAAAAACCATTTAAACAAAATTTGAAACATCTATTATAAAAAATTTAGGAAAATTTTTTGCAGTGTATGGTAATGAGAAGCATTTGTAACTAGGCAAATTATTTAACAGGCTCTAACTTTTGTTGTTTTGTCATGTGTCTGACTGAGCAGCATTATGAATGGGTGCAAAGGTAAAATTAGCAACAACAAAATTGTTTTTATTATTTTTTGGTGGGGGGGGGGGGGGAGGAAGGGTTTCTAAGGTTTGGGGTGAGGGTAAACAGTCCTTACCCTTCTTCCTACCATTCAAACATTTTTTGGGGCGTATATAGTAATTTTGCGCCAATAGCATGCTTACTTGTAAAAAGCTGTCATTGGTCTGTCCTCGTTCTGTTGTTCATATTGAAGGCACCATGTGATGGTTCCGCAAATACATGCACAGGTTATTATTATGCCAGAAACACCAATGGCCAAGAACAACATGCTCAGGTATCTGTCTGTAGTGTCTACAGGCTGCGCCATCTAAAATAAAGAGAATCTTTCCTATCAAGAAAGGTTTTGTAGTTGTTATTGCCAGTCTAGTGGCCACAGGAAGCCAAAAAACTTGGTCACCAGAACCAAAATCAGAAACGTTGTTTTGACTTTAGCAAAGTTCTTAAACTAATCGAACTTGTTTTCTAAGTTGACAAAAAATAATTAGATGTTTATTACCAGGTTATAAACCAAGATTTTTTAGGCTTAAAGGACACTTAAAAAGATTAAAATTTTCTATTACCTCACATTCCATCCTTTCAACACAAGGATAATGCCATTTCTGACTGTCTGCTCGTATTGTACCATTTCTTAAAGCGAGGGACACTGATTTAAACATTTGTATATGTAAATGTAATAAGTAAAAACCTTAATTCCTTTATTGTCCAATGCGCAAATTATTACCAAGCACAGTTAGTTCTTTCAGTCAAAGATTGCAATTAAAGCTTTGTCTGTAGATTCCAGAGAAATTGAAAAGCCACTTGAAGTCAAAGAGGACCTTGTTCGAACTAGGTCAAAGGTAAAAATAGACTAAATCAAGTTCAGTAATGTTGTTTACCTAAAACCAAATCCGACATCAATAAAAAGTTGGCCATCGTCCCCCACCAAACTCTCTGTTGTCTCAAACGGACTTATTCTATGCTGTTGACCCTAAAATTATTTTAAAACTTTAAATAGTTCTAATTTGTTGTTTTAATTGAGCCTAAAAGTAAATTTTTCTATATTAAGAAATATTTACATAAAATATTGAACATTTATATTAGATCTATAATACCTGAAAGTCAGTTCGTTCTATTCTTATTCCTTTAGTTCTAAAAATATTTAAAAAAAAAATAAAATTACCATTAGAATCTGTAGTAAATAATTAAAAGATTTATTGTTTTAGCTGTCCAAAGAAATATCAAGACTAGTTGCTGTATTATCTCGGAGAGGGGTGGCGTAAAAATTGCCTAAACCACCTGAAGACTTTGTTGGTTCAGTGGTTAGCGAGATCTTAACTGACAAACAACAAAAACCTTAACTTTTATCAAACAAGATATATATACTAATGGAATACAATAATTTTTGTTATGAATGTTAGTAATTAAAATGTACCTTGTTGAAACAACTATATTATCATTGTGAGTAAATATATCCCATGTTATTACAACCTCCCAAACCTAAATATAAAACAATTTTAATTAGATTGGCTATAAAATGATATATCCATATGTATTTAAAAGGGCCAAGGGGGAACAAAATGTACACCCATACTCAGCATGTATATTAAAGTTTGTTCTATAAGCATTTACAAATGCTCAACATATGCCATTTAAACTTCAGATAGACAGAATGTCGACAGTTTTTACAGAAAAAAGCAACAATTTAATGACTTTGAACTTTATAGGTTTGAAATAGCTGGTTTATATGTTAGATTATTGCAATTCTGGCAGTCACCTAAACCTAGGACAAGCTATCCAAGCAAGGGAAGCAGCTGATAGTGTCTATTAAAAAGTGACGTCATGCAATACACATGACCAAGTATACATTGTAATTGACAAATGGTAAATTGTACATATACTGGCCAATCATTGGACATTTGTATTGTATGACGGCATTTTTTTATTAGGCACTAAACGCTGCTTCGTTTCCAGGTATTCTCCTGCCAGAAAAAAAACCTTAAGTTGTACAGGAAACCTTGAATGACTTCTGGATGATATATATTCTGAACACAATCTAATGACAAAAAAGTTTATAATATGTAAAACCTTAGTTCCCGGGGGCAATGAAAGACTGAGATTCATACCAGGATTGTCACCTGCCTCTATCTAAAAATAAAGAGTATTGTGTGCAAAATTAGAGCAACAATAAGAAGCCAACAACATTATCAAACATTATCAAAGATTATTTTGGCATTTTACGTAGACACTCTAATGATTAAGCTATAAAAATTGGAAAGAATTTTAATGAATATAATAGATTTGAAATCTGCATAAAATTTTAAGGAATTTTTATAAAATTCGTTTTTTGTATAATTCTTTATCTATAAGCGCAAATACAAATTAAGTTAAATAATTTTGACATCTGTGATTGCAGTGGATTGAAAACTATCTGCGCCCTGATTGGAGAAGCTTAAGTGACGTACATCATTCAACCAATTAGAGCAAAGGTAGTTTCCAATCCACCTATACTATTGGTCAAAATTTATTAACTTAAATTGGATTTGCGCTTTTAAATAATGAATTATATAAAAAACGAATTTTATAAAAAAAAATCCTTAAAATTTTATGCAGATTTCAAATCTATTATATTCATTAAAATTCTTTCCAATTTTTATAGCTTACTAATAATATCAAAGCAAAATGTAGTTATAAAATAAATACATACATTGATTTTTAAAGAGAGTATAACATTTCTTGGGCGAATAGTGTCAATAAATCACTAAACATAATAGCTAATAAAAAAGGAATCTATGATTTTAGATTTTTAAAGTTATTTAATTGAAAAACAGTAATTAATTCGAATGAGTGTATGTTTGAATTATAGATCAAACGGTGAAGGAGATGATTACTTTTTCTTATTAATTTTGATTTTCATAATAGACTTTCAAGCTAGTAAGAAGAAAATTTTAAATATTTACAAAAATATTAATGATTTTCATTTTTTTAAAAATAATAATCTCATATCAATAAAATCCCGCTTTTAAGAGAATAAGATTACAATATGTAAATATTAAACTTCATTGGCATAACTAACAGACCAAGTAGAATTGTAGAATAGCGTGCTACAGCAAACCTACCTCATATGAATATCTTGTACTTGTAGCAGCTTTCATAACGCTACTCCCAGAACAACCAACTGACTGAAACATTAAATATACAGGCCAACTTCTTAGAACAGTGAAGCAATTTGATAGCAGAGATAATAAACAACACAGATATCGTCATCAATTAGTGAAACACAGAAAAAACTTATTTTATCAAATTACTATGACACTTCTAATCAAAAAGCTTCGAAATTAATAATATAATAAAGACACTGAACCTCTTTTTAAAAGAATAATTACCTCAGGACAGACACAAATTGGCCAAGGAAATTTAAACTCATATTCCATCACTGCTATTCCTTGATCTAAATATCAAAATTCATATTTTTTTAGAAGCTCAGTAACTCTGATTAACAAGTATATGTCTGTACGTGGTAAGTGTGTAAGAACTGTTTAACATTTTTCCAATGAGTTCTAACAGGTTTCATGATTTAATCGACCCATTTGGAAGAGATATTCAGTGGTTCGTAATTATAAAGGTACTAAGAAAGAGAGGTAATGTCTGATTGAGCCAATAGGAGAATCGCATCGGTACATACATTTAATCTCATTGGTTGAAATTGTGTACACATTTTGTTACGAACGCATGTTTTTTTTTCATTTCATACATAGATAAAAGTTAGCTGTTAACAGTATATTTTCTTAGTAGAAAGCTTTGCAGAATCAGAATTAATTGCCCAAAAATTTCGTCTTCAATTTGAAAGCTGAAACAGAGGTGGATTCTTTAAAAAAAGTTAGGCAGGCTACTCGCTGGTGATTAATTATTTTTGTGAAAAATCCTCCAAAATCGAATAAAAAAATTTACAAAAATTAAATAAAATCTTAAAAGGGTTATTAACATATGATTTTGTTAAATTTTTGTAGATTTTTAATGTGCTTTTGTATGATTTTTCACAAAACTAATTTTGCCTCACTATCGAGTAGCAATCATTTTTTAAGAATCCACATCAGCTTGAGTCGAAAGTAAACAATACTTTTGTCTGCTAGAAATGATCCTTCTTAGATTTGACGAAAAAAGGGTTCAGAATATGCTTCTATTCTTATATTTCTATTTTCGTATTCTTAAAAAAATGCCTATTAAAATTCTCAAGTAAAACTTTACCTAATGACATTAGAGGAACGCCTCATTTTCCTCCTTTTTGAAGATTTAATCATCATCCTGTCCTTTCTATCTATTTTTACAGTGTACAATATTACCTTGTATACAGGAGCCTATATAGGATGTTTTACCATCCCTCTCCCCCATTTTTACACCGGGACATTTGTACGTCACATTTTCACCAACAATTCTAAATTATTTTTAATTAAGATTTACCAGAGTTAGTTTAAAAATAAGATATTTAGTTTCTTAAAATCTAAGAATTTTTTTCCCTAAATTTTTAATAGATGTGGCTGTGAAGCGCTTAACTCCTCCCCTTTTTTTATTAAATGAATTAAAATTTCTAAAAATTTTATAGGCATAGGATTTTTTAATTTCTGAAGATGTGTGGGAGGGTAGCTGCTACAAAAAATAAGACATATGAAACGTAGCCCAATCTGTACAACTTTTGATTCCAAGTGACGTCATAAAAACCACTAAAAAAGAGATGGAGAATCCACCATTGTATTACGTCCCATGAATCAAAAGTGGTGCGTAAGTGGTACAGATTGGGCTTCGTCGACATATAAAATTTACTTACATTTGGTCTCCTGAAATTTTTGGTCTCAAACCTGATCCATCAGTACCCTGATCAGAACCCGTAGGCTTTAATAACTAAAATACAAAAATTGTCAATATTTTTTATATCAGAGTTTCCTTTAATCTTAACAACAAATTTCTTGGGACTATTCTAAATTGCACCGGGCATGTGAAATGTGAATGTAGAGTTGTGTCAACAAACCCATAAAAGGTAAAATTAGTTAGTCCTGTCAGTGCTTCTACACAAAGTGTCGGCTGAGTACTCATACCACGCCCCTCCCCATTTATTTAAAAAAAAAAAAAAAAATTAGGAGGGGTTTTGTTAGTTTTACTATGCCTAAACACTGCACTGGGCGCTATACCTGACCCCATAAAACCCAACCTGACCTAAAGTAAAAACAAACAAACAAAAAAATTCCCCTCAACCTTTATTTCAATATTTCTACAGCCAATATATTTATTAGTTTTTCTTAATTATAATAAAATATTTTTTCGAGAAGCAAATTTTAAAGTAGATTCATTTTTTAATAGTAGCTGAGAAAATTTCATTCTAAATATAGGAGTATAGACAAAGTGATATCTATGGATAAAAGTAAAACTCTGACCTGACAGAATTGTTGAGCTAAAACTAAACCAGGAAGAAAAACAAAAATAATTCTCTTCATAATAAATTATTTATGGAGATCATCAGATTTAGTCTGATTAAGTCATTGTCTGAAAATAATCTTGAACATTGAGTTAATTTACAACATTTTGTTGCTTAACTTAACTTAAACTTAACTTTTATAAAGACAGAGATAAAATTAATAATGGGCAGTAAATATTAAGACTCGTTCTGTCATAAGTTAGCTTAAAACTGGGGATATTGTTAAATCTTGATTTAAAAGCTTTGAAACTACCACCAGTAATTTTAATCTACTGGGTAATCTGGTTTTTCATAATTGGAGGGTACATTAATCTATAGTACAACGGCCCATTCCTTTGGTTTACAGAAAAAAAAGTTCAGAAGACAGGTAAAATGTAATAAAATTAATTAATTACAAGCGGCTGCGCCCCTTGCATCTAGCTCTGTACACAAAGGCAAGGACAAAAAATATGCTATTACCATTCATTAAACTATGCTAAGCTAAACTAATATGAACTTAATCGTGTCAGTTTAGATTTAGAAATCTGAAGCTACAGACAAAAAAATGTACTACTGGAATAAACCTAATAGAATGAATGTTTTATGTAAAAAAAACTTTTATTGTATTATCACTTGTTTAAAACTAAAACTAAGCAACGACAAAATATTATTGTTTATGAGTGTGTATGTGAGCAAAGTACCAATCTAAATTAATTATTAATACCACATAGAAAGACCACGAAAAGTAAAGCAGTTTTTTATGCAATTAGTTTGTCCATTTGTGACTAAACAAAATCATTAAGCATTATTATAATTTAAATGATTTAATTTGACCGTATATATGGTAATTAATAAACTGTAAATGACTTATAACATATTATAGAATTGCTATTAAAGAAGCTAAATTGCTTAAAATATATTTTTGATAAGTTTTATATTTTTTCTCAAAAAAATGGAGGTTCCTATCCACATATAAGTATGAGTGAAATCACCATCTTTAGTTTGCTTCTATTTTTATTATTCATTCTTATTGAATGATTTTTCTTTTCAAAAAAATATTATTGTAAGGACAACTTAATATTAAAGGATATTGTCATAATTTTAAGTTTCCATTGGTGACAAAGGTTTCAAATTTTTAATTGTTAATGTTCAAGTCAACCAAATCAATTGTTTTTACTAGTCATTTCAATTAAGAATTTATGGGTTTTAGGAATGATTACTTTCATTAAAACTAGGACGAATTATTCCTAAAGCTGCGAATATTTGGGACAACAAGGGAATAATTAAAAATAATTACAAAATTTTAAATAATTATGTTATGATAAAAAATGTTCCCTTATTAAAAGTAGTGCTTTGCCTTTGCGTGCTGAATGCGGCTGTGGCTATGTGCAAGGTTGCGGCTGTGGCTGAGGGTCGACACAACCCAATCTGTCCCGATTTTGTATCACTTTTGAAAAGTGCGATTCCTGTGACGTCATATAAAAAGGGAAGAGGGGAAGAAAATCTCTTCCCTTTTCTCCCATCTCTTTTAAAGAGATTTTCTTCCCCCCTTCCCTTTTTCTTTCCCGAAACGTATATGACGTAACTGGAATCGCACTTTTCAAAGTGATACAAAATCGGGACAGATTGGGTTGTGTCCTGAGGGTCGCTTTGGGTGGCTGATTCTGAGGTCAGCTTCAGTTGGTTGATGCTGAGGACCCTGGCTGGTTGCAGCTAAGGATGGTTACAGCTTAGAATGTCTACGCTAAGGATGTCTAAAATGAGGCTGCTACTTCAGTTTTGTTTAAGCTCCTGGAATGAGTATTACAGTGACTAAAGGGTTAATTAGGGTAAGGTTGGCTCCATTTGAGGGCGACCGGGGCTGCTGCTGTGTGTGGCTGATCAGAAAATTTGGGGGAAGCGTGGCTTACAGTGAGGCTGATTTGGAAACTTACGAAGATGCGCAGCTAACGGTGAGGCTTATGTATAACATAAATAAAATCAAAACTTAACATATAACTATTTGTTTACAAAATACAACCCTTGACCACAATTCTTAATTTGAAGTTGATCCATTGCAGTAAATCTGATATTTAGACAAATTAGTTGGCAATCTTTATTATTAGCAAATTATTTGCATATTTTTGTAGCGTAGCTATTCTATGATTATGCTTGGTTGGTCTTGTTTTTAATCATTTAAAGCTCAAATCTAAAGAAATCCTTATATTAGCAAAATAATTTTGATAAAAATCTTTTTATTTGACTGCCAGCTCAAACATTTTGCTATATCCGTTTCCTAAACCCCAAAGTCAAATATCTATGTAAATACCTCTAATTACCAGACATAACCTTTGTTTTGCATTTTTAGTAGCGAAGCTACTCTATAATTCACTTTGTCTGTCCGTCCATCAGTCCAGCTATGGGGGGAAATGGGATTTACTCAGCTTCTATAAATTTTTTTTGACAACATTCCCATCATTAAGGAGCACATTTAATTATAAAACATCAATGACGGTCGGACGGCTTTTTAGCAGGTTTTAGGCTATTTTTTATTTTCCACACTTTTCCCCATACTTTGGTGTTTATGATCTGATTTTAAAAATTTTAAAAAATTTTCAGTTAAAGATATCAAAATTAAATTTCCCGTCGTTTGAAGAAAACAACAATGATGGTCAGACTGCCTTTTTGTAGGTTTTTGGCTATTTTTTTATTCTTTACATTTAAAGATATCAAAATTAAACTTCCCGTCGTTTAAAGAAAACAAAAATGACTGCCTTTTTGTAGGTTTTTGCTATTTTTATATTTTTTCCCCCATATCTTTGGTGTTTATGGTCCGATTTCCAAAATTTTTTCAGTTAAAGAAATCAAAATTAAATTTCCCGTCGTTTGAAGAAAACACCATTGACGGTCAGTCCCATCCACGAACTACTTATGGATGTTGTCATCCATGTTTTATTGTGTCCCTTGTCACTTGTTTGATATATTGTTAAAAAGTAATATTATCAATGTGATATTTTTCTTTTTAAATTCAAATCTTAGAAATCAAATTCTGACTTCAATATTAATATCCTTGTTTCACTTTAGCTAAATTTAAGTCTTTTTAAGAATAAACTATTATTTTTTTATATTGGGTCAGTTTTTAATTACATCATTTGAAATATTTAATCATTCATCAATTTTTGATTGACTCAAAATTCTTTTTAGTATCTTAACTATTGGCCAAGCTTTTAATTGTTTTTGTGTAGGGTTGCAAATATTGTGGAGTGATTAAAAATTTTGACAAAGCCCAAATTGAGTGTCCGTTTTCTTTTTCTTTATTTAGATGAGAAGTTGGAGAAAAACCCTAAAAAAGAAATGGATAATCCCTCATTTTTATTACGTCACATGGATCATTTTAACACAATTTTAACACAATTTGAGCTTTGTCCAAATTTTTGGAGTGGAATAAAATTGTGCGCCAGATTTTGTTTACCTCACAAAATTTTTACCACTAGGCTAAAAAAGACATGGTGGAGGTAATTATAAAAACCCAGAAAAGCTTACTAAATAAATATTTTTTTAAAATCGCCAAACCTTAATACTAAAATTTTGGTTCAGTTATTTATTTCTTGAATATCACTTTTTTTCTGATTATCCTAATGATTTGTCTTTCCCTGCAATTCCAAGTATTTAATTTTGGAGCAAAAAACTTTATTTTGTTTCTTAAACAACCATTTTTTTTCACATAATGGAACAGGAGCGTCTCTTTACGTTTAAATTAATTTGAGTAATTTTTATTTCTGTTTATCTAGTCTTTATAATGTTTTGGAAAAACCACGAATCCCCAAGCTTCCCTCTAACAGATATTCTAAAAGGTCATAGAGTTAGAAATAAAAGGGCATATGAGAAAAAAAAACTTCCAAAACATGAATTAAAATCTTGGTATACTTGTCTGTGTCCCCGGAAGGTAGGAAATGAAGTTTCATGATAAAACAAAATATTTCCGTGAATTCTTGACTTTGCAAAGAAGATGTACAAATAGGCATAGGTGTGTTTGCTTAGTGTATATTAAATGTATTTTATTTAAGTGATAAATGTAATTCTTTTTTTTGCTCTTTTGCGATTGTGTTATAATTTTGAACACTTTTATTACGAGAATTTACAATTATTAAAAAGAATAATATGAATAGAGATCTTTTTAACCGGTGGACCAATCTGCTTTGCAGGAAATAGTCATAACATATAGTTTATTATTTTTTTATAAGGGATGATTCACCTCCCTTCAAAAAAAATGACCCAAGATATACTGGATATATAAGAAATTATTAAATGTGGCGTGCTATCCATAGACGTGAAGAGTGCCATGTGGAGGCCTCTAGGGGCATTGATTAAAGTTTTTAAGTTAATGCAAGAGTTGCTTCTCTACGAGAAGGGAGGAACAAATTAGAATTTGACCCTGCATACTCCCTTTATGTTAGTAGAAAAAACATCAAAATCATAAAAAGAAAGTTGATATTTCATTCATCTTCTTTAAAACCAAAGCTTTTTTTGCAAAACTTTTAAAATCAAACCCCTTTCAAGGAACCTAACAGAATATCTCACATGAAAAACAATATTCTTCTTTATTATTTAATTATTTTACAATAATTTTTTAAACTCTTCATTAAAGAACATAAAAAAAAATGCTATTGGCTTCCCTCTTAGAAGTAGTTGTAGTATTAATGAGTTCTTTTGCCCCGAAGTTATATAAAATTATGAATAGTAGCATTCAAAGGTAAATATGTTAAATTTAAAAAATACATTGCTTCTAAATTCCGATTATTTTGACAATTAAACTACTAATATAAACTTCTTGTTTTAAGTTAGGTTAAATGTAGTAAGATTTATTAGTCATCACAGGTCTTTTATTCGAAGAGCTAGAGCTCAAAATAGTATGCATACTTATGGATTTAAAGGCTGTAAAGGAGAATTAAAATAACGGAAATATACAAAACAAATTTTGGTTGGCCTCTGAATTATATAGTAGCTGTATTTATGGTACATATAAAACGCTCATTCATATCTTAATAAAGACATTCATGCATTGAAAAGAAGAACAATTTTACTTATCATTTGAAACAATTGAATTATTTATCTATCTAACTGTTATATATAAATACTAGTTTGTTCATTTTACCTTAGATAAAATTTGTTAGGGAGGGGGGAGAGGGGGGAGTAAAACTCCCTTGCTCCTCCTCCAGTTGAAATAGTTTTAATAGTCTGCAACTGTATTTGGACCATAAACATACCTAATGCGTTCTTTAGCTGAGGTAAGATAGAAAATTAGAGCTATTTCAGTTGCTAGAAATGAGGTTTTCTTAAAATAAAAATCTAAGGGGGGGGGGGAGCATTGATAACATTGAGGAATTTACTGCTGAACACATAAGCATATGTTAAATAAAGATTTAGTATGTGCTTTTAAAAAGGATTATTTGCTTTAATGGAAGGATTTATACTTCAAAATCAATTTATTTCAGGCTTTTTTATAAACATAGCAATATTTCTAATTTGTTTTTAGATATTTAAACTTTTTAGTATTATCTGTAATTTTATAGAATCACTGAAGGGCTAACCAACATATTTACTTTATATTTCAAATTTATGATTTAATATTATATCAACACACGTCTGTTATTTCAATATTATGTCTGCCATGAACAATTATTTTATAATCCACATAGTCGACACAAACAAATTCTATGTCGACAGAACGCCGTAAATTTTATGTCAGGAATAGCTTTGCTTAGATATTTATATTAAAATGCATGCAAGGACTTCCAAATAAGGTTGTACAATTAAAGAATTTGTTGTTTTAAGGTGTTTGTCATTATGATAATTGACTGCGGAAAGCAATAAGTTTTAAGTACACCAAAATAAGATCTCACTTTTATTATTAGAAGGATATGTTTGTCCTTTCTTTGTCCTTTTTAAAAGCGAAGCTTTTCTATAATTAGGGTCGGTCCGTCCGTCCGTACGTCCGTCCGTCCGTCACGGATAGCTTTTTTCGTTAATTTAGACATGTTAGAATTGTCCTATCGATTTCAAATTTTGCATGGTGATTCCTTTAGTAGTTAGGTACGATTTAGAAAGCGTAGCAACTCTATAATCATTACCAAAATGTCCGTACGTCCATTTTAAACATGTTGATTTTTTTACTTTTTTTAAATAGCTTTTTTCGTTAATTTAGGCATGTTAGAATTGTCCTATCGATTTCAAATTTTGCATGGTGATTTCTGTAATAGTTAGGTACGAGTTAGAAAGCGTAGCAACTCTATAATTATTACCAGAATGTCCGTAAGTCCATTTTAAACATGTTGATTTTTTAAAACATTTTTAACAACAAATATGTATGTGACCTAATCATCCGATTGGTCTGATTTTTGGTATACTGATTCCTGGGACAACAAAGTACAATATTATAAGCGAAGCAACTCTATAATCAAGTCCTAAAAATGTAAGTATGTCCATAATCATTATCCTGTATCAAGCAGTTTTTCAACAAATTTACTTACAATTTTGCTTTGACTCTTATACATTCGCATTCTGATTATTCAGTTCTGACATTATACAAGTGTTAATGTCCGTTTGTCTTACCGTTTCAGAGCTTCGCTTTTATGGATGTTGTCATCCTTGTTAAATTGATTTTCAGAACAGTTTACCCCTTTATCCCATAATATGCACGATGTATTTTTGTCGTTTATGGTGCCGGGTATTTAAGATTTATGTCAGCTTATACATCTAATTTTAGCAGGATCAAATGGATTCAGGATCTTTATTAATATTTGTATTTAAATTCAGCTTTTTTGACAAAAGTTAATGTTGCTGCCCTCACGTAGACTTAATTTTATCTGTTCAAACTACCTGGATGTTTAATGGATAACAACATAAAGCTTCCCAAAATATTATTTTTCCAGCCGTTTTTGAGATCTTAATGAACATGTACACAATGTTTTGAACTACTACTTGCAGAATTGTATCATATATTTTTATGTTAAGTCTCACTAACACTTATCCATGAGGGTTTTATGTACATATTAAAATCATGTTATATGTATTATCCTTTGAGAGATTTTATCCATTAACAATTTAACATTCAAATGTGGCATTGCAGAACGTGGTCAAAAATGCGCAAAAACTTACATTTTATATTTTATAATATTAATAACTACTACCAGAAATTAATGAGAAAAAAAGATTATTAACGTTTTTCTGAGGGGTACAGTAATCCCCCTTCCACCTTTTTCAGAAAAATACCCATAGAGCTAGGAGTGCAGCCACCTATTTTGAATAAAGTAGAAAGTTGAATTATGATTACAATTGTATTGTGAATATTTTATTTTCCTGTCCAAGCCCGATCATTAAAAAAATGTAAGACTTGTCACAAAACAAAAGTTTGGAAATGTCTTTAAAGCAGCATTTTATCTTATTTTTTTTGTGAAGATTCCCATAAACAACGGGCTTAGTTTCTTGCTAAATAGAAACAATTCTGAATATATCCACTACCAATGATCATCTGCACCAATACTCATGTTGTCTGTCTTTTTGTTTGTTATCTAAATGATATCTTTTGAAAATCTAAGGGGCTGTTTGATTTACAAAGTGTCTCAAAAAGCAACTATGTGATGTCATTAAAATGAGAGATAAGAAGAGAAGTGGGAAAGAAAACCCCAAAAAAACAGATGGATAATCCCTCATTTTATGACGTCATATGATGGCTGATTTTTGAGACACTTTGTAAAGTTGCGTTTGATTTTGCAAAGGAGATGAATATTAATTATAGTGGCTACATTGGTTGTAAGAAGAGAAGAAATGAATATCCTATGCAAAAAAAACTTTAACAGATCTAGCCTTTTAAGAATTGGCCTTGCGACAGTCATGAAAAATAACGTGATAATGGATGCCACACAGACAGACAGACAGACCAACACTTGCACGGTCATTTAAAAGACTTTTTTACATGTCCAGAGGGGTCAAATCTTATTTGACTGAAAAAAAATATACTTTTTCTTTTCTTTTCTTGATTAATAAATTTCAAATATTCTGCACCAATACTAAAATTCGCTTGAAATTGCAGATCCATCAGCCAATATGATGTTATATTGGACATACTTACAAACATCATTTAGCATTAAAGAAAATTTCTGAAAATTTTCAATAAGACACAACAATAGCACAATAGCAAATATATAAAACGAGTGTTTAATGACGAAAGTAGAAAAAGGGTAAAAGTGACAATTTGCCCTGTAATCAGCATCTTTCTTATAATATTAAATAAGGTTAATGAACCCAGGAATAGTATAGCCAACAAGCGAAATAGATCTAAAATAATAATTGGGGGACAGCTGAAAATCACGTATAAGTTTCATGATTTTTCGAATTAATTTCGTTGTTGGTATAAGCTGGAATAAACCACCCCCTATATTCTACACCCCCCTATAACAGCAAAGGGAATAAAAAGTTGGAAATGTCACAACCACTAAAATTTACTACTAGCCAGGAATAATATTTCTATTATGGCTTCGAAATAGATTAATATTTGCTGGATTAGAACCGGTTCTCAGCCATACTGAAAAATCATTTATAGCATTATATTACAGACAATTTTTCACAAATATTGAATTAAAAATCATAAAATTAATACCGGTTTTGTTCGCCCCGAGGAGAAGAATAAATCTTAGAAATTATCCTTGTAATGTCTGCGGAAAGCTGTCTCTAATACCACAATACTAAGTCGTTCCAATAATTTCAATTTAGTTGCTTATCTAATGAATGCTGTCATTCTTGTTGGAATTGTCATATTTTTTAATATTATGCACAAAAGTTGGTTAAAATTAGTTTTCCTTGTTTAAAAGGAACCTACTGAATTTTCTATTTTTAATGTATTTTTATTTTGCTATCATTTTAGATGTGACCGTCAATAAACCTTAAACATTACTACAATCGCATTGAGCCATTAATTTTCTAGATATTTTAGACAAAATAGGCATAGATTTTTTTTACTTTGCTCTATATTATCTTTATCTAAGGTAACAGGATGTCTGTCTGCCTGCCTTTGTGTTTGTACTAATAATTACTACACTGATATTGTTTTCCTTTACAGAGAGACTTCTTACAGGTACATGGAAGGTTCATACCTATTTTTAAGGAAGGGTAGCTTCACTATTCCAAGAAAAACAACTCTTTTAAAAAAAATAAACCCGCCCAACAAAAACTTGAATTTAAAGTAAAGCTTCAACCCCTCTTTCCCATAATTGCCCCTAAAGGCCTCTAGGGGCATAGCCGCTGATAAGTATTTATTTCAATTTTTCAATAATTTATCAAAACAAAATTTAGACGATCCTCATTATGTGGCACAACTCTACAGTATAATTTATTCGTCAAACAAGGCACTGGGGTTAATTTTCACAGTTTTAGGAATATCCAACTTAATTATTAAATAGGGTAAATTTAGATATGTCCGCCTGTCCCTTGGAATGATTTTCCGTTTAAAGGAAGCTTCTTGTTGGTTTTGCTTTTTGTCCATTTTACGATAAACAAAACAATTGATATAGATAGAAGAGGCTAGTTATTGTCTAATTAATTTGCTTAAAATGAACCAATAAGGAAATAATGAAAGTTTCTTGTGATTCTTCCCCCAAGGACTCTTTTCTATGACCAAAAAGATTGAAAACTACCCATGACTTATTTTAAGTTTTTCTAAAAATTGAAGAGGCTTTTTCTGTACATACTTACACATAAACCACGGTTTTATCACGATCTTTTATAGAGTTTCTAAAAAGAATTCAATTTCATAATTCAATGATTCCTTGAACCATGATTAATACATGTAAAATTATGGAGAAAGGTGACAAAAATAGAAATCTAAGAAAGTGCTAATGTAAAAGAGAAAATGATACTTTACATCAGGGTTCCACAGTCGCGGATAATCAGCGCATAATTCGTGCGTATAAATTAACGCGGTTTTACAAAACGTAGCTGAAACTTAATGGTGGATCAATAAACATGGCTTCAAAACTCTGCTTAAAAACAATTACATATTAATAAGTAAGGTGTCTAAAACTATCAGTTTTATGTAGTTGCAAAGCTATTACTATGTGCTTGTATCCAGTAAAATTTCTTAAACGGCTGGACCAATATTACTTTTAACTGTAAGTGCTTTCCAATGATCATTTCAAGTGCCTGGCCTTATAGTTTCCTATTTAGATAAATTAAACATCTTTCATTATATGACCTCACATCTGATTAATCTTCTACCTATTCTTTCCTATATATATATTAACCAACCCCCAAAAAGCAGATCTTGACACAAAAGAATCATTGTCCCCATCTAATTATACAAAGAGTTGCAATAATGGTGTGCTATACCTTCCACATAAATATCAACAACTCCAATTCAAATTAAACTCCAATCAAAAAACGTTCGATTATATTTAATCGCCTTTCAGCAATCAACGCATTCTTACTGTCTTAAAAGTGGGCGGAGCTGACATAATATCGACATAATGCTTTTGGAATATTTTTCAACAATACCATGTCACTTATGACCTCCTTTTACCATATAGTCGATGTAAAGCTGCAGCTTATAGTGCCTAATAAAAATTGACGTCATACAATACAAATAACCAAACAAAGGCCAATTTCCAATGTAATTGAGCAATGGTAAATATATACTGGCCTATTATCGGTTATTTTTTATTAGGTATTTATAGCTGCTTCTCGACGTAAACCATAGAAATTTGACATCGACAGAAGTGATTTAACACCTACTACGCGATAATAGGCACATCATTAAAACCATAATTACTGAGATCAATAGATTTTAATTCAACAAAAACTTGAAAGGATAAATTAGGTATGTAGAGATGGTTAGTCAAGTACAAAGATAGATAGATAGATAGGTAAAAAGTCGGATAGATAGAGATACAAACGGATAGATAAACAAAAAATCATCAAATT